>NC_051389.1:51770168-51780168 GCF_015228065.2 Penaeus monodon
AAAGAGATAGGCTTTCTTTAATTAATCACCTCAAATGCAGACACGTTCAACAGCGAACGTGCTTACTCTAACAGCGATGCCCTACGTTGGACAGACAAGTGAACTCCTCAATAAAGTGGGAAATATCAACTCTCCTCGCAAAATGTACCGTGTGGTTTCTCGTTTTCAATCACAAATCACATTTTACCTCATATTCAGATCAGTCCCTCCACACTACAAAGTACAGTTACCGCTGAATCATTTCGCGCGAGATAACACGCCATATATGCGAGGCAGAATCTGACCCTCCTGCCTCGTCCATTATTACTCAAGCATTACCGAACTCGTAACACTTAACAAAGAGAGTGGAAGTGTGAAGGAGCGTAGAGGATGGGGAAGGTGTAGTAGAGAGGGGAGGAAATAGGGAGGTGGAGAGAGATCATGAAAGAAGAGACATGGGGAAGGGGGGAGGAGGGTAGGATGGAGGGGAAGGGGGAAGGAGGGTAGGAAGGAGGGGGAGGAGGAGGAGGTGGTAGGGTGAGAGGGTGGAGAGAGAGAGAGAGAGAGAGAGAGAGAGAGAGAGAGAGAGAGAGAGAGAGAGAGAGAGAGAGAGAGAGAGAGAGAGAGAGAGAGAGAGAGAGAGAGAGAGAGAGAGACAAAGCGGAAATACCAGCCTGCCGCCTGCTGATCGCGACCGTGCGAGCAGCTCAACCGCTCCCCACCCTAACCACCCACCTAAAGAGACATGCTCCCACACAATTAACATCTCCCTATGTATGCCTCTCCATCTCGCCTTCTCTCACCCCTCCTCTTTATTTCAAGCACCATCTCTAATTTCATGACTCCTCTCTGTCTCTGTCTCTCTGAGAGAGACAGATACAGAATGACAGACAGATGGGGGGGGGGATTCATTCTCTCTCTTCCAGTAAGCAGCAGCACCCTGTCAAGCAGCCAAGGGGACGCCGCCCAGCACTCGCCAACTCGACGGCAGCTCCCACCGCCCGTGCCCGCCCATGTGAAGCTGCCAGTTGATCCCTCTTCTCCAGGCAAGTTGCCACTGCTACTGTCAACAAGTAGCAACTTGACTTGTCTTCCCTGCCAACACTTGCATGTGCAGTCTGCTTGCCTTCCAAGCTCAGAAGGAAACGGAGAGGAAGTGGAGACGGTGGGTAAGTGATCAGACGAAACAGAAATAATAGGGAGAAAAGATGAGAGGATAAAAGAGAAGACCGAGAAAGCAACAGACAAGAACAATGTTCGAGGAGAAAAACAAAGGCAACCGATGAAGGGACGAGATACAGACGAACAAGTAAAGGACGTGGAATTAAGATGCACAAGATCTGAGAGAGGAGAAAGCACAAGAGGAGAAAGAGAACGAGAGAGAGAGAGAGAGAGAGAGAGGAGAGAAAAGGAAAAGAGAAGGGGAGAAACCAGAGTGGGAGCCACAAGGTGTAGTGGTGATGGAGGCAGGCAGGCAGACGCTGCTGGGTCGGGCGCCTCAAGGTCATGGGAAGGTCTTTATGTTGTCTGAAACTCCAGCAACTCCCTCGCCCTATCCTCACCCGGCAGTACTTCTCTGGGCCGCCTTCACCTTTGTAGTACTTCCCTCACCCTTTCCTAGCCCCCCCCCCCTTTCACTTCCACACCTTCCCCACCAGCTGTGCATCCGGATACTCCAATCCGTAACTAGTCTTTAAACGAGGACATTCCACCAAAGCCTTCTTTTCCTACTATGCACCATCTTCCCTTCCGTAAAGACGTGCTCCCCTTACTAACATCACGACTTCGATACCTATTCCCACCGAGCCAACTTTTTGTACTGACAATGGCAAAAGAGGACTAAGAAAATAACTACTACAGTCATTTCCCCTGGTTAATACAAAACAACCAATAAATCCCATCTAACAAATGACAACCACTTAAACCCATGGTTATCATTAAACAACCAATAGCTTAAATTTTACGGTCTTAACTATCCTACATTATGATGTTACACAATACTGCATATTCAGGATAAATTAGGAAGAAAACCTTCGTCTCTTACTTAAATCAGATATCGCTACCCGAATGAAATAGATGGAGACAAGACAATGAAAGAGGGAGGGAGAAAGACAGGTTGAGGAAGAGGGAGAAGGGGAAGAAGAAGGAGAAGAAGGAGAAGGAGAGAGAGAGAGAGGGGAGAGAAGGAGAAAGGGGAGAGAGAGAAAAGAGGAGAGAGAGAGAGGAGAGAGAGAAGAGAGAGAAAAGAGAGAGGAGAGAAGAGAGGGGGAGAGAGAGAGAGGAGAGGAAGGGAGAGGAGGAGAGGAAAGAAGAGAGAAAGAAGGAGAGGAAGGAAGAGAGAGGGAGAAGGAAGATGAGAGAAAAGAGAAGGAAAAAGAGAGAGAGAGAGCGAGGAAGAGGAGAAGAGAGAGAGAGAGAGAGAGAGAGGAGGAGGAGAGAGAGAGAGAGAGAGGAAGAGGAGGGAGAGAGAGGAGAGGAGAGAGAGAGAGGAAGAGAGGAGAGAGAGAGAGGAAGAGAGAGAGAGGAGGAGGAGGGGAGGGGGAAAGAAGGGGAGGGGAGGGAAGAGAGGAAGAGAGAGGAAAGAAGAGAGGGAGAAGAGAAGGAGAGGAGAGAGAGGAGAGAGGAGAGAGGAAGAGAGAGAGAAGGGAAAGAAAGAGAGAGGGAGAGAGAGGGGAAGAAGAGAAAAGAGAGGAGAGAGGGGAAGAAAGAGAGAAGAGGAAGAGAGAGAAAGAGGAGGGAAGAGAGAGAGGGAGGGAGGAGGGAGGAGAGAGAGAGAGAGAGAGAGGAGAGAGGAGAGAGAGAGAGAGAGAAGGGAGGAGAGAGAGAGAGGGGAGAGAGAGAGAGAGAAGAGAGAGGGGAGAGAGAGGAGGGAGAGAGAGAGAGAAGAGAGAGGAGGAGAGAGAAGAGGAGAGAGAGAGAGAGAGAGAAAGAGGGGGGGAGGAAGAGGAGAGAGAGGGGAGGGGAGAGAGAAAGAGAGGAAGAGAGGAGAGGGAGAGAGAGAGAGGGAGAGAGAGAGAGGGAGAGAGGAAGAGAGAGAGAAGGGAAGAGAGGGGAGAAGGAGAGAGAAGAGAGAAGAAGGAAGAGAGAGGAGGAGGAAAGAGAGAGGAGAAGGGGGGGAGAGAGAGAGAGAGAAGAGAGGAGAGAGAGAGAAGAGAGAGAGAGAGGGGGAGGAGGAGAGGAGAGAAGAGAGAGAGGAAAAGAGAGGAGAGGAGAAAAGAGGAGAGGAAAAGGGAGAGGAGAGGAGAGAAAAGAAGAGAGAGAGAGAGGGAGAGAGAGAGAGAGAGAGAGAGAGAGAGAGAGAAGGAGAGGAGAGGAGGAGAGAGAGAGAGAGAGAGAGAGAGAGAGAGAAGAGAGAGAGAGAGAGAGAGAGAGAGAGAAGAGAGAGAGTAATACAATTAACTCCCTCAGAAGCATACATATCAATTATAACGATTATTAATTACAAATTCTGCATTGTAGGATAAGAGGTTTTGCTTAGATGGAGCGTTGAGAAACAAGGAGACTGTGGGTTGTGGGAACCTGTGGGAACTCGAGTGTTTCAGTATGTGTGCGTGTGCGTATGTAGTGTATACTGTGCGAGCGTATGTGCGTGTGTGTACGTAACTGTCCGCACAATACCCTCAAAGAGCGCGGCCATCTCCACCAATCCCTCCCAGCCACGCAAAAAGGGTTGTGGCGAGGTGGGCGAAGCTCCGTTGTGACCTCCAGCTAGACAAGTGGTTGACCACCACCTCTCCCTCCCCCTTCTCCCTTCTCCTCAGTACTCCCCTCTTCCCCCTCCCTTCCCTATCCGGTCGCTCCAGCCCCTCTCCCTCCCTCTACCACGCCACCTCCCCCTCCCGCTCCCCGACCTGCCATAAATGCCGCAGTTGCCAGGTAGTTTGTATTAATCATTTCTCTTGTCACTGACCGTACCTGACCGTTAAAATACGTCAATTCGTCGCCTTTTCTGGCCTTTCTTGCGAAACCACATAAACAACTCACTACACGAGCCCCACTATCAAAGTAAAACCTCAAAAAATGCACGAGCATTAACCCCTGCAATCAAAGTTGATCAATATTCTGATGAAATAATCATCTTAATAGCACTGGCCACCGGCGAAGGCAGCCAAGCAGACGGGCGCCGATTACCTCGAAAGCCCACGAGAGGTGTCCTCCCGCGAACAGAGCGCCAAAAGAAAGAAAATAAAACAAAATACAACAACAGCAAGTAGATCATCGCCCCCCCCCCCAAAAAAAGTGCCTCACAACACAAACACACGCCAGTGCCACCTTTGCGCTCTTTGTATCGGGATCTGGCACCGCCGTCAGTCTGGCTCCGCGTCTTGGCTCGCTGCCCGCCTTTCACACGTATTCATATTTCTTCTCTTCCACGTTTTACCCTCCCATAGACATCTCCCTCGCCCTTGCTTCTTCCCTTTCTTATTTTTTCTCTCTTACTCGAGATAGGTAGATAGATAAGGAGAGAGAGAGAGAGGGAGGGAGGGGGAGTGAGAGTGAGTGAGTGAGGGAAGGAGGCAGAGAGAGAGAGAGAGAGAGAGAGAGAGAGAGAGGAGAGAGAGAGAGAGAGAGTGAGTGTGTGTGTGTGTGTGTGTGTGTGTGTGTGTGTGTGTGTGTGTGTGTGTGTGTGTGTGTGTGTGTGTGTGTGTGTGTGCGTTTCTTTCAGGCTGTGTGTTCCATGACTCCAGTTAATTCGAAACCGCACCATATATATCAAGAGAAAATCGACCAAGTGCGATAGGTAACAACATAACGTCAGTTTTATGTGCTCCAAAGCTAAACTTTGGCGTTGCTGACGCCATGCTCTTTCTAACCCCCTTCCCCCTAACTCAAGCTATCAAAACGGGTGTCAGTGCTGACCTGGCTTTGCTTTCTTACCCTCCGACCTCTTGGGAGAACCGCCAGTCTCGCTTCGAAATCTCATTCGCTTATTTTTCTCCCTGTATCTTATCTCGCGCCACCTCTTATCTGCTCTCCCCTTTCTCAATAACCTTTTCTATTTTCCTCGTCACCGAACCTGTTATCAAAATTTTAGGCATTTCCACCCTCTAAAAAAGCAAATAAATAAATAAATCGATCTACACACCACCAAATCACAACTCTGCCGCTTCTCTCCCACTAGTCTAACACCATGGCAAAATCCTTCTCAAACATGACAGAAATACTTCGAGTGGGAATTACCACATACAGAATAACGAAAACTTGTGCCTTCCGGACTTCCACCTTGATAAAGGCTTATCGCCGCCAGGATAAGCCCCATTATTATGAGTGGCTATTTACGTAAGCATATGGGAGTAGATTCGCTACTCGCTCCTACCCCCCCCTCTCTCTCTCTCTCTCTCTCCCTCTCCCTCTCCCTCTCTCTCACACACACACAGACGCGGGAGTTTCCCCAGTCACCTTTTCGATCCCCCCCCCCCCCAATACACTATCCCCGCCAATACTCCCGCTCACCACAAACTATTACCTCCCCCCACACACACACCAAACACTTCCAAGAATCAGCTGGCAAGAGTGAACAACCCTACCAACTCGCTCCGAAGGACTAACACAGACGGCCGATCTCTACAACCCCCGGGGCTCCGTGTAACCCTCCCATATTGGCCGTGATCAATAGCCTTAAGAGAGGTGGCTAACTGTCTGAGGGGGAGAAAGGGCGGGGAGACAGAAGGGAAGGAGGGGGAGAGAACTGCGATGGTTGAGTCTAGGCGATATGTCCTGTGTGTGAAGGAGAGGGAGAGGGCGGGGAGGAAGAGGGAGGGGTACTCACAGCACTGAGTCACTGAGTCTTAATCTCTCTCTCTCTCTCTCTCTCTCTCTCTCTCTCTCTCTCTCTCTCTCTCTCTCTCTCTCAGTCTCTCTCTCTGTTATCCCAGTAAACACAAAAACGCTCTTCAAAACACAAGGAGGAAGCTCACTAGCAATCACACAACATGCCACCTCCCATCGCCATAAAAACGCGACTAAAACACTTGCATCACCATTAGAACACTGACATCAGCATATTTTAACTGCCCTCGCATTAACCGCCACAACACATCACGTCACCAATACTTGCATTTGTGGTGGCGACACAGCTCACTCCAGCAGTACCAAGAACACCTCACTCACACCAACAGTGCATTCCCTCCTCGCCCTCACTCTCTCCCTCTACTCCAGTTTCTTTAACCCTTCACACCATCTACACCCGACTGGATGCATTTGTACACATGTTCCAGGTGACTGCACCGACATCCTCTCCCGAGTGAGGTCGACGAGGCTGACACACCTGCGTGCTTCAGCTCACCTGGCGAAGGGAGAGCCCCGTCATGAGCACGGGTAACGGTTGGCCTCATTACCACCATCACACTCACTCATACACACGCTGCTGTGGCTACGTTCGCCGTGCTCACCGCCTCTACACACCTGCTACTACTATACGCACATCGACCTCGGCCAAAGGCGTAGGTGCTCCACGTCACTCGCGTACACCTGCGACACAGAACTGCACTCTTGCTCTACACACACGTGCACGCACACAACGTCGGTACGTACACAGCGTATGCCTTCGAGCACGGCGTCTGGCGCGGCGCGGAGCTAGTGCAGCATGTAGGGTGAGTGGTGCGAGTGCGGGTAGCCAGGGTGACCTCTGTCTCCCGCCTCGTGACAGGTCGCAGCGTGTCTGAAGGACTTCTGTGGCAAACCTGGGATATCCACAGCAGGTACACGCGTGGCGAACGAGTCACAGCAGCGAAGGGCCAGCTCCGCGGCTGCGTTTCCGTAATTCGGTGTAGGATGAGTCACAGTGAGTCAGCTCCGTCATCACCAACACGCACACGCACGCGCGGAGAAAAGACATTCACTGAATACTGCAAACTCAAACACACGTTTGCGTACACAGACACTGAGGGAACTCACACTGCATGGAGCATATGTACATGTACACACGCTGTGACTCACCACCTCAGAACCGGCTCCACGCGAGTTCCTGGGCCGCCACCATCACCATCACCACACCGACCATCACCACATCCACCATCACGTGCACTATAACGTCGCTATGGCTAGACTAGCTGCAACCGGTGCGGGTCGAGGGATGTGTTGCCACAGCCACAGCAGCGACGCCAGGCCCTCAGCACCCCACACAGCACGTCTATACACACAGCACCTCAGCGGCTCCGATCAGCACCGCGATGACAAGGTTCCGAGTGCGGGATGCAACATTCCCTCCATAGTTTGCCAGGAGACTTGGGGAGTTTTATCACGGGGTTATCGATTGTAGCGAGCCTTGGGGCGAGGGGAGGGAGAGCAGGGGAGCGAGGTGGTGGGCCAGGGTGGAGGGGGAGGGAGGGAAGCGGGTGCGGCCCAGTAGTCACTTCCCTGGTGTTACACAGCTCAGGATCAGCCACATGCCCGGGGTCCTGCCTGCCCCCTTCGGTTCATCCCCACCAGGTGAGCCTAGGTGTGGTGACTGGGGATGCACCACACAGGAGAGAGGCGCGAAGGAGTGTGTGTGGTGCTACTACAGCTGCTGCTGCTGCCACCACCGCCCAAACAAAGAACACGCTGGGCCTGCCACCACCTTCCACCCACACTCCCGCCTGCAGGGCTCCTCGCCGCCCCTGGCCACACAGTTTCACTAACACCACAAACACCACCAACACTACACCAGCTAGGCTATATCCACGTCCAGGGCTAGGGTGGCGAGCATTAGGGAAGCTTGAGGCAACACCACCACCACGCTCTTGTCTCCAGCACACGACGCTTGGTGCCCTCCCTCTCCGCTCTGACCTTGATTCACTTTCCACTGCAAAATCCTCACCGTTTTCGAGCAAAGATCACCTTCACTTACATCATAGTATACGCATACATCACACTGGCATGCGATCCAGGCCGTGTACACTGTAGATCCACATTAAAGGCAGGTAGGTGGCGGGAGTGCGCGTGGCTGGCCTCCCCCTGCTATGTCCACTGTGACGAGACTGCTGGTGCTGGTGCTGGTGTTAGTTGGCGCGGGGCCGGAGAGCGGCGCTGGGGAGGGGGGCCGGCCGGGAGGGAGGAGGGGCAGGAGGAGACCCGCGGGAGGGGGACAGGGAGGGAGAGAGAGGAGGGGCCACCCTACACGCACACACTCACACTCGCTTTACTCACTACACTTCAATGTACTTGGCAATCTGGTAGTAGCGCGCTCTTGGGCCGTTGTTCAGGCGGTTATGATACTATACCAGCCATAGTTATCGGCTCGTTTTCACTACAAATCCTCGGTCTTCTGAAAATCTGGAATATCAACTCCTTTCCTTGTAGTCAGGTCGCTTTCCCCCCGCTCAACCCCCCTCCCCATCCATCCCTACCTCCTCTCTCTCCATCCCGCCTGCCGCCGCCGCCGCCGCCGCCTCCTCCCCTCCCCCTCCTCCACCTCCTCCTTCTCCTCCTTACCCCCACCTTCCCTGCTCTCCCCGCCCCCACCCCCGTCTGACTATCTCCCACCCTCTCCCTCCTTCCCCAGCCGACACTCCTCCCCCAGACCTTCGCTGCGGTTGTTACCTAATTCTGCCTCTTCACCTTCACCTCCCTCTACCACCATTCTGTTTCGCTCCTTCACGTGGATGAAGTAATGGATGACGAAGGAGGGGGGCTCTGGTGGAAGACGGCGAAGGGGTAGAGGGCGGTGGATGAGGGAGGAAGGAGAGCGAGGAGCGGTGGATGGGGAAGAGGCCAAGACGGTGGTGGTGGTTGTTGGGTGGTTTGGTTGGCGCGAGTTGACAACCCTCCGCCACTACCAGCCCGTGGACCGTTGTGCCGTGTGCCGCAGAAACAGCCCTGCTTCATCCACTCGTCCACTCGTTCGTGGATGAAGAAATGCTTTATCCACTTTGTTCAGTTGTATAATACAAGCCTCATAATCTTACTAGGAAAAGCTCCTCCCCGAATCTTTAAGGAAGTAAAGAAAAATCGAAAACAGAAAAAGCAGGTCATTTGAAGTATTACTACCTCGCCTCGATAAAGACAGACCTATTACGAAATGCAACCTCATCAAAGTCACTCTATGACCACCTCTCCACCACACGCTCCATCCATCCATCAAACGCTTAATAATAACCACTGCTAAATGGTCTATCTCTGAAATGCCCCTTTTCCTTGGATGATCCTCACTGACCCTCTGTGTCCGCACCGACTTCCACTAACGTTGGCACCAGTTGGCCCTCATCCCCCTCCCCACTAATTGGTCCCTCCTCTTCCCTTCCTCTTTCTCCTCGTTTCTTCTTTTTTCTTCTTCCTCTTCCTCTTCTCCTCCTCGTCCTCCTCTGCTCCCCCACCGGCGCTATCATCAAAGACCCCCACAACCTTATCTCGGGCGCACCAGAGACACCGCCACAGACACTGGTGCCACGGCAAGCAGGCACCACAGAGCGACAACCACGGCCACCTCTACCAGGACGGGGCGCAGTTACTAAGTAAAGACCACAAAGACCGCCAGTGTGCAACAGCGAGGCAGGCCAAACTCCCTCCCCTCCCTCCCCTCCACAAGAACAACAAAGAAGAGGAAGAAGAAAAGCGAACCAGCAAGAGCAACAACCATTTTGATAACACAAGGAACCCGTAATGCCATGAGCCGGCGGCGCGGGAGAGTCCCATCACTCCACCTTTAACACAAGGGGACAATTAAAACGCCCCGACGCCGTGAGAGAGAGCGATACGGAGATGCCAAACGTAACAATGACATGTGCTTATTTTCTCTCCTCCCCCGTAGCACGCTGTTTATCAAACCCACATACCTGGCCGTGTAATCATGCCCCCGCCACCTTCCCTTCTCCCTTATTCCCTATCCTACTCCCCTACTCCATACAACTCTCCCTTGCCCTCTACCACTCTCCCTTACCCCACCCCATACCCAGCCCTATCCCCCTCCTTCCTCCTCCCCTGCTTCCACATTCCTCTCTTCGATGGTGTTTAACCTTCGTCATTCATGCAGGTCTTTCCCCAGGATGACTTCTCTGCCTGACATCATTTTCGCTGACTACCTGACTTTTTCATCATCTCC
>NC_051389.1:51782668-51792668 GCF_015228065.2 Penaeus monodon
GAGAGAGAGAAAGGAGGAAGGGGGAGAGAGAGAGGGGAAGGGGAGAGAGAGAGAGAGAGAGGGGAAAAGGGGGGAGGAGAGAGAGAGGAGAAGGGGAGAGAGAGGGGGAGGAGAAAAGAGGGGAGAGGAGAGAGAGAGGGGGAGAGAGAGAAGGAGGGGAGATAGAGAGAAGAGAGGAGAGAGAGAGGAAAGGAAAAGAGAGAGAGAAAAGAGAGAGAGAAAAACAGAGAGAGAAGGAGAGAGAGAAAAAAGAGAAGGGGAGAGAGAAAAAAGGAAGGAGAGGAAGAGAGGGGGAGAAGAGAGAGAGAAGACGAGAGAGAGGAAAAAGAAAAAGGGAGAGAGGGGAGGGGAGAGAGTGGGGAGAGAGGAGGAAAAGAGGAAAAAAGAAGGGGAGAGAGAAAAAAAGAAGAGGGAGAGAGGAAAAGAGAGAGAGAGGGACAGAGAGAGATTGAGAGAAGAGGAGAGAAAAGAGAGAGAGAGAGAGAGGGAGAGAGAGAGAGAAGAGGAGAGAGACGGGGGAGGGGAGGAGAGAGAGGGCAGGAGGGGAGAGGAAAAAAAAAGAAGCGAGAGGGGAGAAAAAGAGAGAAGAGAGAGAGAAGAGAGAGAAAAAAGAGAGAAAGAGAGAGAAGAGAGAGAAAAGAGAAAGAGAGAGAGAGAGGGGGGGGAGAAAGAGGAGAGAGAAAAGAGAGAAAAGAGGGGGGGGAGAGGACAAAAGAGAGAGAGAGAGAGGAGAGAGGAGAGGGGAGAAAAAGAGAAGAAAGAGAAGGGGAGCCAAAAAGAGAAAAAAAGAGAGAGAAAAGGGGAAAAGAGAGAGGAGAGAGAGAGGAGGAGAAAAGAGAGAGAGAGAAACGAGAGAGAGAGAGAGAGAGAGAGGAAAAAAGGGGGGAGGGGAAAAGGGGGGGGGAGGGGGGGGGAGGGAGGAAGGGGGGGGAGGAAGGGATGGAGGGAGGGAAAAAGGGGAGAGAGAGAGAGAAAAGAGAGAGAGGGGGAGAGGAAAAGAAGAGAGAGAGAGGGGGAAAAGAGGATGAGGAGGGGAGAGGGGGAGAGAGAAAAAGAGAAAAAGAGGAGGGGGAAAAAGGGGGAGCCGAAGAAAAAAGGTTCGTGGAGGAGGAGGAGAGGATGGAGGAAGGAGGAGGAAGGAGGAAAAGGGGGAAAGGCCTGGGGGGGTGGGGGGGGGGGGGGGGGGGGGGGAAAAAAGGAAAAAGGTGGGGGGCCAAAAAAAAGGGGGGGGCAAACCAAAAAAAAACCCCCACGTGCCCGCCCAAAAACCCCCCCCAACCCCCTTTTACTTCCCAGCCCCCAAATAACCCCCCCCACTCCTGCCCTCTTTTCTTCCCCCGCTCCTCTCTCTCTCTCTCCTCCTTCTCTCTCTTCTTTTTCCCCCCCCCCTCTCTCTCCTTTTTCTCTCTCTCTCTCTCTCTCTTCTCCCTACGCTTTTACCTTTTTTGCCCAACCCTTTTGCCTTCTTTAAACCCCGGTTTTTCCCCTCTTCTCCCCTTTGAACCATTTTTCCTCCATCACAGTCTCTTTCCCTTTCCCATAATTTCCCTTCCTCAGTCTCCTTACACACCCTAAACCCCCCTTTTAGCATTTCCTCCCTTCCTTCCATTGTTCATCCCCTTCCTACACTCCTCGAAACCCTTTAACTCAACCAAAGCTTCACCCTTTTCCCCCCACCCTTTACCTTTCTCGATCTCCCCACCCCCATTCTCTGCACTCCCCTCTCTCTCTTCCATCCCTGGTCCACCCCCCCCCCCCCCGCCCCTTTTAAAAAACCCCCTCTCCCTTCCTCCTTCCTCCAGCCACTTCCCTTCCTCAACCCCCCTACACCCTCTCCCTTCCTCCCTCAGCTCACCCTTCTCCCTCACTCCTCGAAATCCCCTTTCTTCCACCGCCACACATGGTGTTTTCCCTCTCTCCTTCCGCATCTCGAACTCCCCACTGCTTCCTTCCCTTCACCGTTGAGGATAGCATAGGAGACAGGGAAGGGTAGACTACAACTGTATGACGGAAAGATAATGCAGATTCATTCTACTCTTAAGTCACGTACATAATAAAACAACAACCATTATAAGATAAAAGCTTAAAAATAATAACGATACCATAATAACAATAACGAAAATAAACAATAACAACAGCATACAATCAAACGATAATAATAATGAAAATACATAACAATAGTAGTAAAGATAACAGCAACAATAATGACGAACGGAAATTAAAGCGAACTGAATAAAGCGCCAATCAAAAGCGAACGCCGCATTAAAGCCCAAACGGAGTTCAGGAAATTCCCCATTTGGCGCGCGACACTGACGGGCCACGACAGCTATTGCGGGCGTCAGGCGCGCTACAGAGGGACATGGCGTCGGGGGTATGGGCGTGGCTCCCAGTCTCGGGCGGGCGGGCGGGAAGGCGTTCGTATTGGCTGTGGGCGTGCGGGATGCGTTAATGGCCGTTGGCCGCGTGATAGGGGCGCTTGCTTCGACGAAATATAAAGGAAGCGCGAGGAGTAGGCAAGCAGGCGCACCAGCCTGACCCTGCTTTCCCCGCGGCCGAAGCGCCCGGGGATTGTCGCACAGCGCGGCGCTCGGGCGGAGGGCGTGGGCGTTATGACGATCATTGTTTTGGTTAATGTTTACAGTAGAGTTTGTTATGGCGAGAGCGATTGAGTTGGCCGGGCGCCAGGTCCGCGGGCCAACACACCGCCACACACACTCCCACGACACTCGCACTACGCCAGGATTGCTGTCCTCTCTCTCTCTCTCTCTCTCTCTCTCTCTCTCTCTCTCTCTCTCTCTCTCTCTCTCTCTCTCTCTCTCTCTCTCTCACTTTTTTTTTTTTCATTTCTCAATCTCTTTATCTTTCCCTCCCCTTTTCGCCCCCTCCCTACGTCTCCCTCATTTTCCATAAACCTGATCCCACATATTACTCCACCTTCCATTTATATGTTCGTGAAGGACTTATCCCCCCCCTCACCCTCTCTCTCTCTCTCTCTAATCTGCTACCCTTTCATACCCTTTCCTTTCTCCTTTCTTTCGTATACGCCTCCTCCTTCCCCCTTCCTTCGTATCCCCAAACAAACAACGTTTCTTCTCTTCGGACACTCACGCCCTTAATATATTACAAATGTTGTCTAACGATCCTTTAAATGCACTAATTAACCGCATTACGATAGTTTATCCCCAATGCGCAAAACCTCATACGAATAAACGGCCAGTAATGTAGGCCTACGCTTTGTAAAAAACATTTGTTTAAGAAAGAAAAAAGTATCTTCCTCGCTTCCTATGAATTCTTTCTAGTTTAGTCACATTAGATTTATTATCATGTAGAAATGTTTGATTTGTTGGCTGGTGGGAGGGAGGGAGGGAGGGAGGGGAGGGAGGGAGGGAGGGAGGGAGGGAGGGAGGGAGGGAGGGAGGGAGGGAGGGAGGGGAGGGAGGGAGGAGGGAGGGAGAGAGAGAGGAGGGGAGAAAGAGAGAGAGAGGGAGAGAGAGAGAGAGAGAGAGAGAGAGAGAGAGAGAGAGAGAGAGAGAGAGAGAGAGATCCAAGGCGTGGAAGAGTGTGATGCAAGCTAGAAGAGAAGCGGGAGAGTGAGAGGACCTCCCTCACGTATTCATCCAGTCCAAATAAAAATGAATGACTGTATGACTGACTGAATGAGAGCGCGAACGAAGCAGGAGTGTAAGGTAAGTACTCCCCACCCCCCCTGCCGTCCACATGGCTCCCCCTCCCCCGCCCCTCCCCCCAGCCGTCCACCACACCCAGCAGGATCTGACCCAAAGGTAAAGGACCTTCCACACGCGCGCGGCTTCTTTCTGCCTCGTCCTTCCGCACGCACACTCGCTCACTCACCTCACACACTAAATCACTCAAACTTACTCACTAAATCAACCTTCTTCACTCAGCAAAACACTCAAGCTTAATCACTCACTCACTAAATCACATTGACTCACTCACACACGCGCGTGCACACGCGCACACCACGCGCACACGCGCACGCGCACACACACACACACACACACACACACACACACACACACCACACCACAACACACACACACCACACACGCACGCACGCACGCAAGCACACACACACACACACAAAAGCTGATCCTCATCTTCCATTTAAACCCTAATCTGCCGCACAACTTTATTCAAATTCCCAGTCACTGTATATATTCACATGCACGTAACATAAATATATAAATAAAATAAAACAAAAATAAAAGTAAAAAGCAATATATCAAACGTGGATAATCTTGTAAATAAATCCGCTGGTTGCACGCTGCAGTCATGTTGCAAAGCACGAAAATGCACCACTGGCCACACGCACATCTAAAATTCCTAAGGCGATCGAATACATGTATTATTCTTTTTACTAGGAACCTGGATGCATTTACCTTAAATAAAACAGGTAATTGGAATGTTAATGTCATACATGCACACATACGCTCTCATATATACGTACATGTAGTCCCGATATATTTCAGGAAAAAAAAAACTCTCAGTTGCTCCAATTCCCTGTATACAAAAAGCGCACCGTTATGCTTCGATGGACGACTAACAACCGCATCAACGAAGCAAACAAAAAAAGAGGAAGATGGAAACAGCATATTATATATATATATATATATATATATATATATAAAAAATTATATATATATATATATATATATATATATATATATATATATATATATATATATATATACACACACACACACACACACACACACACACACACACACACACACACACACACACACACACACACACACACACACACACACATACAAACAAACAAAAGCAAACAACCACAGACACAAACACACACACAATTTGGCAAAACGATTTTTAATCACTGAGCGGGTATCCAGAGTGACGTCACGGGAATGTCTCATGCAGAAACACGCGCGAGAGAGCTACCAGTGATACGCTAATTAGTATGAACTGAAGGAGACACCAAAGAAAATGAGGATGGGCAAAAGGAGGAGGTTAAGAGGATTAGGATAGAGAAAGGGAGGGAGGGAGGGAGGGAGGGAGGGAGGGAGGTAGGGAGGGAGGTAGGGAGGGAGGTAGGGAGGTAGGTAGGTAGGTAGGTAAGGAGGAGGAGGAGGAGGAGGAGGAGGAGGAGGAGGATTGGGATGGGGAAAAGAAGGAGGTAAAAAGAGGAGGAGGAGGAGGAGAGGAGGAGGAGGAGGGAGGAGGAGGAGGAAGGAGAAGAGGACAAAGAAGACGAATACGAAGATGATGATGAAAGAGGAGAAGGAGTAAGAAGTAACGGAGGAGAAAAGGAGTAGGGAAAGAGAAGACGAAAACACACAGAGAGCGGAAACGGCAAACGCGAGGAACTCCAGCGTGAAAGGATCCCAGCAAAGAAATAGAAGATACAAGGGAAAAAAAACGAATTTATAAGAGTAAGGAGACAAAGCAGAAGAACCCCTCCTCGGCCTCTTCCACTTCCCCCCCCCCTCCCCCCATCTTTCTTTAGCCCGGCATTAACAAGGTGTAGAAGTAGTAGGTGGATCCTGGGTGCGGGGATCTTACGACCTGAGCTATTTTTAAGTGCGCTCGGTGCCAACAAAGACCCTATCTTCCCCCGGCCCTATCCCTTCTCTCTGTCCCTCCCTCCCCCCCTTCCCCTCTCTCTTTTTTCTATATATTTTTTTCTCTCTCTCCCTCTCCCTCCCCATCTCCTTATCTCAGTTTCTCCATTCCTCCCTCTCTTTTTCCCCTTGGTTTACCTGAGGCAACCCCCCCCCCCTCCACCCACGACTCCCGCCAGCGAGCATCAGAGCAATGCACCTAAAATCGGCCGCCAGTAACACCGCCGCCGCCGCCGCCGCCTTCGCCTCACGCGCTGTCGCCACTCAGTACCTGCAACCTTTTCCCTCTCTCTCCCCTCCCCCTCCTCCCCGCCCCCCTCTCTCTACAGCTGTCCTCTCCTTGAAGTTCATACACACTCTTACATTCCGCACTTTACTTTTACAGCTTTTTCTCTAACAAAACGTTTGTTTCTTGGCCATATATATATATATAAACAAACACACACACACACACACACACACACACACACACACACACACACACACACACACACACACACACACACACACACACACACACACACACACACACACACACACACCAGGGTTCAAAAAAGAGCGTCCTCCGCCACCGCCGCCGAGCGCTTACTGCCCTAATCACTCGGGCCATCACTCCACCTGCTTCCCCCTCCCCTCCCCCTCCCATCCCGCTGCCCCCGCCCCCCTCACGTCTTCTGGCCCGAGGCGCAACACCTTGGGCTTGACGGCTGCGAAGGACCGGAAGTGGGACAGTTGGAGGTGCCCCCCCCCCACAACACCCCCTCCCCTAACCCTACCCCCACCCAACACAGTACTTACCTGCACGCGATACCTGGGCTCCCTCCCTCCCTCTCCCTTTCTTTCCCCCTTTGCCCCTACCCCCTCTCTCCCCACGATCTCTCCCTCTCCCAACGCCCTATAATCTTGATCGCACACACGTACGCACACACACACACACACACGCTGCCTTGACTCACACGGTGCGTTGTTGTGCGACCGTTTCCCATGTCGTCTCTCTCTCTCCCTCCCTCTCCCTCTTCACTCTCTCTTTCTCTTTCCATTGCTTTCTTTCTCCATCCTTCTCCCTTTTTCTCCTTCCTCCCTTCCTTCCTATCTCCCTCCGTCTCCCTTTCTTTCTCTCTCCCTCCTCCCTTCCTTTCTATCTCCCTTCGACTCCCTTCCTTTCTCTCCCTCCTCCCTTGCTTTATCTCTCCTTACCTCTCACTCTCCCTTTCTTTCTCCCTGTCTCTCTCCCTCCTTCGTGGGTCCTGTACGATGACTGTGGTTTGTATCTATTTTCTTTTAAATTGCTTGCTATGCGCATCACACAGTCGGGAAGAAAGGATTTCCCCCCGGGCAAAACCCCCAAATAAAAAATCTATTTTTTCTCCCGTAGACAGGCATAAACACATAGAAATACGGTAGACCAAACACCACCAAAAACAACGAACACACGCAAAATCCACGACAACAAAAATATAAATAAAAAATGCCACAGAAACACCTGGGTATATGTATTTGTGAGAATCTGCAGCCCTCGGGGACCAGTGGACCACACAACAACACGCATTCGTTTCTAGAGAGGGTGAGGTGAGGGAGCGGTATAGGTAAGGGGGGGAAAGGGAAGGGGGAGGGAAGGGGGAAGGTAAGGAAAAAGGGGAGAAAGAAAGGAAAAAGAGAGAAGCAGCAAACGAGAGAATGGGGAGTGGGATAGAACAAGGGGAGAGGAGGGGGGCAAGGGGCAAAGAGGAAAGTGGGTGAGAAGGGAGGAGGAACAGAGAGGGGTGGGGAGGGAGGGAGGGGAAATTGGGGAGGTACCATTCTACCATGAGAGCAAAGGTCGAGACTACCCATCCATCCGCCCCAAGACCCGTTAATGTCGGTGGGAATCCTTACTGCCGCAAGCAGGAGGAAGAAAAGGAGCAGGAGGAGAAGCAGGAGGAGGAGGAGGAGGAGGAGGAGGGGGGGAGGAGGAGGGGGAGGAGGAAGAGGAGGAGGAAGGGGGAGGAGGGAGGGGAGGGAAGAGGAGGGGGGGAGGAGGAGGAGGAGGGGGAAAAAGGGGGAAAGAAGGAAGGGAGGAGGAAGAGGAGGGGAAAAATGTGGAAAGAGGAAAAAGGGGGGGGGGAAAAAAAGAATGAAACGGGGGTATTTTTTTTTGTCCCCTCGGATTGTTTTCTTGTTTCTTTCTTTTACTACTATTACGAGATATTCTCGGTTTCTGCAATCATCCATATTCCTTGAAATTTCTTCATTGTTTTCATATACTAACTTCTCTTACTTCTCTGCTACCACTTGCCTTCCTTCCTTTCTGCTATCCTTTTATCATCCCCTAGCTTTCTACTCCTTCCTTTTCCTTTTTATGATTATTGATATCACCTCCTACCTTTCCTATGCCAACCAAGTCCCTTCTATTCCTTTGTCTTCTTTACATTTTCGCAATGATCTTATCATCCTTAGAGCTATTCTCCTTCTTCCTCCTTCCCCTCTCCCCCTCCTCTTCATCTTTTTCTCTTTCCTCCTCCTCTTTATTCCTCCATCTTCCGCCTCTACCCCCTTCCCTTTGTATATTTATGCCCGAACTCTCTTTTTCTTTTTCTTCTTCTTCTTCTTCTTCTTCTTCTTCTTCTTCTTCTTCTTCTTCTTCTTCTTCTTCTTCTTTTTCTTTTCTTTTTTCTTCTTTTCTTCTTCTTCTCCTCCTCCTCCTCCTCTCCCCAGGTGAGTAACGAGGCTGGTCGGGACGGGCCAAGAGAGCAAGGCAGACAAGGCAGGTATGTATTGCCGCTCGAGTACACGTCATCTGGCCATCAGTGAAGCGAGTCAGTCTCTGTCTCTGTCGGTCTCTGCCCCGCCCCCCCCCCTCCCCCCTCTCTCTCTCCCCTCTTTCCCCTCTCTCCCCTCCCCCCCTCTCTTTCTCCCTCTTCCCCCCCTTTCTCTCTTTCTCCCACTCTCCCCTCTTCTCTCTTTCTTCCACAATCCTCTTCTCTCTTTCTCCCACTCTCCCCTCCTCTCTCTCTTTCTCCCTCTCCCCTCTTCTCTCTCTCTTCCTCCCACTCTCCCCTCTTCTCTCTCTCTCTTTCTCCCTCTCTCCCCTCCTCTCTCTTTCTCCCTCTCTCTCTCTCTCTCTCTCTCTCTCTCTCTTCCCCTCTCCCTCCTCTCTCTCTCTCTCTCTCTCTCCTGAGAGCCTGGGCAAGCAAAGAGAGGGAAGGGGGGAAATGTAAAAAAACTGAGCAAAAATTCACTCAACACAGGCTGCGGCGGGCGGGCTGGGTGCTGCCTAGACTTTCTCTCCTCTCTCACGCTACTCCTGGTCTCCTTTTCGTTCTTCTTCTCTCTTCTCTTCCCTTCTCTTCGCTTCCCTTGCCCTGGTCTTCACTCTTCGCTCCCTTGAGTATTTGTAGTTTTATCGTCCTTATTTCATACCATTCCTTCCCTCCCCCCTCCCTTTGTCTGTAAGAAAACGAACATTACAAAGGAAAAGGAAAAGAAAGGGAGAGAAAAACGAACTTATGCAAAATCAGACCATGACTACGGCTGCAGATGGGAAAAAAACGATAACAAAATGGCAGGCGCTGGCCACAGCGATCGCCATTATCGCCATCAGCAGCAAGCACTTCCTGGCTTCTCGCTCGTCAAGTTTCGGTCATTACCTTCGTCTCTTGGCGCCAACACCTGCACCCCCTCCCCCTCACCTGTACACTCTTCCCCTTCCCCAACTCACACCTGCTCGTTTGCTACCTGTTCTACACTCTTCACACATATCATGCTTCGTCTCTCTCACTCTTTTCTCACTATGCCCTTCGCCCCTATCCCTCTTTGCTTATTTGTTCTTCTTTTCCTTCTTCTCTCTCACCTCCTCTCTCAATCTCTCCTCCCCCTCCTACCCTAGCCTCCCTTCCCTCTTGTCTCTTTAGTCTCGAGTGTTTGACTGATACCGTTCATTCATCTAGATTACATGAGAACCGTCATGGGACTGCTTAAGGGGTCAGTTATCATGTTTTTTTGCTCCATTCAATGCAAAACTTTATATCAATATTCATTCCCTTCACATCAATCTTTCTCGCTCCCCGCCTCCTTCTCCCTTCCTCTCTTACAACAATGAAACCAACGGCCCTTCCCACCTCCATTTTCATCTCTGTTTTACCTGTGAGACCGTTCGTCAACGTACATGCTTCCCTCCTTCCTCCATTCTCGGCAGGGAAGATGACTGCTAGTGCATTCTCCTCTCCCCCCCTACCTACCCTTCCGTCTTCTCCCCCCCCCCCTCCACGCCGAGAGTGAGTGCGAGTGTACAACACACCCAACCTGCACCACGCCTTATACGGAGACTGCCCGGCATGGTCTCCCTTCCCCTCTACCCTCCCCATCCTTCCCTCCTCCCATTCCCTTGCCCCCTCCTTCCCTGCCCTCCTCTAAAC
>NC_051389.1:51795168-51807668 GCF_015228065.2 Penaeus monodon
TCTCAAAAAGCCATTGTCGCTCGTTTCCTTGCAGCGGAATCTCTCAGTTTAGAAGAGCTTACCTATCAATAGACTCTTCATTTGTCACTTTGGACTGGCTCTCGCCCGCTCTGTCTCTCTCTCTCTTTCTCTCTCTCCTCTCTCTTCCTTTTCTTCTCTCTCTCTCCTCCTCTTCTCTTCTCTTCTCTCTCTCTCTCTCTTCCCCCATTTACTATTTCACTCCCCTCCTCTTCTCTCTCTATCTCCCATCTCTATCTCCCAGGTTTTGTTTACAGTCTCAATCGGCCGTACTCAATGCACCTGCAGAGGAGGCTTCCAGAAGGCGTTCTCGGAAAGTCTGTCCCGCGCCCAGCAATCCCGCGAGCCTCCCCCCTCCCCCCTCAGCTTCTCCGAAGTGTGACCGAGCCATTCAAAAAACTTTGGTGATTGTTAACGACATGTGCAGTCAATTTCTTCTCTAGAGGGCGCGGCTCGCCGACTGTATAACCTTGCGTTAGTCTAACCTTTCACCTACGGCCCTCCCCTCCTAACCTACCCATGCCCGACACGTTCCGATCCCGTACAAAAAAAAGGTTAGTAACCCCTTCCCTCCCCTCCTCCTCTGCCCCTCACCCCACCCCTTCCTCTGCCGCTCCATGAGAACCCTTGTGTAGGGCGACCTTGCATATCCAGAAGACGTGGCCAACGGCACGACTTACCGACCTATCTGACGAAGACCCAAAGGGCAATATGTTGTGCTTTTATCGGCTTGAGAGTCCGGTTCAGACAAAAACACCGTCCGACCCATCGCCCTCCCTCCCTTCCTCCCCCCGTGGTCTGGCAGGTGCGTGGCCACAGCACAACATATCAGGTGGCTACCGCCCGTCACCCGGGGCACGCTGGAATATCGCCGTAACGGCCAAGGTGAGTAAGAGAAGGATCGACTACTCTGGGTTCCTTTGGCTCCTCGGCTCGCTCCATCTCCGCGCTCGTTCCCCCTGCAGGAACTCCTCCTGATGGTGGTTGAGGAGGCCGGCGTAGGCGTGGGGGATGGTGGGCACTGGGCCTAGCTGCTTCCACATGTCGTGCGAGAGAGGGTAGAGGCCGGCTGCCGCTGCCGCAGCCAGGGGCTGCTGGAGACCGGGCGGTAGGTGCAGGGGCTGAGGTAAACTTGCTGTGGCTGCAGTAGGGTGTGCAGGATAGGGCAGGCCCGGAGGCAGGCTGTGCGCCAGGGACACAGGGGGTTGTCCATGAGAGCTATGGTGTGGAGGGGCGTGCGGGGCCGCTGAGCCTCCTGAGGGCGGGGGCGCATGGTGCTGGGGCGGCACCCCCGGGTAATGCTGGGACATGGCGGTGTGCTGCACGGAGTGTATGTGACGCACCGTGTGCTCCGACTGCGACACGAGAGACGGGTCGCGCCACACGCGGATGGGTTCCTTACGGTCGAGCACGAGGGGCGCAGCAGCGGTCGACGAGGACGACGACGATGACGACGACGCCTGGGACGTCTTGTTGGGGACAGTGGCAGAGGTGGGCGTTGGGGTGTTGGGCTTCACTTCGGCCGAGGACGACCGGTCATCACTGAGTACCGAGGAGCGAGACACGGAGCGCTCGGTCACACTCACACCCGAGTCACTGGAGCCGTCGCAGTGGTCCATCCTGGAGCTGGTGGCTGCTGGCGCGTTGCTACTGGGGACCTGCTGGGCTTGCTGCTGCGGGGGCTGCTGCTGCTGGGGCTGGGGCTGCTGCTGCTGAGGGGGGAGTTGATGGTGGTGATGCTGAGGATGGTGGAGGAGATGGTGGTGATGGAGGGGAGCGTGGGAGGCCCCGTCATGGTGAAGCGGGGCCGAGTGGAGCGGGTCAGGGTTGGCGGGCTGGAGGGCGGCAGGACTCCGCACCACGGCCGTGATGCTCACGCAGGGCGGGGAGGCCACGCGGGAGGCGCACGTGGGGCCCGGCCCGCTGGTGGCGGTGATCGTCACTGCCCGCCCGCTCACCACGCCCGCCACCTCACCACACCCACGGCTGCTACCGCTGCCACCACTACTACAAACACTACTACTGCTGCTATTACTGCTAGTAGTGTTCACCTTGTTGCTTTCTGACGACCACGCAACGGCACTAACAATGGCACTTGGAGTGCCAGCCACTATCGATACACTTGTCACTGATGACACCGTAGTCACACCGTCACAAAGGGGAGCAGTGACACTGCTCACCACAACACTGCTGGCACTGTGGCCCACAACGCCATTCTTAACACCTGTGTCATGGTGGCTGACCGCGGCACTCACGAAACGTCCTTGGTCTACACTCGCAACACTGGCACTACTGCGGGCACTGACTGCCGCCTCGCTCACTCGATTGTCGCCGGGGCAGAAAGCGACGTTGCTGACGCTGCTGACGCCGCTCCTGCTGCAGACGCTGAGGCTCGTGGTGCAGGCGCTGGCACTCGAGCACACGGGCCGCTTACATTCTCGGGCAGGCGAGGGTACCGCGGGGCCCTCCGTGGTCCGGGGGTGCGCGTGGCCGAGCGGGTGGCCGAGCGGGTGGTCTCTGGCCAGGTCCAGCGGCGGCTCGGAGGCGATGCACAATCGGGGCGCGCCCTCGCTCGCTCGCTCTCTTTGGCACTTGGCCTCCTCGTGCGGCGGATCAGCCGGCACTATGACCACATCGGGCGGCAGCGACTTCGCGGCGGCACTCTCGCTTCGGCAAGCACCGGGCGGCACAGGGAGCCGAACCTCATCAAGAGGAAGGGCCTTGGGCAAGCAGCGCGGGGCGAGCTCCTCTGGCGCCCTGACGGCACACACCACACTCACGTCGCTGCTCTCCTCTCGGGGCGCTGTACTCACGCCCTCGCTCGTGGGACTCCTGGCGCTGCTTGACCTCGGAGGGGTTCCGCTGCTGACGGTGATCGACGGAGCCTCTTCCTTCCGCGGCGGGGCGGGTTTCGGCGCCTCGTTCGGGGCAGGTGCGGGCGAGCTCTTGGGTCTGCACGCGGCGTCCTCCTTGGGACGCGGGTCTGCCTCCGTTCTTCTCTGGACGTCCTTCGGCGGGGGAGCCTGCGGGGTCCTGGCCGCTTCCTTGCTGGCGCTGCCCAAGGGGGTTCTGTGGGCGTCGGGCGGCGGGGGCCGGTAGGTGGTCTTCTCGTAGATCACCACAGGTTCCTCGGAGGAACTGCCATCCGTGGAGTGGGAATCCTTCCGGCTGGTCTTGGAATGGGAATGGTGGGCGGGCGAGACGGGCCGCGACTCCCTTTCGGCGGCGTGTCTGGGGGCGGAATTGTGGCCTCGGCTCGGGCTGGCGTTGCTCTTCCGTTTCTGGCTCTTGCTGCTATTGTTCTCGCAATTGCCGGTGTTTCTATTGTTCTCGTTATTAGTGTTGTTCTTGTTTGAGCATTGCGTGGCGGCCGCGAAGTGGGCGGCGCGGGTGCCCGGGGAGACGCTTCGGCAGCGCTGCGGCGGCCGGCGGGTCGCTCCGTTGTTGGGCGAGCCTCTCTTGCCGGGGCGATCGGAGGCGCCCTTGGGGGGGCTGGCGGCGGCGCTAGCCTTCGAGGGCGGGCTCGGCGTGGCTCGCTCGACGGCAGCCTTGGCGGGCGGGCTGGGCGGGCTGGGCGGGCTGGGCGTGGGCCGGTCTAAGGTGGCAGCGATGAGTCGCGTGTGTCGTAACGCAACGGCCGCGGCCAGGCGTCGCGAGGGGGCCCGTGTCGGTAGCTCTGGCTCCGGGGTGCTGCTACTGCTGCTGCTGCTACTGCTGCTGCTACTGGTTACGCTACAACTACTACTACTGCTACTTGTACTGGAGTTACTTCTACTGCTATGCTCGCCGCTGATGCTGCTTGCGCTCTGGCCGGTGAGCTCGGCCTCACGCGATTTAGTGGTGCTTGAAGTTTGTACTTTGTTCTGTCTTGGAGAGGGGCGCGTGGGCCGCCGGTCGGGGGTGGTGCAAGCGCTACTACTGCTGCTACTGCTGCAACTGTCCTCGCTGCTGCTCTGCTTTTCCAGCCGCGTCAGAATGCGGCGCGTCGGGCGCGAGGGCGTGCGATAGTGTCCTCGGCGTGGAGTTCGAGTCCGCGGACGATCATGACTCACTCGACCCGCTCCTCGCTTCCTCCATGTCACGCCGCCACACTTTCCTGCAAAGAAAAGAAGCAAATTAAAGCCCATTCACGCTGGCACTTAAGGGGGGCACTTTTGCATAGCTATGATGGCACCCAACAACCTTCTGTCGGTGCCCGTTACACCAGACACTCCACAATTACAAAGAGTCCACTATGCCAGCGATGAATACCTCGTCTGCATATCCCCACAAGGCCCTCATTGTCCAACAGAGGCGTCGACACATCATGTAAACAAACCATAATACTCACAGCTCCGCGAGAACTCAAAGCGCATAGTCTCTGATTGCTCCTTCGCTCACTTCTTTTGTTTCCCGCTAAAGAAGAACAAGCAAATTCCGAAACCGAGAGTGCGCGCGGTGAAATCGTCTCGAGTGTCACTGGAGGCCACACGTCGGGACGTCTGACACTCTAACCTTTGACCTGCAGAACCGTAACCTTGTGTCCCCGCCCCTCTCAAAACTCTTATCGTAACGCACCTTTATTCCTCAGACATTAATGAAACGCAATGCTGATGTCAAGCTCGCACGCACAAATCCAGACGCTCTCCCATGTAAACGAAGACTGAGTCTAAGTATTTACTGTAACCAGGGTTCTAGCCACCTCCAGCAGCGAGGAATTTCACAACAGGATATCCGAAAGTTAAGCTACTTTACGCATTGCTTTTCATTGAGTTTTATTTCTTGAAACGTTGGAAAGGGAAAAGGGAGGGTTAGAGAGACGAGTGAAGGAGAAAAGAACGGAGAGAGAGAGAGAGAGAGAGAGAGAGAGAGAGAGAGAGAGAGAGAGAGAGAGGCGAGAGAGAGAGAAGAGAGGAGAGAGGGGAGAGAGAGAGAGAGAGGAGAGAGAGAGAGAGGGAGAAAAGAGAGATAGAGGGAGGAGAGGAGGAGAGGAAGGGAGGGGGAGGGAGGGAGGGAGAGAGAGAGGAAAAGAGAGAAGATGAGGGGAGGGAGAGAGAGAGAGAGAGAGAGAGGAGAGAGAGAGAGAGAGAGAGAGAGAGGATAATGGCAAGAGTATGTCCGCAACAAGTCAAGCACAAGGACAAGTTTCCTTGCGTACACAGACAAAGGATGTCGTAAACTACAACCCGCCATTACCCCGCTCCCAAGTCTCGATCACACACACACACACACACACACACACACACACACACACACACACACACACACACACACACACACACAAACACACACACACACACACATTCCCATTATCAACACAAATGTGCCCGCATTGTATGTACCCGCACCCTTGGTGATAGAGAGCGACACGTAACGCACCGGTTCAATGGAGGAAGGATATGGTTTTAAAAGAGAGAAAAAAAGGAAATAGCCAAACAAAACCGCACTACATATCTACACCATAGCTGCACTATACAGACCCCGGTGACTGTCTTGTGCGCGCGCGAGTGACGGAGGAATCGGCAACCGAAATTAAAACGAGCGGGTTACGCCACTCCGTCCGCCATCAGGGCTTCCCAAGGTTAACCTCAGCTACACATTTACTCCTATGTGGGAATGGCTCTCTCTCTCTCTTCTTCCCCCTTTCGGTCCAACCCTACGTCGATCTCTCCCCTCCTCCCATTTTTTTTTTTTTTTCATAATCTATTTATTCTTCCTGTTCATCTTCTTCCATTTCTCCTCATTCTCGTCCTTATCCTCCACTCCCTCTTCCTTCTCCCTCTTTATTTCCATCTCTTCTACCACATGGAAAAAAAGAGCAAAAGCATAAGGCCATTTATAGAACAATTAAATACAGAAAACAAAATGATACAGTTATCTATATGTCCTTGAATGACATTGCCGCTGATCACACGATAACAATGTGAGGATTAATTTCTTTCTTGTTAAGTGAGTGCTTCGGTGATGAGTGACGACTGCTACCATCCGCCGCACACTGCTCATCTCCGGTGAGACTGATAATGATATCGAGACACACAAACAAACATGAGTGGACACTTGGGTACATATGAACTGAACACCGAGGGAAGGAACAGAAAAAACACAACAACAAACACGTACTTACGTACGTTCGTACATACAAACTTACATACACACATGTACATATCATCCTTACAAGGATCATACCCAATCTGAGGATGCTGGTAGTGACTGCGCTATTACTCTATCGGACTCCCGAGGCAACGACAGGGCATCACCCCGGAGCTGTGGGCTTATCCCTACGGCGCCCTGACGCCCCGGGGTAGCCCAGAAGCGCTTGGCATCCAAGAGTTCTTCGTGTCCGTCGCCGGATTGCGTCCACATGTTACAACAATGACAGGAAATCTATGCTCGATGCCCTGGCACCGGAGACTCGTACTCACACACCGGTTTCAATTGGAAAGAGTAAATAAGTGAACATTTAGTCGCCCGCCCTCCCTCCCCTCCACCTGTAATCCTCTCCCTCCTCCTCCTCCTCTTTGTTACCCTTTCCTCCCCCCCTCCTCCCTGACCACCTTCCTTTATTGACTTGCATGATGCAGCGCAACCACCGAAGTGTCTATTCTTACTGAGCACCAACGCGTCACACTCTCACCATTACACTGCATAACCTTTAAGCTACTCTCACCACCGCAACACCAAGACAGCTTCTCATCCCCCCCCGCCTCTCCTCTCCAACGCCATCACTCCACTTTTACTCAAAAAGCACGGCCATAATGCCTCACTTCACCTTACACCAAACCTTCGTCACAACCAAACAACCCCAAAAAAGAGCGACAATAACAGCAAACGTCCACAGAGACGGAACCAACAGCTATGAAACATCAGCTGCCCCAGGGGTGGAAAGGGGTGACAAAAGCGACAGCAAAGAAAGTAACAAATAAGGAGTAACAACAACAACAACGGCAGCAACAACGACAGCAACAGCGCCTGCGAAACAGGTCCTTCTCCTGGTCTTCTGAAGTGGATCCCGGCCAAGAACAGGTCGTATGCGGCCACATGTAAAAACTTGCCTTCGAGTTCACCGCTTCGCCCACACACCCCTCCCCCTTGCCCCTCATGGGCCCCTTCCCCGCCCCCTCACCCTCCAAATCTCTCGTCTCCCTTCTTTTCTCCTTTCTCCTGCATTCTTCATTTTTTTCATTCTACCTCTCTCCGTGTCTATCTCACTCACTCACTCACTTTCTCTCTCTCTCTCTCTCTCTCTCTCTCTCTCTCTCTCTCTCTCTCTCTCTCTCTCTCTCTCTCTCTCTCTCTCTCTCTCTCTCTCTCTCTTCTATATCTTATCTATACTAATTTTCCGGTATCGCTTCCATCCTCCATGAATCTAATTCCCTTTCCTCATCTCGTATACCCTTTCTTATATTTCTCTTTCAGAAAATTCTCCCTCTCTTTCCCCCTTCTCTTTAAACCGTCTTCCATTCCGTTATACAATTACCGTCTTTCGCATTCTAAACTGTCATCTTCAATTATTCTTTTGTCCCACCTCTCTCTTCCCCTTACCTCTCATTCCCTCACTCCCTCGCTATCTTCCTCTTTTCTTTCACTCCCTCCCTCCCTCTCTATCTTCCTCCTTTTTTTCCTCTCCCTCCCTCCCTCCCTCTTTATTATCCTCCTTTTTTCCCCCTCCCTCCCTCTCTATCTTCCTTCTTCCTTTCCCTTTTACCCCCCCTCCCCCTCCTTCATTTTCATCCCTTGGCCTAAACCTCCAATTCTAACACCAATTACTAGAACTGTCAGATGCTCCCACCTGAGCACACTTGGGCGTAAACATCTTTAACGAATGAATGGGGACAAGTGTGTAAAAAAAAGGAAGAAAAAAAGTTACCAGACGCGTAAACGTTTCTAAACAATAACAAAAATAGTTCATAAACAAATATAAGAATAAACACATAAATAATCACGTTCCCAAAGAGAACACTCAATACGGAGTCTTTACCTTGTCTACCCACCCCCTCTTCCTCTTCCCTCCTATCACCCTCTTTCCCCCTCCCCTCCTCTTTACCCCTTCCCGCACAAAAATGCAATACTGAGGCACGGAGACGTTGGTAAACAAGCCAAACAAACAAAGAGCAACACGACCTGGAAGGAGAGGAGGGAGGGTAGTTACAACACCGAATACAGAGGGAAGCCACACAGACACAAGAGGAGGCGGAGGTAAGGGGGGAAGGGGAAGGGGAAGGGGAAGGGGAAGGGGAAGGGAAGGGGAAGGGGGATTGAGGAAGAGAGAGAGAGGTGAGCTGTTTGGAGGGGTGAGGGGAAGAGATGAGAGAGAGATAGAAGAGAGAGAGACGAGAGAGGAGAGAGAGAGAGGAGAGAGAGAGGTAGAAGGAAATAGAGAGAGAAGAGAGAGAGGTGGGTGGGTGGGGGGCAGGGATTGAGGAGTGACCGCGGCACAAAATGGTCGCTGGCAACTCCGTCCAATTTCGTGGTGGGTGCGCGGTGTCCCGGTGTTAGTAGCCGCCATTATCTCCGCCAGGGTCTTGCTGCAGGTGCCGGCTCCTGCCTTTGCTCCTACCTGTCCTCCAGCTCCTGACTTCTCCCTGCGCTTCGCCAGTCAAATCTTCCCTCCCGTCAAATGCTCCCTCCTTGTCGTGAGCGAATTCTTTCCTTCTTTCTGGCTCCCTTCGTCCGGTGTCAAATAAAACTTTTGAACGTTCAATACCCAAACCTTTCTTTGCTAAACCCCTGACAAATGCAATCATCCACTCGCTCATTCTCTTTCTCTCTCTCGCTCTCTCCCTCACTCGTAAAATCAATATGTTAATCTCACACTCCCCCATTCTCTCTCTCTCTCTCTCTCTCTCTCTCTCTCTCTCTCTCTCTCTCTCTCTCTCTCTCTCTCTCTCTCATCGGCCGTCTCGTCTGTCACTCTCTTTTTTAGCGATGGGCGAAGGGGGGGGGGGGGGAGGGAGGTGCGGTGAAGGTGTTGCGGTCGAAGGAAAAACTTGTTCGTATTACTAGGCTGATCTTGTGGCCTGATCCCGACTGGCATGAGGGGAGGAGGGAGAAATAAGAAAGAGGGGGGGGAGACCATGTAGGAGAGGGAAAATGGGAGATACGGAAGGGAAGGAGAAGGGAGGGGGCGCGGCAGGGATGAGAAAGATGAGAAATAAACGAGGAGGAAAAAATAAAGGATGGAAGACGGAGAGAATATAAAAATAAGAGAGTAAAAGTAAGGAAAGAAGGAACAACAAAACTTTAAAAAAAGGTGAGGCAACGAAGAGCGAAGGGCGGTGAGAAAGCGATGAGTGTACTCGAAAGCAAACATCAAGTTTCGCATCATCACCACCAACCTCGTCATCATCTCCATCATCAACATCGTGACCCAATAATCCAAAAGTACCCCATCATGCTCGTCCAACGTGTCCTCGGGGCATCTGCACTGCTAAGACAGGTGGCGAGGACACTCTCCACCCCCTCCCCTCCTCTTTACTCTCCCCACTCCCTTCCCTCTCCTTCAAAAAGGACACAGGTACTAGAGACATTGCACCCCCCTCTCCTCCCGAAAAAAAGGAGGGCACAGGGTACAGTGATATGGAATAACTGCGTGCATGTCGAAAGAGTAGTATCAAGATGAGGAGGTGGGGAAGTTGTGATAAAAAAAAAGAGAAAGACGGGGTGGGGTGGGTGAGGATAAGACACTCAAGTTGGCGAGGAGTCAAGCCTGGGGAAGGGGTAGGGAAGTAGGAGGGAGAGAGTGCCCCCCCCCTTGGCGTGAGTGTACATACATAATGCTTCAAGAGTTTCTCAAGTGTCAAACTGCAGACGCGGCAGAACTAGAAACCTGGGGGATGTCCTTGGCACAGACAAACACATACACACAAGCTTGCTTCCAATAAGTGCATACGCTCGTATTAACAAGGTCTTCCTGTCACAGGGTCCTCTCCCTGTTTCTCTCTCTCTCCTTCTCTCCCTTTCCCCTTAACTCGCACGCATACGCACACGCACACAAACACAGACAGGCAAACAAACAGACACAAACACAAACAAACGCACACACACAAGCAACAAAACAAGCCCATCCACACATTTCCCGCCAGGTGTTCTGCGAAGACACGCCGTCACCGAGCAGACGTTGCAACACCCCAAAAACCCTCAAAAACGGTGACTGGACTGGACGTTCCACACAAATAAGAGCATGACTAACGCAAGTTCGGCCCACGCGCTTGCCTGCTTGCTTGTTTGCTGACTTGCCTGGACGCTGATGCATTCGCGCGAAATTCTGACAGAGAGACAGGGGGAGGTGGAGCAAGGTAGGGAGGAAGCGGGGTTATGGAACTCTTTCGAAAGGTCGTCTCCGTGTCGGCTGGCGTTGCGGACCGCTGACGGATATTATACGGATCGCGGACGCCGTGCTTTACTTGGTTAAAGGAGTTTTGCTTTACTTGTGCGCGCGCGCTCTATCGGTACACACACACACACACCACAACACACACACACACACACACACACACACACACACAGAACAGCCAACAGACAGAGAGAAGAGAGAGAGAGAAGGAGACAGAGAGAGAGAAGAGAGAGAGGAGAGAGAGGAAAAGATAGAGAGAGAGGAAAGAGGAGATCGAGAGAAGAGGAGATAGAGAGATAGAGAGAGCGAGAGACTAGAGAGAAGATAGAGAGATATATGACACCACACACACCTACTGGGACAATGGCGGAGAAAACGTAGAGAGACATATACGGAGACAAAGCATCAACGGGCACATAGACAAAACAAACACACAAGTACGGCCAGACAAAGATACAACAGGACAAAACAGGAAAGAGGCAGACACAGACTAGACAGAAAGACAGACATCTACATACAGACACAAACCGAAGTCGACAGACACTATACATACAGCAGACAGACACACAGACAGACCCACAACACACACACACAACACACACACACACACACACCAACAAACAAACACACACACACACACACACACACACACAACACACACACACACACACACGGTAGAGAGAGGACGAGAGAGATAATATATATATATCTATATAATATATATATATATATATATATATATTATATATATAGATATATATATATATATATATATATAGATAAATAGATGATATATAGAGAATATATATATATACTATATATATATATCATATAGATGTAGTATGTGTGTGTGTGTTATATATATATATATATAATATATATATACTAGATATATATATATATGTGTGTGTGGTGCGTGTGGTGTGTGTGTAGGTGGTGTGTGTGTGTGTGTGTGTGTGTGTGTGTGTGTAAATTTACATATACAAACACAAACACACCGCACTATCATAGACGAAAGGGACCGTGGAATGCACATCAAAATAAAAAGAGAAAGAGGATGAGTAAATTAATAGTATACAGTAATAAAAACAATCATTTAAAAAACGCAATAGAAAAAAAATACCGACTAAAAAATATAATAACACACAACCAAAAGTGCAGAAGGAAAAAACAGTCATAAAAAGAGGAAACCAAAATTACGTCGACCAAACACATGACGGCCCGCTCTTAAAATACACCCCCTCCTCCCTCCCCCCCTCCCCAACCTCCTCCTCCTACCCCAACTCCCTCCCTTCCTCCCCGGACTCCCTACCCTCCCTTCCTCCCCTAACCCCCCTCCCCTCCCTACTCACCTACCTACTTCCCTGCTTGCGTGCTTGCCGGTCCCACCAAGGTTTCCCACCTGCCGCTCGCCAAGGCCACCCCGGGCGCCATTACTACATGCATTCATACGATATTGCATTCCGATCTTACGGCCCTATCAAAGCGCCGAAGAGAGGGAGGACGAGGAGGAGGAAGAAAGGGAAGAAAATAAGGAGGAGGTGGAGAAATGGAAGGCATAAAAGTACAAGAAACATTTACTTCATTTTAAGAAAAATCTCAAACCCCCACCTGACCCATAGAATTAGAGTCCCGATCCCCTCCCCCCTTCGTAATCATACCCCTCACCACACCACAACAAGAGGGGGGGGGAAGAAGGCGGGGAAGAAGGCGGGGAGAGAGGAGGAGAGAAAAAGGGGGGAGGAGAGAGGGGAGAGGGAGGGGGGAGGGAGGGGGGGGGGGAAGGGGAGGGGGAGGGAGGGGGAAGAGGGAGAGAGAGAGAGAGAAAAGAGAGGAGAGAGAAAAAAGAGGGGGGGGGGGAGGGGGGGGGGGGGGGGGGGGGAAAGGGGGAGAAGGGGAGAAGAGGGAAGGGAAAGGGAAGGGGAGAGGAGAGGGAAAGGAAGGGAAGGGAGGAGGGAAGGAAAGAGAGAGAGGAGGAGGAGGGAGGGGAGAGAGGGAGGAGAGAGAGGAGAGAGGGATGAGACGGAGGGAGGGAGGAGGGGAAGGAGGGAGGGAGAAAAAGAGAGAGAAGAGAGGGAAGGAGGGGGGAGAGAGAGAGAAGAGAGAAGAAGAGAAGAGAAATAAAAAGGAAAAGAGAGGAGAGAGAAGAGGGAGGAGAGAGAGAGAGAAA
>NC_051389.1:51812668-51822668 GCF_015228065.2 Penaeus monodon
AGAAGAATGCGTTAAGATTTTTAACAAAGCATATGTGGATATGTATATGCACGCGAATATACTAATGATGGTCTTACTGCTACTGATAGAGATAATGATTAGAGAGCAGAAGCAGCAGCAGAAGAGAAAGATGAGACACAAAAAAAGAGAAAAGAAAAAAGTCAAGGAAACGGCAAATGCGTCACACATGGGAGCTAATCCATTCACAACCAGTCGCCCATACAAAATACCTGTAGGCTTCCACGTGGTAAGATTTAGGTCCGTATCAGATGCCAGTTGCTATTTATTACTCGTACTATCATTACAACTTCATCGTTCTCCCTGCTCCCTCTTCCTCCTTCTCCTTCTCCTTCTCCTTCTCCTTCTCCTTCTCCTTCTCCTTCTCCTTCTCCTTCTCCTTCTTCTTCTTCTTCTTCTTCTTCTTCTTCTTCTTCTTCTTCTTCTCCTCCTCCTCCTATCCCTCTTTTCCCTGCTCGTCGCTCGCCCTTCACAAGTATCACAAGTGTTGGAGGGAGTGATTCATTAGTGTACCCCGACCCAAAGCCAAAAGAAACTTTAGTCCTTTCAAATGCAAATACTGATATTACTCTAACTCTAAAACGAATCTACACAAACAGACACTGACTGATACACAGATACAGATAGAGATGCAGATATAGATACAGACAGACAGACAGTTCCTCTCGCCCTCCCTCCCTTCCTCTCCCTCTCCCTCTCCCTCTCCCTCTCCCTCTCTCTCTCTCTCCCTCTCCCATGTGTTTGGTAGAGCGACCGTTTTCACACATTCGCGTTATCACAAATATGGATCCTCTCACCCAGCCTACGCGATGTCAGGGCGGGCTGACGCAGCTTCGTGTTGTAAGGGGATGACCTTGGCTGCGTGCGGGGTCACTAACACGGGATGCGCACGTACGGACGCAAGGGCACAGGCACAGACACAGACAGACACTGACCCACAGCCAAACAGGTAGAAGACCAATAGACAAATAGGCAAGACGAGCTCACAAACATACAAACATACACACATCCACTATTGCAATATTTTTTTTTCCATTTGACGCACAACGGCGATGACGGTTACCGGAAAAAAAGAAAAAGAAAAAGAAAGAAAAAAAAAGTCTCGACCCCTTCGCCGGCAACACCGTCACCCTAACAAAGAAAGGAAGTGAGTCAAACGTGACGCCACGAATTGCCACCACCACCACCACCACCGGCATCTGCCACCACACCAGCCCCCCCTCCACCCCACCCCCGTCTTCCAACAGCAGGGAATGCCCTTCGCCTCTTCCTGGTTTGCACGAGAACGCCGCTGGAAGGACAAGGAAGCCCTACCGAGCGGGCGGCGCAGGACTTCGGAGTAGAACCGTCCTCGTCCGTCGGGAAGTTTGGCACGACAAATAAAAAGTCGATGAGAAGAGAAGAGAAGAGAAGAGAAGAGAAGAGAAGAGAAGAGAAGAGAAGAGAAGAGAAGAGAAGAGAAGAGAAGAGAAGAGAAGAGAAGAGAAGAGAAGAGAAGAGAAGAGAGAGGAGAAAAGAAGAGAAAAAGACGAAGAACTTGGAGACTTAAAGAAAGAGTACGAATGTATCTCTTTTTTTTCACTTTTAAAACTGCCTGCCGCGGGGGAGGATGAACAAGAGGAGATAAAGAGAGAGAGAGAGAGAGAGAGAGAAAGAGGAGTCCCCAGACCAGGCATTTCCGGTGAAAGAGATCTGCTCCTTCTACAGGTAAGCGTCGCTGAGCAGGTGTTGCGTGCGGCAGTTCCTAAATGATCCTTTGGTATGTGGGTACATAGCGAAGGATGGAGGAGAGAGGAAGAAGGAGAGAGGAAGAAAGATCACCGGTAGAAGTCTGGAGGGAAGAGAATGTTGGAAAAAAGACTAAAAGAAGGGACAGATGGGAAAGGTGAGGGAGAAGGGACAGATGGGAAAGGTGAGAAGGGGGGGGGTCTAAAAAGGAGGAAAGGAGAAAGGCAGAAAAGAAAAACAGAAAAAGAGAAATAATAAAACAAATAAAACCTCCACAAAAAAAAGAAAAAAGAAAAAAAAAGAGGAAGCAGAAGACGGGGTTAAAAAAAAAGCCACACCAAAGAAGTAAAGCGCTGTCTCTCCCCTCCCCCCCCTCCCCATCCATTCCTCCATCCCGCGAATAGCAACCACCACCACCCCCCTTACCCCTCACCCCCCATCACCCCCTCTCGCTAGGTAGCACACATTCTCCTGCCACGTCAGACAGCCCTTACCGCTACACACCGCCATGTGGTTCGTGGTCGTCATGCTAGTGAAAGCGGTGCGAGTTGCAGGGGTGGGTGGGTGTGTGTGTGAGTGCGTGTGTGTGTGTGTGTGTGTGTGTGTGTGTGTGTGTGTGTGTGTGTGTGTGTGTGTGTGTGCGTGCGTGCGTGAGTGCGTGTGTACATGTGTGTCAGGGATACCGAATGATAGACTGATTGCATTAACAACAGCGTCCAAGTGAGCGAACGCGAAACATCCCCAAAAAACACGACAGGGACACCAGTTGTATAAAGAAGTAGTTTTATTCAGAAACGAATTAAAAAAAAAACCCTCCGCCGGGGATAAGTGGACCACTTAACCTACATATCCACCCTCCTCCCACCTCCACCTTCATCACATCCCTCTTCATCATCACCAACTCACCACTCAACTATCGAGGCCGCGGTCTTCAAAGAGACCTTTGAGAGGAGCAAATTGCTGGGACGCTGATACTGCATGGTGGATAGTCACACGAGGGAAGGAGACGAGCGGGGAGAGGACGAGGGGACAGAGGGGATAGGAGGGGGAGCAATTGGAATTGGAGTAGGAATAGGAACGAGAAGAGGGGAGGGGAGGGGAGGGGAGGGGAGGGGAGGGGAGGGGAGGGGAGGGGAGGAGGAGGAGGAGGAGGAGGAGGAGGAGGAGGAGGAGGAGGAGGAGGAGAGGAGGAGAAGGAGAGAAGGAGGAGAAGGAGAAGGAGAAGGAAGAAAAGGAGAAAGAGAAACCAGAGAAGAGGGAATACAGCGCGCTCATTTCATTTGCATGGGAATGGGAGGAGAGCAATGGAGTGTGAGGAGGAGCGGGAAAACGGATATAAACGAGACAGAGAGGAAGCACAAGCAAATGCCAAAGCAGGAACAAACTTCCCCCGCAAAAATCCACTCGGAAAAATAGAATGAAAACAGAAAATAAAACAACAATCCAAAAGAGCATAAATATAAGAGAGAGAGAACACCGAAACCTCAGGAATCGAAGAGCGAAGAGAGAGAGAAGGTTTCAAGCGTAGAAAGCCCGGCACCGACGACCAGACCGAGCGGCGGCGGCGGCGGCGAAGGTGACCAAACCGCAGTCTTGAACAGGGCCCCGCAGAGCCGACGCACACCGACCGACCGACCGACCGACAGGGCCACCTCAACAGCCTTCACACTTGGCAGTCCTCGCCAAGGTTGTCTTACCATTAACGGTAAATAAGCACGAGAAGACAAGCCACCCCTGACCTTTCTCTCACCGGAAGACTAATTGCTGGATGGGGGTGCGCCGGGCTCTGATAGATGGACCTCCTTCCCTCGCTCGCTCATTTCTTTCCTCTCCCCTTCCTTCTCGGTATTTCATGTGCGCCCCTTGTTTCCTGTCCTTCTCTGCTTGTATATCTCTGTCCCTGCTTCTGCATCTCTCACTCACACCCTCTCTTTTGCCATTCCCCATTGCTCTAAAGCCTTCTTTTCTTACCTCCTTCGTTTCTACATTGCATTTTTTTCTCCTTCAACCCCTTGTCTCCTCTCTCCTTCTCCCTTAGTATCATCTCCCATCTTTCCCTTTCTCCTTCCCTCTTTTCCCCTAACATTCCACCAATTCACCGTTCTTCTATACTCTTTTGTCCCCTACTTTTCTTCCCGTGCCCATTTCCCCCTGCCCACGAGCCACCTGCCTCCCCATACCCATTTACGGAGCGCCCACACCCACTCCGCCCCCGCAGTGCCCGGCTCATCGTGCACGTGGTTGCACATGCTGCCTCGCTCATTCACAAATTATGCGACTAAGGAGACGAGGTCGTCTCTTGCCCGCCCGCACGTGCGCACGTATGCATTAACGCGAATAAAAAACAGGCGTCAACTCTATCACAGGAATTTGCATATTGTAGCGAGTCGGTGAATGGGGCACGCGTGTGAGCAATTTTGCCAGATAAGACTTATATCCGCACGTCTCACAAATGCTATACATAAATATATAAGGACATACACAGATTCATAAACCAGTACACATAATCCACAAAAAAAAAATCAAAATGACCACCAAAACAGGTTCCTTCCATCGCCTCGGCCTTTTTTGTCCTATCACTTCTGTTGGGGCTGACGTGTCCGGTGGCGGGTAGGGAGGTGGTGGGGACGGAGCAGGCGAAGGAGTTCCGGCATCTCATCCTAACCCAGCATCATGTGACAAGAGGATTCTGCGGGGGCCGCACCCGTACCCCTCCCCCAACCCACACGAACCCTGCCTTGCCCACCCCTCCTCCCCGGCCGGCTCAACTACCAATCAGACCGTCCTCCCTTGTGCGAGAGCGGTAGACCCGACGGGGCAGGGCAGGGTCGGGTAGAGCAGGGCCGGGCAAGGCAGGGCAGGCCCCTCCGTGGCATTTCCTCGCTATTGATACGTCCTGCGTGGGAAATAGCTCCCATGGACCCTAAGCCTGCCCTCAGAGGTGCGTGTGCCAATCCTGCTTCCCTTTCCCATTCCTTCTTCCATTCTCATACCGTCCTTGACTCCTGCAGGTCCGAAGCCGCGGCCTTGTCTCTTGCACCTTCCATTACGGTACATCTTACAAGAGATTCGAGATTTGACACACGTGCCATCATCAATTACGCATCCGTCTAACCATTCATTTGTCGGGCTGTCTCGCTATGATAGTCACTGTATTCATCTCAGTAAAAAAGAATCGTCCTTTTTTTCTTTCTCTCTTCCTTTCCTTTCCATCGTCCCCAACCTTCCTCTTCCTCCTCCTCCTCCTCCTCCTTTTCCTCCTCCTCCTCCTTATCCTCTTCCTCTTCCTCCTCCTCCTCCTCCTTCCTTCCCTCCCCCTCTCGCTCCTTCATTCTAATGACGTTATTAGATCGGGGTTGCGTTTCGTGGTACGTCTTGCATAAAACAAGTCCAGGAACTGCTGCATCCACCGCTTAGCCAACCGGCCGCCCACCCCACCCACCCACCCACCCACCACGCGCCCACACACACTCACAAACGCCTACATCACTGCTCTGAGATAATAAACTTGCCAGTCGATCATCCGACTGCGCGTGTGTGTGTGTATTTGAAAGATAGATAGATAAATAAAGATAATGAGAAACAATTAGATAGACTGATAAGAGTGAGTGAGAGGGAGAGGGAGGAGGGGGAGGGAGGGAGGGAGGGAGAGAGAAGGAAGGGAGGGAGGGAGGGAGGGAGGGAGGGAGGGAGAGAGAGAGAGAGGAGAGAGAGAGAAGAGAGAGAGAGAGAGAGAGAGAGAGAGAGAGAGAGAGAGAGAGAGAGAGAGAGAGAGAGAGAGAGAGAGAGAGAGAGAGAAAGAGAGAGAGAGAGAGAGAGAGAGAGAGAGAAGAGAGAGGAGAGAGGGAGAGAGAGGAGAGAGAGAGAGAGAGAGAGAGAGAGAGAGAGAGTACAAAGGTAAACAAGGCAGAGGACAGGTGAACAGGTGGAGTGTATGACGAGGGAGCCAGAAACTTAACGATGAGGTAGAGGAGTTCAGGGCAAGAGAGAAAAAGAGGAAGACAAGTAAAACGGAACGTAAAAATAAAAGGGAAGAAGGCTGATAAATCTAAATATGGAATATAGTCGTGGAGAGAGGAGTCGTAAAAAAAGGAAGAGGAGAGCGAGGCGAGGGAAGAGTGAATAGGTGATGGAGACATCTGAAGATTGAGTTTTGGAGGGAGGGAGGGAGGGAGGGGAAGAGAGAGAGAGAGAGAGAGAGAGAGAGAGAGAGAGAGAGAGAGAGAGAGAGAGAGAGAGAGAGAGAGAGAGAGAGAGAGAGAGAGAGAGAGAGAGAGAGAGAGGTTAAACTTGAAAGAGAAGAGGTGAAAAGGTCGGCCCGTGGCCGGTAGTCCACGACTGAAGAGCAGCATCGTCACCTTCTATACAAAAGGCGTGACTCTACAAAAGGCTAAATAGGTCACGACATGAACAATAAGCGAATGATAGCCACAAGGCGCCGCTCTCACGCACGCCTGTGGAGCTACCTAGCCAACGACACTGATCTATACACAAATACAGACAGGGAGTTAAACACACACACACACACACACACACACACACACACACACACACACACACACACACACACACACACACACACACACACACACACACACACACACACACACACACACACACACCACAAAGCACGCCGGGAGCGTCACGACCCACAAATACACTCGCTGCACTTTTTCCACTTTCTGACATGGGCCGTGACTAGTGCACACCCGCGGCGTCACGACCCACGTCCCCCCTTCCTCCCCCCTTCACCTTCCTCTAATGGAGAAAAGAAGAGGAAATCTACGAGACAGAGGAAGAAAACGGAAAAGAAAAATAAATAAAGAGGCAGGAGGAGGAGGAGGAAGCGAGCGCAGTGCACCCAGTCAAATCCTGCCAGTACAGAACTGGTACAATTCAACTCTCTATAACTCACGCCCCCCTTAATACACCACCTACCCTTGAGGCACCAATACGAGACACCGCCACGACCACCACTGTGACCACTAACGACCTGGGGGAGGGGGGAGGGGGGGAGGAAGAGGATGGAGGAGAAGTAGAGACGGGGAGGGGGTGGAGGGGAGACAGGAGAAGGGGAGGGGTGGGGATACACAGCAGAAGGGGAAAGGGGGTGGGGGTGGAAGACAGTTAGGTTTCCCCCGTGGTTCTGCTCAATCTGAACGCCACGTCCTGCTAGGCGGCGCTGTCACGCTCTCACTGCTTCACCGCACACTCTATCACCGCTGCAACATATGCCGGGGAGAGAGAAAATGTGTGTGTGCGTGTGTGTGCCACAGAACACTTTTTGACGTTTCCGTGCTGCACGTGCTGCATGGCGTGCCGCGGATACATGCCTCGCTTTTATAAACCCATGCTAGAACTACACGAAACAAGTTAATGTCACTGCCTAGCCATTTTCTACACCTCACACAAAAACCTGCATGGCACGTCTGGCTTTTGAATTCATAACACGCCATACACAGCATACACTGACTCCCGAATACAGTACAACCAACCCAACACTAAATATCACTTATGAAACACAATCCATGCACAGCGGTCTCTGTTGATATGTTTCTCTATATCTCAACATCACTGTCTGTTTCTGTATCTCGGTATCTGTTTGTCTGTCTGTCCCATTCTCTCAATTTCACTGTCTACTGCACTGTCTGTCTGTCTCTACATCTCTTTCTCTCTCTCTTGCAAAAGGCGTTGGGGTTGTGCTGGGCCATGGAGAGAAACGGTAAGCAATGTTGTCCCCTAAACTTAAAGCTGATTGTCTCTGCCAAATACTCGGGCACTTGGAGGGGAAGAGAAGGGAAGTGATAGGGAGAGAGAACAGGATGGCGAAAGTGGGGAGAAAAAGAATGAGATGTACATGAAAAGGAGCAGGAAGGGAAGGCAAAAACGAGAGAGAGAGAGAGAGAGAGAGAGAGAGAGAGAGAGAGAGAGAGAGAGAGAGAGAGAGAGAGAGAGAGAGAGAGAGAGAGAGAGAGAGAGAGAGAGAGGATCCACAGCCATGGTTAAACGAACACAAAGCTCCGCCATTTTCCAGTGAGCGTCCATCAGGCGTTCGTTCACATGTCGGAACGCGAGCAATCAAGTGAATAGCGTTTCGCTTTTTTCCCCGTTTTTTTCTCTCTTTTTCCCTCTCTCCTCCTCCTCTCCGAGAGTGAAAGACTTTCCCGGATTCCTTTCAGCCATGCATAGTGATGGCACTGGCACGTGCAGCATAGAGGGTTGCCATGTGCCAGCCGGGCCTCTTGCCATGCCCTTTGCATCCCCCCACCATCCCATACCTCTGTGTCAGCAGACCTCATTCCTCCGCCGTCAGCTCCTCCCCTTCTCAATTCTGCCTAGCTGACGTGCTGACGGACGGCAAGGGGCGGCAGGGTAACAGTCTGACTGACAGGCTGCTCGACCGATCGACTCGGGCTGACTTTGGGTTGAATTGCCATGAGGCTGGGGTTAGGGCCGCTTCGATTCCCCTACCGCGGAGACGACAGGGGAGGGAAGGGCGACAGGGGGTAAGGGTAGGAGAGACAACAGTAGAACAGAAGGGACAGCGGAAAGGGAACAGAAGGGAGGAGGAAAAGGAGGGAAAGATGGGGGATGGTCGGAATTGGAAGGGAAGATAAGAGAAAAGAAAAGAAGGAAAATAGAGAAGACGAGAAAATGAAAGCTGATGGGGAAAGAGTGTAGAACAGGAGACAGCGGAGGAGAAGAAAATACAAGTATATGGGGAGAAAAGAAGTGACGGTCAAGACAAGGTTAGCCGTTAGAATCAACGGCTGCGAGTGTATACGACCTGATGGAAGGGCACCAGACTGTACACACGACAGTGCGTAAATACTAGCGTTCTCATTTCGTACCCTTAGCGTCCAGGTACCACGAGGCAACGGTAGACGGACCACTGAAATAATCTTGCTGTACAGATGTTAAAAACTATACAATACACAAGTGTATATATACAATTTTAGAAACATTGTAAAACACACCTGTGCACGTTTACAGCTGTGAAGACCATGCGAACATGTGGAACAACCTCTCTCTCTCTCTCTCTCTCTCTCTCTCTCTCTCTCTCTCTCTCTCTCTCTCTCTCTCTCTCTCTCTCTCTCTCTCTCTCTCTCTCTCTCTAACCGACACGCATACAAATAAATGCATACATACATTTACACACACACCTAAGCGTACACAAACAGTACACACAAACCCTCTCGCTGGCAGCCTTGCATGCAAATTCCTCGTGTAAACTAAGCCCAACGAGCACATCCAACGCACAAAAAAGAAGATAAGAGTAATGTATGCGCCTGCCGGACATAATGACGGCTCCCTCCTCACCCCCCTCCAGCTCCGAAGCCCCCCCCCCTCCGTCCCCCTGGGAACAGCCCCCGGCGCTCCCCACCTCGCATATGTCACTACCGCTACACACCCAACCCCGTTAAAGCAGCAGCCTATCATTCGCCACTTAGTGCCTCGACGCCGCCCATGCCGCCCACACTGACCATGCCGAGCGTGCCTCGACGCCCACGGTGGCCGCATGGCGATAGAAGCACAAGGCAAGGGCGCGGGAAGAGGAACAAGCTCGACGGCGAACAAACAAAGAGAGCGCGGCCCGGCCAACCACCAGATAGCGCGCACAATGGGCCACGCACGAAACCGGCAGAAGCCAACAATTTGCATTTTCGATGGGGTTAATGGAAAAAAGGAAAGAAAAAAACAAAGAGGGTAAAAACCTTGAGTAGGAATGGCGGAGGGAGGGGAGGGAAGGGGAGGGGAGGGGGAAAGGGGAGATTCGTCATAGTGGGTGAAGGATGGCGATGGTGATCTTCAAAGGGTAATGCCACCTGCTCGTTTTATTTTGTTTATTTCTTCTGCTTTTTCCTTTCTTATGTCATTTACTCCGCGCTCCTCCTTACTCTTACTTTTACTTCTCCTGCTTCTACTACTACTTCTTCTTTTTCTGCTTCTTCCTCCCTCTTCATTAATCCCCCCCAACTCCACCACCTTCGTTTCCTCCTCCTACTCCTACTCCTCCCTCAATTTAAGCCGCCACCACCTTCGTTTCCTCCTTCTCATATTTTCCCCACCACCACCTCCGTTTCCTCCTCCTCGTCGCCGCCGTCCTCCCACGCCCTCTCTCTCCCTCTATCATCATTCCAGCCATCGTCCACGCCTCACTTGCCACGCTAAGCGGAGTGCGAGACGGCATGCTCCACCGCCCCGTCATCACGCAATCACTGCACCTCGCTCTCCCCTCGCTCCGCTGCACTGT
>NC_051389.1:51827668-51830168 GCF_015228065.2 Penaeus monodon
TATAGTAAACTACGAGGCGACGCACCACCCCGCATATGGTGACCATTGTGCAAATATTTTCGTCAGGTCACGACTTGCGGAGCGCCAATCTCGTCCGCATTTTTATCTTCCTCGTAATCACATTCCCCCCTCCGTCGTTTTTAAATCCAGCCCTGTGTCTTTCTCCCTCCCTCTCCCTCTGACACTTGACATTTCGTGCCATTTCCTCCACCTGTCCTAGCGGGGGGGGGGGGTGCTCAAGCTCATTTTCCTGGAGGAATTACGCGAGTTCCACGCACGACGCCGCAGTCTTGCATGGTTTCCCGCGGAGTAAACATGACGCCCCTTTTCGATAGCCTTTTGTCGCTACCGCCATACTTCACCCTTGCTCTATTCTCTGCTATCCCTTTGCCAACCCCTGCCCCCTCCCCCCGCCCTTTCACGATCGCACCATCTGGAAAGCCACGAGGAGCGCCCGGGAGAATATGCGTGACCGGGCCAACAAAAGATCCGGTTTGGGGTCCAGTCACGTCTCGACCGGCTGAGGAGCGTCACGTGGTTAAGTCACATCGACGGGCCGTTACAGTACCCACTCGTTAACGCCGCCACGTTACGGAATCCACTTACAGTACTTGCAACAGATCGAAGGAGCCGTCGCAGTCACAACTCGTCCTCGTTGGCGTTATTCCTATGGCTGGACGGAACGAAAGAGAACTTGACAGGATTCTGTCACATCCTGCATAATTGTCACGGCTCCCAGCCCTTTTTGTGGGACTGGCATAGTCTCTAGTAACTGCCTTGGACTGTTCAGAGCCCCATTTACCTCTCCACAACCACAGTAAGACCGATCCTTCCATCCCAAGAACCACCACGGACTCACAGGACCAAAGCCTCCACCTTACCTGGGCCAAACAATGCTCCGCGCGGCCGGCCGGCCGGCTAAAGGCTCAACACAAGGAGCGCCTCCAAGTGCACCGAGTTCTACACAAAGGCGCCCGGAGGGACAATCACGATCACGCCGGGGAAAATTTCCCTTCCCACACCTCCCCCCACCCCACCTGCACCCCAATCTTCCCTCTCGCCCCAAAGCCTGACCTTTCGCACTTTCCCCTCCCAGGCTCAACTCCCGGACTTTTACAAGCACGAGCAAAAGCGTCTGTCTTCCCCCTGCGCCCTCCCCCTCCTCTCCCCTCTCCCTTCGCTACCCAAGGTCATAATGCAGCTCACTGCAACAAAACAAATATTTAAGTTTTAAATATGACGTTCGCGCGATGAATAAAACACTCCATAGCCTCCCCCCTCCCTCCATCCGCTTGCTGCGTTTGAATTCTAAATCTTTTCATGATCTACCCCTCCCTCCCTATCTCTCCCCCCCTCTCCCTCTCCTCCCTCTCCTCTCTCTCTCTCTCTCTCTCTCTCTCTCTCTCTCTCTCTCTCTCTCTCTCTCTCTCTCTCCCATGATTCCCTCGGGCAACTACGCTAAAATCTCGCCAAAGTTCTTTCATTCCCTCATTAACTTTCCTCGACCGCAGCCCAAATCCCGAGTTCTCTCTCCCTTCACCATTTTCCCCTTACCCTCTCCTCTACTCCTCCAGCTGCAGTAGAGATGAATGGCAGAACACACCTTGTTTACCGCCAGGAGGGTGTTTACCTGGCGCACCTGTCAGCCCGGTTTTCCACACTGTTCCGTCACGGCGAGTCTCAATACCCGGGTCGATGGGGAATGCAGGTGGAGTGTCCACCAACGCCATTCATTGAGCATTATGACTGGACAATCGCATCAATCTCTGCGCTTTCTCTTCGTTACTAGCTTGCTTTTGTTTCTCTTGTATATTTCTTTCCCTTACCCTTGCCCTGTCTGTCTCTGTCACACTCTATCCCTCTCTCTCGTTCTTTTCCCTCCTTTCCACGTCCACCTCTCCTTCTCTCTCCTTCATGATCTCCCCCTCTCTCTCTCTCCTTCCCTCCTCCCCCCTCTCTCCGGAATCAGGAGGATGTTGGGTATTACAAGTTAACATTCATGAGGGCATCGGAGGCGGACAGTCATTAATATCTTGCAGGTGACAATCAATAAAGGGTTCGCAAGCGAGCTTAAGCAAGGATCACCGGTGGACGGCCTTGGTCGTGCCTGTTCTGGCGAGAGAGGGAGAGGGGGGAGGGGAAAGAAAGAGATGAAAGAGGGAAGGGGAGAGGGAGGAAGAGAGAGAGAGAAAGAGAGAAAGAGAGAGAGAGAGAGAGAGAGAGAGAGAGGAGAGAGAGAGAGGAGAGAGAGAGAGAGAGGGAGAGAGAGAAGCGAGAGAGAGAGAGAGAGGAGAGAAGAGATGAGAGAGAGGAGAGAGGAGAGAGAGGAGGAGAGAGAGGAGAGGAGAGGGAGAGGGAGAGGGAGAGGGAGAGGGAGAGGAGGAGAGGAGAGGGAGAGGGAGAGGGAGAGGGAGAGGGACTCCGACACGAGACCAAAGTAACATGGCAAGTGTCTTCGTTCTCCTGTTGTTCCCCAAACCCTTCCCCTCTCCATCCACAT
>NC_051389.1:51835168-51860168 GCF_015228065.2 Penaeus monodon
TGCTTTTCCTGTCCTCAGAGGAAAGCCGTAATGGTAAAAGAGGGAGAGGGGCAGAGGGAGGGAGGGAGACGACCTGCTGCAGGCCGGCCGGTCCCTACTACCACACCACCATGTGCCCTGGATCGTGGGGCAGGGGAACCAAGGGCTCTTTGGCTGACCTACACACTAAGCGCTTCTGTATGGCAATCCGCCAACCACTACCACATACACACAAACACACACGCACCCGCCCGCGCCCTTCCTAGAACTGTATATTATGATGGAGCCTGTCAAAAGAGCGTCGCTGTTCTTGCAGTGACGGTGGTGGTGACGCCTTGGCCGAGTCCCCGAGCACGGCACACGGGCCAGCAGCAGCAGTCTCCGCCGGCATCACCGCCAGCCGCCCGGGGACCTTCCGACACAAAACCGCTTCCACTGCACCCACAGCACTCGCATTTCGATACACGGAGGCCCCTCGCTCGCCCGCTCGAATGCCTGACCGTTTCCAGCCTAACAATACTCCGGTGCACGACACGAGAGCGTGATACGAGGAATCACTTTTTCCGAAGAGCGGTGGCGTGGCGCTCACTCCTTTCCACCATCTTGGAGAGCGGCCGGCATTTCGAGACTGAACCCCTGCTGCAACTCGATAGATATTCCTGGCACACACGACAAAGCACCTAATAAAACTGATGAATAAACATAATACATTGCGTTCTCTCGCGACACAAATAATCTTGATCTCTTTTTCAGAGCAATATAAATCACTTTGTTCGCAAGTAATTGCTTATTGTCTTGATTCTTTCCTGTTTTTTTTCCTTTACATATTTCTCGGCAACTTATTCTTTTTCCTTTCACCGATGGGAAAACTGGTGCAATTTGCAGTATGTGCTACACTCACTGCGCTTCACTGTCGTTCACAGATTTTTGTCACGAAATGGGCTGAGCGATCTCCCTCGAGTGCCCCGCTTGCGTGCCCACATTGCTCTTGCTGCCATGGTGTTTCATTATCCTTAAAACCTCTTCAAAAGCAACTTTTAAAATTTCTCTCTTGTGTCGCGGGGCGGCTCGCTCTCGCAGAGGAGCATCGCCTGAGATCAACACACAGACACACACCACGAACCTCCTTTCAACTACCCACCTGAATTTCACACAACGATCCGTGGCGTTTAAGCGTCAATATGGTCACGAAAGAGTAGTATCCCATAGGGCGGCGGAGAACAGCGTCACACCGCTCCCGTCACAGTCCAAGGCGAGACTGGCGAGCGGCAGCGGGACTCGCAACAAGTGTACGGGGGGCTCGCGAGTCGTCCAGGGCCGCCGCCGCCGCCACCACGACCGCCACCGCCACCACGCTTCTCCGCCACGCAATGTTCACCGCCACACAATCTCTCCCCCAACCCCTACCCCCCTTCCATCTTACGTACATACATGCATTGACGCACACGAAAACCCACACGCACACCCTCAGGCTCCCTCATCCTCATCATGTCACATCCTCTGCCATCATCACAACCTGATCAAAGAGACATTGATCACCCCACCTGCTTGCCTGCTTGACTCCCTGCCTCTCTCATCTACTCATGGTTCCTTTCCTTCCCTCCACCTCTCCCCCCCCCCCTTCTCCATCACCAAGCAGACCGGGCTCCAGATAACGCCTGTGGTGCTGTATTGATACAGGCTCTCTGCATACATCCGGCACGCATGCACAAACGCACACACGCACGCACGCATCTCGCACACTACCAGTACCTATTAAACTCTCTAATGTTAGCATCAACCTCTTATCAAGCGCCTAAACTCATATTTAAAAAAAATCTGCCATTATCAGTCTGTCAGCCAATATGATGCTTCAGATAAGGAGTGGACTATGATATGAAAGAGGGGGTAGGTGTGGGGGGAAGGGGCGATGCCTTGAGAGATAACACATACACGAATATAGTTGAGCTTTTAAGATACTAAAGATAACTCAAAAATACAAGGTATTACACACAGGTCACATGCCATACATAGCCTGGAAGTAACAAGCTATGATGCAGACTTGAGTAAACCGCGAACATATTATTTATAGGCCTACACTCTCCTATCACAGATCTGCATTACACTACTTGTATACCACTTGTCTACCATAACAAGAAACACTTGACAAGAGTTTACAAATATCCATAACATGATGTATCTCTCCCTGTACCTAAACCAGAAGAGGCTTACCACCACAACAAAACCATCACGGCTATGTCGCCTTGGCAACAAGTAAGATGGCCACCTCCAACAACAACAAACAAATTACACATAATAATATATGGTATGAAGCGAGAGAAGAAAAAAAAAACTAACATATAAATGAGAACAAAATATTCATAATAGCAACGACCAGCGATGATGATAGTAATCAAAATGTAAAGAGCAATTATCATAATTTCACAATCCTGCTTGCTAACGGCAATCCTCAATCGTCGTTGCCGCTGTAAAAAAAGATGAGCATAATATCAGTAATAAATTTAACATTATGATACCAATAAGAGCTCTTCCAAAGAACCAATCCGCACTCAAATTCATTACAGAAAAGCTATAGATTATAGAAAACCGTCGTCCTTGCCTCTCGAGTACAAGCGCACCCGAGACGTGGAGTGCCTGTAGAGGTGAATGGGAGAGGGAGGACGTTTGAAAAAAAGAGGAGTAAAGAACGGGAATATGAAGATATAGCGAATGAAGGGAAACTAGAGAATGCGTAAGAGAAAGTAAGACAACGGGGGGGGGGGGGGGAGGCGTTAAAGAAAGGGGTGAAAGTGAGAGAAGACAGAGAGGGAGAGGAGGCCTAAGATAAAGGGGGAGAGGGAGATAGGAAGAGGGAGAGAAGACGTAAGAGGAAAGGGGAGAAGAAGAGACGAGTTAAGAGGAATGGGTAGACTAGAAGAAGGTGGGGGGAAAGGGGGAGTGAGAAATGAAGCTAAGGAAAAGTATAGAAAAATGGAGAGTCAAAGTAAAAGCTTGGATAGAGGGTGAGGGGTGGATAGAGAGGGAGAGGGAAAGTGTGAACGTGAGTGAGTAAGTGAGTAAGTGAGTGAGTGAGTGAGTGAGAGAGAGAGAGAGAGAGACGAAAGAAAGAAAGTAAAGAAATAAGCGTTGTCAGCAGAGACGCAAAAAATGGAATCTTTATAACAAGGAGTAAATAAAAGGAAAAAGCAAGGAAAAATATAAAGAATATGAAGCCTTGCAAGTGAGACGGAAACAAGAAAACTGAAAAGAAGAAAAAAATAAATAAAAAGAAGAAAAAAAAGGAATTTGGAAGCACTGACGATTCTCGGAAAATGAAATAAAAATGATGGAAACGCGGAATGTGTCGAAAAATGGCGAGACGAAATAATGAAGAAAGAGAGAGAGGAAAGATGGAAATATAACGCAAGTCCCTGGAAGAAGATGAAGAAGAAGAAGAAGAAGAAAGAAAAATATATATAGAGAGATATAGAGATAGAGAGAGAGAGAGAGAGAGAGAGAGAGAGAGAGAGAGAGAGAGAGAGAGAGAGAGAGAGAGAGAGAGAGAGAGAGAGAGAGAGAGAGAGAGAGAGAGAGAGCATAAAGAAGAGCTTTCCAGAATCAAGACCGGGAGACAAAGGAAGCAGAAAAGAAACGACGAGGTGGCAGAGAAAGAAAAAAATAAAATAAAATAATAAAGGAGGACGGGATGCAGAAAACGAATAAACACGAGGAGATGGGACAGCAACACAATAACAGAGACGGCTATTGATGGCCTACACTAAACGAACAGCTGGGTAAACGGGACGCACTTGCGAGAATGCCTTTGACTCCCAGATTTACACGCACCCCCTTCCTTCCTTCCTCCCCCCTCCCTCCCTTCCTCGCCTTCTCTTCCTTTTTTTCCTCTTCTACCTCTTACTTTCTTCTGTTCACATATTTGCTCTCTGTTCTTTCTTCTTCCTTTCATTCACCTCCTCTTCTCCTCCACTTCTTCCTATACCCTATCCTCCTATTCTTCATCCCCCTCCCCCCTCCCGACCTGCCCCATCGCCCTGTACCCCCTCCTCCCACTCGCTTTCCCAACACGATTCAGAAACTGAGGAGACTCGAGCTTACTCGACCAGGAACCTTCTTAAGAAGAACGCGCGCGTGGTTTTGCAACCCGGAGATAACCTCCGACGCGCCAGCACAATCCCGGTGAAAATAACGAAGGGAGGAGATTGGTGGAGTTCGAGGAGGAGGAGAAAGAGTAGGAGGAAAAGGAAGAGGAAGAGGAGGAGGAGAAAATAATGGTAATAATAATAATGAGTAGATGAAAAAAGAAAAAGTAGTAGACGAAGATATGGAAGAAAAAAGAAGAGAATAGGAGGAAGGAGCAGAAAACGATAATGATAATGACGATAATAATAATAATAATAATAATAATAATAATAATAACAATAATAATAATAATAAATAATAATAACAATAATAATAATAATAATAATAATAATAATAAGAAGAAGAAGAAGAAGAAGAGAAGAAGAAAAAGAGGAATCAGAAGATGAGATCTCTGAAGCGAAGCCCTGCCCGCCAACAACCAACATACCCGCTTCGCCAGAGCAGCAATGGCACCGCTGGGAGTCACAAGCTTCGAAGAATAGGCTCTTCCCCCTATCGTTTCGTAAGAACAGTTTAATAAAGTGGGGAGGGAAGATGGGGAAGGAGGAGACTGCAAGAAGGGAGGGGGTGAAGGGAGAAGAGGGAGAGGCAGGAGGGAACAGCTAGGAGGGGAGAGGCATCAGAAAGAAGGGGGAAGAAGAAGAACGAAATAATTAGGAAGGGGAGAGGGGAGATAGGAAAAGAGGAGAGGAGATAGCCAGTGGGTGAAGTGAAAGGGAAAACGAGAGAGAGAGAGAGAGAGAGAGAGAAGAGAGGAGAGACAGGAGAGAGAGAGGGAGGAGGAGGGAGGGAGGGAGGGGAGAGATAGGGAGGGAGGGAGGGAGGGAGGGAGGGATAGGGAGGGAGGGAGAGGAGAGGAGGGAGAGAGAGAGAGAGAGAGAGGGAACCGTAGCAAACCATAAAGAGGGAAAGAGAAGGGGAGAGCGATGGGGAACGTTAGAAAATCAATAGAATGGTAAAACATGGGGAGAGGAAGACATGGAAATGGTATCCAAGGCAGAGGATAAAACGGGGATGGAAAGGCGAAAAAACAAGTGGGAATGGGAACGGAGAATAGACGGAGAGACTGATAGGAAAAGGGAAAGAAGAAAGCTAGGAGATAGAGAGAGAGAAAGAAGAGAGAGAGAGAGAGAGAGAGAGAGAGAGAGAGAGAGAGAGAGAGAGAGAGAAGAGAGAGAGGAGAGAGAGAGAGACGAGAGAGAGAGAGAGAGAGAGAGACGAGAGAGAGAGAGAGAGACGAGAGAGAGAGAGAGAGAGAGAGAGAGAGAGAGAGAGAGAGAGAGAGAGAGAGAGAGAGAGAGAGAGAGAGAGAGAGAGAGAGAGAGAGAGAGAGAGAGATGAAGAAAAGAGTGAGACGGAGGGAGTGACACTCTCTCTTTAAACTCATTCATTCAACGGCCGAGAACCCCCCCCCCCTTCCCCCACTGCTGCTGCTCCAGGTCATAAAATCAATCTTTTCTTTGACGTCTTAAGATCGCCAGAAGTCTGTGCGGCGTTCATGCTGTTTACTTGATGCTGCGTTTGCGGGGGAATGCGATCTCGTTGCTACCGCGATGATGCTGAGCTGGTTCCACGGTTCAAGGAGGCCGTGGTTCTCTCTCTCTCCTCGCGTCAAGACTGGAACACGGATCTACTGAAGTCTGGTTTAGCTGGAGGTTGAGTTAGGCTGCGGTTCAAGCAAAATGATGATGATTTCCTGATAATGAGTTTGAGTGCGGTTCTGGTAGAAAGGTGATTCCTTGATAACGATGTTCACCGAAGGCTAGAAGCTATTACACGCACTTGATTACATATATATACATACTTTTTTTCTCTCTCTCTTCTGTGGCCGTAGTAACGCTATCCATTTTTTCCTAATTCGATTTCTACTGCGGCTGTCGGTGTCCTATTTACTGCTGCTTTCGACGGCGGCTTTGCTAAAAATGCGATCGCAACACGGTGTAGTCTTCGCTCGCGACTCGCACGATTTCCTTCCACAAATCACTCCAGGAATCAAACAGATGCTGAAGCTCCTCGGCCTTCTTGTGGTTGTTCTGGTTACGTGCACACGCGATGCTTACATGAATACGCACGCACTTACGGTTATATGTACACGATTAGTATTCGGTTCACGTTTAGGAGGAAAAAAGAGTTTACGCGAAATGGTGTTTCCTTGAAAAACTGATAATCTATCTTTATCCATAAGGAATAGAGGGAAGGGAGAAGGAGGAGGGGAGGGAGGAGAAAACGAGGTAGAAGACGTGGAAGAAGGGAGGGAGGAAAGATAAGAAAAATATAATAAAATAATGATAATAATGAAGGAGGGTAAAAGGAGAAGAAGAAATTGAAAGAAGAAAAAGCCACGATAAAAGTCAGCGGCCGCCATGACACAGCACCCTTGCCACGGGCGGCCGTGCCCCGCCCACACCGACGTGATTGGGCGTTCGTACCTCAGCTTAAGCTCGGACTTCTCTGCCTAATCAACCACATAAAACCTTATACAATACGTATTTTTATTCAATTCACTATTTCCTTCTTACATTCCCTTGTTCATTTTTTTTTCATCTTGCAATCTGCCATCTTCCTACTACATCATCACCAGCCTCTCTCCGTCCACCTCTTCTCTTCCTTCTTGCGATCCCCCTATCCCCTACACCCCCGCTCCTCCGCCTTCCACTCTCCAACCCTGCTACTTTACCCAACCTATTACATCTATCCTTCCACTCTCTGCATCCTACCATACTCTTGCCTAGGCTATTTCACTTTCCTTCCACTCCTTCGTTATCCCATTACCCTATCCTCCCATCTCTCTCATCTTCCATTTCCCCTCCCACCCATCTATCCCACCCTCCCTCCATCCTTCAATCCCCATCTTCCCATCCTCCTATCCCGCCTATCCCACCCTCCCTCCATCCTGCAATCCACCTTCCTACCATCCTTCCATCCTTCCCTATCACTCAGCGCCGAGGCTTAGGATGCCACAGCCTCATTAGCGCCGATTCATCCCCGAGCCTTCACAAGGAGGCGAAATGAAGGATGAAGAGAGACTGAGAAAGGAAAGGGGATTCGGAGGTAGGGGGAAAAAGAGGCTAAATAAAGACGGGTAGAGGGGTGAGCGGAGAGAAGGTGGATAGATCGATAGATAGATGGACAGGCAAGTAGGTGGGTAGTTTTAGACAGATAGATATATAGATAGATAGACAGAAGTGTGTATATAGAGAATGACAGACAGATAGATATATTTAAAGAAAAAGATAGATGATAGATGGAGAGAGAGAGAGAGAGAGAGAGAGAGAGAGAGAGAGAGAGAGAGAGAGAGAGAGAGAGAGAGAGAGAGAGAGAGAGAGAGAGAGAGAGAGAGAGAGAGAGAGAGAGAGAGAGAGCGTGGACTGACAAACACAGGGACCGATGCAAATAGATACGACACAGTAAAAAAAAAACAGCAAACCCAACCTGACAGCTGTGAGCGAGCAGAGTGGGCAACAGCTATGCACAGAATGAAAAACATAAAAACAATGAAAGTAAGTAAAAGAGGGAGAGGGCAGGAAAAATATCGCATTTTCACAATAGGGGATGAGAAAGGGGATATGGAGAGGGAGAGGCAGAGAAACAGGGAGAAAAAGAAGAGGCAGAGGAAGGGGAATGCCTGGAATATTACACAGAAAACCGAGACAACAGAAATAACTGGTAACACTGTAAAGCCGATGAGGGTAGGAGAGAAAGAGGAGGGAGATACAAAAGACAAGAAAATATAATAGGAGATAGAGATAGATAGATAGAGAGAGAGATGGAAGGAGAGGGAAGGAGAGAGAGACAGAGAAAGAGAAAGAGAGAGAGAGAGAGAGAGAGAGAGAGAGAGAGAGAGAAAAGAGAGAGAGGGGGGGCAGGCAGAGAACGAGGGAGACCGACAGACAGAGACTAAGTGACAGAGAAAGTGGAGGAATAAAAGACGGACAGCGGAAAATGGAGAGAAATAGAAACAAGTACAGCTGAAAAAAAAGTCAACGTGACCAATCACTCGCCCCATCATCCACCCACCCACCCCTCCCCTCCCCTGTGCGGTGCTTTTCGAGATCTGCCCAAGGTCATATGGGCCCCTATGCCTACTACCCATCCTTGGCCCCTCCTCTACCTCCCCCTTAGCCGATACCCCCCCAGACTAAAGCTCTTAACGCAAACACAATACCACATGTTACAAGGTATCACGTCGCTCCCTTTCCCTCTCAGTCTCTGTCGGACTTTCTCCTGTGTTCCTCCCTGTCCCTCTTTCGCTCTCTCTCGCTCACTCACTCCTTTACTAACTCACCATCTCTCCCACGCAGACATTCACTCACGTATACATTTATTCCATTCCTCCTTTCTCCTTCTTCATCCCTTGCTCCTTCTCTCTTTCCTCTCCTCCCTTTTCCATCTTCCTCCCTCTGTTCTTTCTCTCCCCTTGCTCCCGCCCTGCAAGTCTCTTTCCCTCCCTCCTTCCTCCCTCCCTCCTATTCTCTTTCCCTCCCTCCTTCCTCCCTCCCTCCTATTCTCTTTCCCTCCCCCATTCCCCCATCCCCCCCTCTGCCCTGACAGCTCTCGGCATACCTCGTTCCTCAGGCCAAGACGTCCGCCACTATTATGAGAGCTTTTGTGTGCATGTTTGAGATACTGTTATGGGTACGCGAGAGAAGAAGGAAAAAGACGGAGAGGAAATAATTGGGAGGAGAGAGAGGAGAAAAGCCGATACGAAGAGAAGGCAGAAAAGTATGATATATATGTATTGTATAAATATATATATATATATATATATATATATATATATATATATATATATATATAATATATATATATACAGAGAGAGAGAGAGAGAGAGAGAGAGAGAGAGAGAGAGAGAGAGAGAGAGAGAGAGAGAGAGAGAGAGAGAGAGAGAGAGAGAGAGAGAGAGAGGAGAATGAAGCGGGAAAGCGACATGAAAAGGAAAGGAGGAGGGAAGCAAATCGCTGAAGACGGTAACAACGACCATGTGGCGCTCCCCTTACCTCCCCCCTCCCCTTCCCCTTACCACAACCTACCCCATCCCTACCGAATCTCCAACCTCCTCCTCCTATCCCCCATCCCTTTACCCCTACACCCTCCACTCCCCTACTTGACCCCCCCCCCTCCAAACGACCATCCAATAGTCTCCTGTAACCTTCCAGAGTAATGGCCATCCCGTTACTATTTACAGCCATGTTGGGGACTAACCTTTAAATATTTAAAGAGGAAAGAACAATAAATTTAAACTTCTCTCATTCTCTCCCCCATACCTCCCCCTCCCAGTACACCTTCTCCGTCCCTCCCTTCCTCCCTCCCTCCCTACCTCCCTCACCACACCCTTATTTTTCCCTAGTCTTTTTTTCCCATTTCCCTCTGTTGTTACTTTTTCCCTTGAAACTTTTTCCAATGTTACTTTTTCGTTACCTTTTCCCTTGTATTTTACCTCTTTTTTGTATTAGGAGCAAAAGTGGTGTGACACCGAGAAAAGGAAGAAACGTAAGAGAGAGAGAGTGAGAGAGAGAGAGAGAGAGAGAGAGAGAGAGAGAGAGAGAGAGAGAGAGAGAGAGAGAGAGAGAGAGAGAGAGAGAGGAGAGAGAGAGAAAGAGAGAGAGAGAGAGAGAAGGGGAGAGAGAGAGAGAGAAAGAAGGAGGGAGAACAGTAGTGAAAGACACAAACAAACAGAAAAAAATATAATAATAAAATAAAATAAAATATCAGAACCGCGAAACTGGGCCAAAGACAGATTACGCAAGAGAAAGAACGACTCCCGCCCCGCAGGGACCCCGAAGGACAGAATAAATGGATAGACACAAGGCAGAGACAAACGACCATCCGAACGACCCCCTCCCCGGCCCCTCCCCATCCCGAGGTCAGCGACAGTGCCTTCGTTTTGTCACAGTCGCCCGAAATCCTACGGTACAGGTGTTTTTTTTATGTTTTTAGTTATGTTTGTTCTGTACGTGCAGGATTTCTGGTTTTCTATTTTTCCTTCTATCCGTTTATTTCACTTTATTTTATTTCGCTTCTCTCTCTCCTTATATTCCTTTATTTCATTATCTCTTACCTCTTCATTTTCTCTTCTCATCTCCTTCCTCTTAATTTCTTTCTCTTTCCTCTTAATTTCTTGCTCTCTGCTCCGTTTTCTCCTCTCATTTCTTTCTCTCCTGTTACCCTCCCCGTTTCTTCTCCTCTCTCCTCTCATCTTCATGCTCCCTCTTACTTCTTTCCTTCTCTCTCTTCTCTTTCTCAATTTCTCTTACTTCGTTTCTTCACCCTATTATCTACTCTTCCTCCTTCTTCTCATTATTTTTATCATTTTTATCACTCCTCTTCTCAGCACTCTAACCTAAAGTATACTATTACCCCCCCACTCCCACCATCCCCCCTAGCTACATGTATCCAAATTTAGAACGATAAGTGATAAGATTATAAGATAATTAACTATATGAATACAGAACAGTTATAACAAGATTCGCAACGGGATATGATAATTAGATACCCAAGACACATCACGCAAAAAGAAAATCAATAAAAAAACAACATAATTAACGAATGACATGCTCCTCCTTTTACACAAATTACATAATTACTTTGACCCGCGTGTGAGAATCCACAACACTGTTAAACGCTACGGACTCATGATGCTTATCTTGTGAGAGGGGAGGGGAGGCAGATAGTGTAGGGGAGGGATGGACAGAGAGGAGGGGGTAGGGGTAGGAGGTACAGAGGAGGGGGAGTGGGGTAGTGAGTGAGGAGGGGGAGTGGGGTAGTGGGTACAGAGGAGAGGAGAGTGGGGGTAGTGGGTGCAGAGGAGGGGGAGAGGGGTAGTGAGTACAGAGGAGGGGGAGTGAGGGTAGTGGGTGCCGAGGAGGGAGTGAGGGTGGAGGTTACTGGAATGCGGGGAACAAAGTTGGGGAAGGTAGGGCAGAGTGGGGAAGTTGGGGGTGGAGAATAGTGGAAAGAGGGCAGCAGAGGGTAGGGGAAGGAGTGAAGAGTGAGGTAGAGGGGAGAAGGTGAACAGAAAAAAGTGTGAGAAGGGGGTAGAGCGAGGGAAAGAGGCAAAGGACAGAACAAAGGGGGAAAAGAGAAGGTCAGAGAGAGATGGGGGGCGAAAAATATGGGGAAAGGGAGGGAAAAAACGGCAGTAGAAGAAATACTTCAAAATATCAACAAATATCGAGAGCATCAGTAACAAACGAATAAACAAACAAGCACGGGTTCTTTCCACAAGCAAGCAAAAGCAAACTTCACCCTGGAAAGAAACATACAAAGCCGAGCAATAAGAGAAAGCCAAGAGTTTATTTTGTGTTTGTGTGCGCTTTTATGTGTATGCTTGTTGGCGTGTGTGTATTTCTGGTGCTTGTGTTGTTCCTATGTTGTTGTGGAATTGCGTTGTGCTGCACTGTGTTATGGTAGTGTGATATGTTACGTGGTGTTGTTGTAGCAATGTGATGTGATGTGCTGTACAGTGTTGTGGCAATAGGCTGCGTTGTGTTACGTTGTTGTCATCCGTTAAGTTGTGATTTCTGCTGTGTGCACGCACGTGTGTGTGTGTCACAGTGCGAATGACTGTGTTCATCTGCATACGCGAGCGCATTAAATAAACCTCCCTCCATAAAAAACGCGTGTCTCCATAAATGACTTGCGATATTTAACATAAAAAGCGATGTTCATTCTTTTTAATGGCTCCAACGCTTTGCATAACAAAAGAGAGAAACGACTACAACCCCCGAAATGCCGTAGTAATTAGCATCAAATAAGCTAATGTCACAGGCTGGTAAACAACCAAACACACCCGGACCACAAACTCAACCCCCACCTACCTACCCCCACCCCTTTCCTTGGGACTCCCACACTAACAACCCAAATAGTCAAATTTCAGGTATTCTCACCTCCCCCACCCCCTCCGCCCCCATTCCCCCTTCTACTCCATCCCCAGAGGCAAATGACCTCGCTTAACCTTTCACCCCTTACCGTTACCCTCCCACCCCTAACCCCCTCCCATCCCCTTCCCCGAAGACAGTGAATCAGCTGATCTGCCTCAAAACAAAACAAGAGCGAGTCATGGAAGGGGTTGTATTCTTCCCCTTATGATTTCTACAGACCAGGGCGGACACACGAAGCTCGGATTAATACACGGGATAATACGTACCCGACGGTGAATAGAATCCCATGCATCGCGAGGATTAAGTACCCGTATGGATCTGCTGGGAACGAGAGAGAGAGAGAGAGAGAGAGAGAGAGAGAGAGAGAGAGAGAGAGAGAGAGAGAGAGAGAGAGAGAGAGAGGGAAGAGAGAGAGAAGGAGAAAAGAGAGAGAGGGGGAGAGGGAAGAGAGAAGAGAGACGAGAAAGGAAGAGAGAGAGAGAGAGAGAGAGAGAGGAGGGGAATGGAGAGAGAGATAAGAAAGTAGAAAAAAGAGACAAAAAAAACAGGAAGAGGAAGCAAAGGAACGAGGACGGAGAGGAGCAGGAAAAAAAAAACGAGAATCGATCCAAGCTGACCAGCGAGCCCCCAACCCACGGAAGGAGAGAGAAATGTGAGACAAGGAACCATCTATTGCCCCGCTCGATAATTAGACCAAAAAGAAGAAAGAAAAAAAGAGAGAGACGAGAACGAGACAGCAAAGGAAAGAGGGGAGGAGGGGAGGGGAGAGGGTAAAGGGGGGGGAGAAGAAATTTCCAAGCCCAAATTCCCTCTCCTTCCCCCGGGGACCCCTTGGGGCCCCCAGTTTTTGGGAATTTTGGGGTTTGGGTTCCCCTTTCTTTCCCCTTTTGTTTTGGTTTTTTTTCCCTTTTGGGGTGTTTTTTTTTTTTTCTTTTTTCCCCCCCCCCCCCCCCCTTTTTTTTTTTTAAAAAATTTTTTTTTTTTTTTTAAAAAAAGGAAAAGAAAAGGGAAAGAAAAAAAAAGGGGAAGGGAAAGGGGGGAAAAAAAAAAAGGGGTTAAAAAAGAGAGAGGAGAAAAGGGGGAAAAAGAAGGGGGGGGGGAAAAAAGAAGAGAAAAAGGAGAAAGGGGGAGAGAGGAAGAGGGGAAAAGAGAAGGGAAGAGGGGGGAAAGAAAAAAAGGGGGGAAGGGGAAGGGGGGGGGAAAAAAGGGAGGGGGGAAAAGGAAAAAAAGGGGGGGGGGAAAAAAAGGGGGGGGAAAAAAAGGGGGGGAAAAAAGGGGGGGGGGAAAAAAAAGGGGGGGGGGGGGGGGGGGGAAAAAAAAAAAAAAAAAAAAAAAAACTAAAAAAACCCCCCCCCCCAAAAACCACCCCCTCCCTCCCTACTTACCCCCTCCCCCCCCACTCCCCTTTTCACCCCCCCCCCCCCCCTCCCTTTCCCCCCCCCCTCCCTTCCTAAAAAAAAAAAAAAACCCCCCCCCGGTCCCCTTTTTAAAAAACCTGGGGGGGGGAGGGGGGGGGTTTAAAAAACGCTCCTCCTTCCCCTTCCCCCTCCTTTCCCTTCCTCTCCCTCCCTCCCCCTTTCCCCCCTGAAAACAGTCCCTTAATGACGCCTTATAAGGGCTTTGGGCTTCCCTCCTTTTCTCTCTCTCTTTGTTGTTGTTATTTCTGTTCCCAAATTCTTCACGCGTTGTTGTTGTTTTTTCTACTATAGTTATAAAAAATTTTTTTACTTTTTATTTTTTCTTTACCCCCCCCTTGCCCCCCTTCCTTTTCCCCCCCCCAAAACAAAAATTTTTTTTTTTTTTTTAATTTTTTTTTTTTTTCCCTTTTTCTTTTCCAAAAGGGGTTAAAAAAAAAATAAAAAAAAAATTTTACCCCCTTTTACACCCCCGTTTTTGATCCCCGCAAAAACCAGCCATACCCATCACTCATCACTATTACCACCCTCACCTACGCCGTCATTACACCAACAACGAACAAACAAACTACAGAGCCCTCAGAGGAGACCCCCCCTTACCCTCCCTGCACCACCCCTCCCTCCGCAAACCCGTACCTACCCCACCTCTAATACCCTAGAACAAGGCTCCCTCGGTTACCTGTCGGACCGGTCGCCCCTACCCTCGTCCCTCACCCCCCGGAGCGTCTTTAAAGAGGAGGAGATGGGGGGGACGAGGAGGAGAAGGGGGAGGAGGAGTGGAAGGAGGAGGAGGAGGAGAAGAGGGAGATGGAAAGGGAAGGAGGAGGGGGTAAAGGAAGGAGGGTATTCTACCCCCTCCGCGGTCAGCTGTGAGGTCGTGTCCCTTGGGGTAATGACCAGTTACCCCTCCCTTCCCTGTCTACACCCCTACCCATAAGCCCCCATCTCTCCCCTCCCCTCCATACATATGCCCGTCCCCACCCTTCTGCCCATTTACCCACCCTGAAGGTCTCTATGTCACTTTTTTGGCCCGAGGGAAAGTCGTTTTTTTAAGATTGTTTTTATTCGAGACTTCTTCCTTTTTTTGTGTGGCGTCCCCCATCTATTTTTAAGTATCTTTTTAATAATAGGTAACTCTTAATATTTTCACACTATTTAGCGTTTATTTAAAGTCACTCTATCGTCGATATTGTCTATGGGTATCATGGGTAATTTCTCCTTTCTTTTAGTTTTTTTTTCTCTCTCCTTTCTCTCCATCCGTGCCTATCCTCCTTTCCTCCAGCTCTATTTCTTTTTATAACCCTCTTGTCCCGCGAGTTGGGTGGGTACGAGTACCACTTGGCTGACCTTTATTGCTATCTCTCTTCTCCTACTTTCTTCTGCTTCCCTTTTTTCCCCTACTTTTCTTCTGTCTGTTTTTTCGTTGTCCCCATTTTATCTATGTCCTATATCTATTATATTTTTTGCTGCTTATCTCTTTCTCTCTCCCTTACGTTTTGTTTGTGTTTATCTCTCTTCCCCCTCTTTTGCTTTTTTTTTACTCTCCTTTTATGGTCTTAACTCGTGTTTATTCTCCTAACTCTCTCAATGTCCATTCGCTAATCTCATTCTCTTCTTCATTTTCAAAGAAATGACTCTATTAATCTTACTCGACTATTCTCTTCCGCCCCTCTTCCTCTCTTTATCACATTGCGCCCTGTACCCCTCTATTTTACTTTCTTCCACCTCCATCTCTTTTACTGTCCACATCTTTTCTCTCCCTCTCTCTCTGTCTTCCCTCTCTTTCCTCTCTCCTCCCCCAACTTTTATCATCTCTCGTCTAGATCTCTTATCACTCATCCATCTCTCACTATCTCCTTCCCATCTTTTATTTATCTCTCCTCCTATCACCTCCGCACCAGAACCTCCCTTACCAGAACCACCCTTTGCAACAGCCTAAGAGTGCCGTGACGCCGCCCCGAGGAAGGCGCCGCCCGCGAGCTGAAGGTGCCAGTCTGCGAGGCGCGATGGGGGTCCTGGAACTGGAGGAGGAGGAGGGGGTGAGGGAAGGAGGAGGAGGGGGTGAGGGAAGGAGGAAGGAGGGGGTGAAGGAAGGAGGAAGGAGGAAGGGGGACGTAGGAGGAGGAGGGGGAGGCGGACGGAGAAAGAGGGGAGGAGGTGGAAGGGGGTGGAGGACAAGGCACAAGACGCAGGGCGTGTCAGTAAGAGTGAAGAGCATCTAGACAAGGAGGGGGATATCTGGAGGGAGGAAGGGAGGGAGGCAGGAACGGAGAGGAGGGAGGGAGGGGGAACAAGAAGAGAGGAGAAGATTGAAACAATAAAACTCTCCTCCTCCCTCACCCCCAAGTCCTGGCCCCACTCTACCCTCCCCACCCACCCTTCCCCCCTCCTCCCCTGCCACCCTACCCTCCTCCCCCTCCTTCCTCCGCCTGGCACGCTGCCAAAACCCCATTTGGTCGCAATTTTCCTTTCACGTTTTTTTTGTTCGTCGCTCCTCTCTAAATTCGTCAGAACTTGTGGTCTAACGTCAAGGACGTCTTTAATCCGAATCATGACCCTCTTTCGCCCTCGCTCTCTCTTGCCTCTCCCTCGCCCTCTCGTGGGTAGGAGGGGAGGGGGAGGGGAAGGAGAGGGAGATGGGAAGAGAAAATGGTGGGGAGGAAGGGGAAGGGAGAATGCGAGGAAGAGGAGGATGGAGATGGGCAAGGAGAGAGAGAGAGAGAGAGAGAGAGAGAGAGAGAGAGAGAGAGAGAGAGAGAGAGAGAGAGATAAAGAAAAGGAAGAGAAGAGAAACCAAGAGAAAAAAAATAGAGAAACAAAGATAACAAACAAAGAGAACGACAGCCAAAGAGCAAAAGAGAGACAGGCCGAGAAAATTAATTAAGACACAGCTCGTCCTACCAGCGGGGAAGGGAGCGGGCATTCAAAAACATTCCAGCACGCCGGGTATGCACTCCGAACGGGCATGCACTCCGCCCGCTACACACGTACCTGCAAAGAGAGAAACGAAAGTCAGATTACATAGAGTCAGATACACTTCACTAACACTAAAGCATTAACGCACAGTAGAGCGTGACACCACAGACGCCCACACCCCAATCACCGGAATATCTATCTGTATCAAGATCTACATCTACTTAAGCAAACACACACACACACACATATATATATGTACATGTGTGTGTGTGGAGAGGGAGAGAGGGAGTGAGAGGGAGAGGGAGAGGGAGGGGAAAAGGGAGAGAGAGAGAGAGAGAGGGTGAGAGAGAGAGAGAAAGAGAGAAAGAGAGAGAGAGAGAGAGAGAGAGAGAGAGAGAGAGAGAGAGAGAGAGAGAGAGAGAGAGAGACGGAAAGACAGAAACAGACAGACAGAATAGGAATAAAACAGGGGGCTCAAGGCAAAGGGGCAAAGGGTGCCAGCACCTCTAACCGAGTGCAAGAACCCAGGCCGGTGTGGCGCGGCGGACTCGGTCCAGCAGAGAATTCGTCCTTGTACTCGCCGCCGTTGCTCCAAGCCGAATTCGTTCGTGGTTTCCCTCCCATGGTTCACTTATATACTCGTGACGTCCTCTTCCTTTCCTTCCTCCACCCCCCCTCTCTCCCTTTTTTTTCCACCCTTTCTCCCCCCCTCCTTCTCCACCCTCTCTCTCTCTCCCTCCTCCTCCTTCTCCCCCCTCTCTCTCTCCCCTCCTCCTCCTTCTCTCTCCTCTCTCTCCTCTCCTCCTCCTCCTCCTCCTCTTCCACTCATCCCCCTCCCCCTACCCCTTCCTACCACCAAGTCAGGAAGTGGCAGGTAGTACCGCTGGTACCCCACTACTCCCGCCCCCTCCTGCCTCCCCCATCATCCCTTTTTGGCCTGGCAGGTGGCTGTCGCTATTAATGGGAACTGCATATTGGCTCTGGCGATGTTGTTATTGCTAAGGCTGCCGGGTTAAAGAGCAATACCAACACGAATAACAGAGACAACAACAACAATAACAATAACAACAACAGCAACAACGACGCGAATATAAAAAAAAACAAGAGTAACAACAAAATAAGAATAACAAGTGGAATAACGCGAAACAAAAAGCCCACCACACACAACAAAAGCAACCGTATTAACCGAGAAGTAACAAAGCTACAGGAACAAAAACAAGAAGAAAACAACCACAAAAAAACTGTGTACATTATCTACCGGATGAGCCTTGAAGGAAGAGGAGAAGAAAGAAAGAAAGAGAGAGAGAGAAAAAAAAAACTCATCAGCTTAACGAGGAAAAACGAACACATAATCGTATTACGTTCTTAATGCACTTTTTCATTCCCTTTGTCCGGTTATTTTCGCCTTTTTATTTCGTATTCAAATTAGGCTATTTTTCCCCTTTCTCCCCCAGTTCACAAAATATCCAACTACACCTAAAAAAAATTCTAACGTACATACTTTTTACGTATATTTCTTTTTTCCCCTTTCTTCCATTCTTCCTTCCCCAAAAGAAAAGAAGAAAACTTCTCCAAAAAGCATGGTACAAAACTGTGCCTGAATTAAGTTCTTACGTGCTTATCCCTCCCTCCGCCTCCCCCCCCCCTCTCAGTTGTGGTCTTGGCTCGGGGAACATAATGACGTCAACGGCAATATTAGTCGTTTTCTGATTGTTTCTTCTGTTCTTTTTGCGGGTTTCTTTCTACCTTTCTCTTTGTCTGCCTTGCTTCAACTACTTTCGCTTCATTTACTTCTATTCTTTTCGTTTCTTCTTCTACCTTTCTCTTTGTCTGCCTTGCTTCAACTACTTTCGCTTCATTTACTTCTATTCTTTTCGTTTCTTCTTCTACCTTTCTCTTTGTCTGTCTTGCTTCAAATGCTTTCACTTTATTGTTTTTCTATTCTTTTCGCTTCTTCCATCTATATTTTCGTCTGTCTTGCTTCAAATTCTTCGCCTAATTTTCTTGTACTATTTTTGCTTCTTCGATCTTTATCTTCGTCTGTCTTGCTTCAATTATTTTCGCTTGACTCTCTTCCATATATTTATTCTCTTTATCCTCTTGATTCCCAAGCCATTCCTCTTTCCTATCTCTGTCTCTGCCTGCTCTCTCTTCGTCCATTCTTTACGAGACTTTTGCATTTGATGGTCCGAGACATAAGCATTTGTTGTCTGTTCGGCTGCCTGTCTGTCTGCCTCTCTTTCTTTACCGTCTCATTTGCATACATAATCTCTTTTTCATAATTCCATTTTCTTAGACTCCAATCTTTCTTAGCCTCGAGTTTCCCGTCGGAAATATTCCAGAAGGAAAGGGAGTAAACAGGTATACATACATACATACATACATGCATACATACATACAGAGATACATACATACATAAATACATAAATACATACACACACACGCACAATATATAAATGAATAAATAAATAAATATTATATATATACATATATATATATATATATATATATATATATATATATATATATATATATATATATATATTAGTTTAAAAATAGGCAAAGACTAAAATATATATGCATACGAAATACCCTTGAACACCCAGTCATATTCTCCTCTTTTATAGCACGGGTGGGGGTACGAGTGGGTGGGAGGGAGTGGGAGATGGAGCTAAAGAACAGGATGGGAAACAAACAAAGCAGGTGAGGATTAACGAGACAGATGAATAGTTTGATAGAAAGGCACGGGGGAGGTAGGGAGGGGGAGGGGCGGAGGGAAGGAGGAAAGGTGGAGACGTGAGAGGGAAGGAGGAGATAGGAGGATATGAGAATGAACGTTGTACAATATGAGGATATTGAACTATCTGCTGCATCTCTATTTGTCTCCGGCTCTGTTTGTATGACTGTGTGTCTGTCTCTCTATCTCTCTATCTGCCTCTTTGTCTTTCTCTTTTGTGTCTGAACCTATCTATCTATTTCCCTCCACTCCTCCCTCCCTCCCTTTCATATTATCCTCTCGTCCCTTCCACCCACAACCAAAAAAATGCAACACAAGAACAATAAAATGCAACACAAGACAATAAAATAATCCCCATCTTAAAAAAAACAATAATAATAATGATGTTGAAGTAAAAGCGCAATTGCTCCCTCGATCAGTAACCCAACACCATAAAATACTCATCGCTCCCCCTCCCCCTCCCTTCCCCCCCTCCCCCGTGTAACCCAGTGACCTCAGCGGCATTATTAATATTACAGTCATTTCCTCGCCTCCTTTTAAATTCCGAGCTCTTTCTTTCGTTGTTGAATTAATCAGCGTTTTTTTTTCTTCTCCTTTTGATCGCTACGGTCTTAATCATGAATATTCTCTCTCTCAATCTCTCTCTCTCTCTCAATCTCTCTCTCTCTCTCTCTCTCTCTCTCTCTCTCTCTCTCTCTCTCTCTCTCTCTCTCTCTCTCTCTCTCTCTCTCTCTCTCCCACTACCGGCTCAACAACTCCAGGCTATTATCATCCCAATATGCACACAAAATAAACAAATAAACAAATAAATCACCACGCTTTATTCACCGATTCTCTCCGGATCAGTTCCCTCTTAAATGGTCTCCTCATTATTCTCACAGCAAGGGGAGTTTATCATGCGCTGGGACGTGACAATGGGAAGGATGGCAACAATGTGAAGTATTATGACAACAAACGCCTTTTACAGTTCCTCGTTCTTGATCGTCGTTTATGTGTTTATTCTCTTACTTTTCCTCCTCCTTCACTTTCTTCTCCTCTTTTACTATTTTTTTCTCACCCTATTCTTCCTTCTCTTTTTCTTTTCTCATCACATTCTCGTTCTCCCCAACTCTTCTCCTTCACTCCTTTTTCTTCTTCGACATTCATTCCCTCACGCCACTCCCTCATCCATTTACCCACGCCTTCTACCACCCTTCCCTATTTTCTTTCGAAAACACAATTGATACTTCACAACCTGCAAAGCTAGCAAAGGACTCCCCAGCCCTCCTAACCCCCTTTCCCAAAAGCTAACCTCGTCACCAGCCTCCGTCAGCACGACCGCCCTCCGCACTCAGCGTCGCCCTCTCAATGCACCGCAAACATGGCCTCCGCACTGCCAAACACGTCTTCACGATCATTATCGAAAGCATAAGAATGCAACCTAAGCAACTTATAAGAGATCTTAGAGTCATTTGTACCACACTGCGGTACTATACCTCGTCCGGGCGCACATGCATATGCAGACACGCACACACACACGTCATATCTATATTTATCTATCCATATATATACATATATACATACATACATATATTTATATATATACACACATATACATACATACATACATACATACATACACACACACACACATACACACACACACACATACACACACACAGAGGAGAGAGCGCCCGCCCTCGCCAACACAAACTTGTGCCTCCCAAGAACAGATTCCCGACCGTGATGCAAGGAGGAGGAAGATGGCGGCGAGAAGGTATTTGCATGTTTGTTCCCGAGTGACTCACTGTAAACTTCTGGTTATCGGTGGAAATTACTTCCACGCACACACGCGGGCGTACACACACATGCATTCACGCACGCACATGTGCACACACGCACATTCACGCTCCAGGATTCTCAGGTAGGGAGCAATCTAGGTAACACCCCGGGGTTCGAGGCCCGGCTAACAGAATGACGTGCCTGCGGTGAAGTGAAGCCATAATCTGCAGCGGCATGCACTGGGAGCCACAAAAAAGAATCAGCCATGACAGTACGTGCCTGGCCGTTCATCTGTGCATGATAAAGGGGCTCTCACAACCCGGCCGAGAGGAGGTACCCCCGCCCCGGCAGCCCGGCGCGCTCCGATACAGCGAAACCAACCCACCAGCCGGCCTTTGGAGAGGCTTTGTTTGTTGGTCAAGTTTCTCTGCCGGCGAGGGAAGGAAGGAGGCGGGAGGGGAGGGAGGGAGAGAAGAGGAGGGGAGGGGAGGGAGGAAGGGAAGGAGGGAGGGGTAGAAGGGGGAGAAGAACTGGTGGACGCTTGCGTACCCTCCACACGGCCTCTCCGGCTCACACCACGTGCTCCTGCCTCGCCCAAGGACACGCCAGACAAAGCGCTCTCGGCAGCCATGCAATCAAAAGTCAACTAAATCCCAGAACTTGTCAATAACACACAGACGAGAAGGTACGCGGTTTTAGCTCTCGCTCTCTTCACTCCGCTTATTCTTTCTTGCTCTCCCTCCCTCTCTCTCTCTCTCTCTCTCTCTCTCTCTCTCTCTCTCTCTCTCTCTCTCTCTCTCTCTCTTATCCTCACGCTCTATCTCAGCCTCAGTCTCTCTCACCACCTCTCTGTCTCATTCTCTCGCCATCTCTCTGTCTCTCTCTCTCACTATATGCCTTTCTCTCTCACCAACTCTCCGTCTCTATCTCTCTCACCATCTCAGTTTCTCCTCTCCCTCTCCCTCTCTCTCTCTCTCTCTCTCTCTCTCTCTCCTCTCTCTCTCTCTCTCTCTCATCTCTCTCTCTCCTCTCTCTCTCTCCTCTCTCCCTCTCTCCTCTCTTCTCCTTCTCTCTCCTCCTCTCTCCTCTCCTTTTCCTCTCCTCTCTCTCTCTCTCTCCTCTCCTCTCTCTCTCCTCTCTCTCTCTCTCTCTCTCTTCTCTCTCTCCTTCTCCTCTCTCTCTCTCTCTCTTCTCTCTTCTCTCTCCTCTCTCCTCTCTCTCTCTCTCTCTCTATCCACCTTCTCTCTCTCTCTTCCCTTCTCTCTTCTCTCTCCCCTTCTCTCTCTCTATCCCCTTCTCTCTCTCTATCTCTCTCTCTCTCTCTCTTCTCTCTCTCTCTCTCTCATAGTCATACGAACAGAATAAGCTGAGTCAGACGCCTGACTTGCTCAATATCGTATTTCAACTCCTATAATTGCAAACTGCGGGGATTAAACTTAACACGAGGCCATTTCTTTATGGCGAGTCACACTCCTTGCCGCTGTCGTCGCCCTTCTCCCCCTCCTCCTCCTCATTCTGCCTCTCCGTCTATTCCTCCTTTTCTGCATTTTCTCTTATTCTCTTCCATCCTTTTTTTTCTTCTTCTTTGCCTTCCTTCCTCTTTCTCCTACACTTCTTCACTTACCGTTCCTTCTCCACTACCACTACCGCTTCTTCCTCCTCCTCCCTCCTCCCTCTGTCTCCTCCTCTTCCTCCTCCCCCCACTTCTCCCCCTCCCTCTCCTCCTCTTCCTCCTCCCCCTCCCCCTCCCCCCCTCCTCCTCCTCCTCCTCCCCTCCTCCTCATCTCCCTCTCCACAACCTTCCCCCCTCCCCCTTCTAAGATGCCGAGGTTCCTTCTCTTGCTTGCTGTTCCCTTTGTGGCTTCTCGTGTCGCCATGCCAACACGCCGGAGGGACGCGGCCGCGGAGCTGGTGGCGAGGGAGTCGTGGTGGAGACTCGCGGAATGATTGGAGGAGTCGTGATGGTGACGAGCGGTGAAAGGATAGTGAGTGGTAGTGAAAGGATGGTGAAGGATGGTAAGTGGTAGTGAAAGGATGCTTGGAGGGTAATGAAGGATGGTGAAGGGAGGTTGACGGTTAGTGAGAGGTGGTGAAGGATGGTGAGGGATAGGGTAATGAGGTATAGTGAGTTGTAGTAAAGAACAGTGAGACGGATAGCGAAATACATGTGAGGAATTTTAGGGTCAAGACTGTAGAACGGACTTGCCACCAAGTTCACAGTAATGCCAGAAAGACTTGAAAATAAAAGTTGACCAGCGTGGGGTGTTTGGGCTAATAACAGGCTGTTATAATTATGGATAAGGAACTTTAAAAGTGGTATTAACTAAAAATAGACATCTGGGAAAAGTAGTACAGGAGTTGGAACCGGGAGTTTGGTGCTGATATAATTAAATGAGACGATAATGATCTCGAATACTGAGAATCTTACGTAATAAGTTGCACAATGATTCTGGGATGGCAAGCAAATTCCAATAAATAGAGACCTTAAACAATGAGCGAACACACGCACATGTATATGCACAGCAACACGCATAACACACACACACACACACACACACACACACACACACACACACACACACACACACACACACACACACACACACACACACACACACACACACACACACACACACACACACACACACACACACACACACACACACACACACACACACACACACACACACACACACACACACACACACAACACACACACACCTTAGTTATCGGGGATGGGAAGGAGGAGGGAGAGAGAGGGCAGGTGGGGATCAATACTCCTGTTACCACTGTCAACACATATGTTACCAAACCCTGCGTAAAAAAACGCGTCGCCCGCCCTTCCACGACAGGTGCTTTTAGGTCAGAGAGCAGGTGTTACAGAGAGAGAGGGTAGATAGCGTCTCTTACACAGTTGTATCGCCAGGCAACAGGACGTCATGTGTATTGGCCAAACGCCATTGCCACCTTTCCTAGAAGTTCACCATCACGGCGTTAGTTACGAAACACTACGCGACCATAAACACCATCATCATTATCATGGAGGCATCATAAAGTTGTCATTAACATGGGGACACCATAGGGCTAGCATCAGTATTATCGAAACACTGTAAGACTCCCTCTCTTCCTCTCATGGAAACACCACAAGACCACCATCACTATCAAGGAACGCCATATGATCACCATATGCCGTGGTAATATTAGACCACCATCACTATCAACGAACACCACAAGACCACCGTCACTATCAAGGGAAAACCAATGACCTAACAGCCATGAGAAGGCCACCAACGCCACGTGTACCAGACACCAAGAACACCATTCAAATGGCATTCAACCTCGACAAAACAGCCGCATTCGTCATCGTCACTATAGCCACCAGAAAATAAAATCTACCTCGACCGTATGGTGAGTCACAGCGCCGTCACAATCACCCCTCGCCATAAGAATAAAAGCTGAAATTCGCTTTGGATTTCGACGTGGTTTTTCGCACAGCTGAGCCTGGGATGACCTTGGGTTCATCGCAGGTTTTATCCTGGTTTGACTACAAGAAGGTGTGGTTCTCCCAAGTATTTCGTGTGCGGTTCGTCTCCACTCGCGGGTGTAAATCACAATAAATCGCCAAAAAATGAATGGGCGAATCAATAGAGTAAGCAGCAATATCCAAACGGCTTTCCACTCTCGACCCGGGTTCTAGTCTGTGTTTACATACTCACACTCCCGGCCCCCTCCCCCTCCCCTCTCTCTCCCCAAAGACGGAAGTGACTCACGTCTCAAATAACTCTGGCCGTTTTTTATGAGACTGTACTTGTTGGCAAGGTTGGCACCGATTTCGACGAAACAGAGCGGGAGGGAGGAGGGGGGGAGGGAAAGGTCGTCAAGGCTGTCACATTATCTCTCTCTCTCTCTCTCTCTCACACACACACACACACACACACACACACACACACACACACACACACACACACACACACACACACACACACACATAAATTTTGAAATGCGGATCCTATATATATAAATATATATATATATATATATATATATATATATATAAATTTATATATATATATATAATATTATATATATATATATAAAATATATTATATATATATATGAATATATATATGAATATATATATATATATATATATAATGAATATATATATATTA
>NC_051389.1:51865168-51872668 GCF_015228065.2 Penaeus monodon
GGGAGGGGGTAGAGGGGGGAGGGAGCTCACTGTAAGTCACAAGAGACCATGACTTTTCTCGTGTGTGTGTGTGTGTGTGTGTGTGTGTGTGTGTGTGTGTGTGTGTGTGTGTGTGTGTGTGTGTGTGTGTGTGTGTGTGTGTGTGTGTGTGTGTGTGTGTGTGTGTGTGTGTGTGTGTGTGTGTGTGTGTGTGTGTGTGTGTGTGTGTGTGTGTGTGTGCGTGTCTTTGTCTTCGTATGTTTGTTTTGAGTCCATCTCTGTATGCAACACTGCACTCCCTAGCCTCATTTCGCTCGCTTGGGCGTGGGCATTTGACGCATGCGAGGGTGGGAATGGATGAGATGGGTAGCGAAATCGGGGGAGGGAGGGGCGGTGTGTGCACGAGGGAGTGTCGTGGGCGTGACAGCAAGACGTGGGCGGCGAATACAGATATAGCCCCCGCACCTGCTCGATCTATTTTTTCAGCGTGCAGGTGTCAGACTGAGGGGAGAGGGCACGGGTAAGAGGGAGGGTGGGCGGAGGGGATACCTGGCAGCCGGCCCAGCCTCCACGCTTAATTGTGTCCACCTGAGTGAATGCGGGAAGCTTTAAGAACAATAAAAATAGCTTTCCTCCCTAAATGTGGACTGCCGCGAGCCTTACAACTGACACTGCTTGCATGTTCAGCTGACACTTGGCCCTTGTTGGCTCGCGCTGATTCCCCCAGCTGACGGCGGTCATGGCCGACAACCAACTTGGCTTCCCTCGCTGACTCCGATCCGCGCGCGCGGTGCCTCCTGACCCCTGGCTATGAGCAACCCTCCGACGCGACCTCGGGTGCGACCAGACTCTCGCCGGGTTCAGGTCCGCGGAGATTCCTCGCTCCGACTGCCCCTGCAACTCCCCAGACGCCGGGGAGAGGCAGGTGACCCCAGGACGCGACTGGGGAAAGCCAGTTCGACCTTTGCACGCCAAGGAAAGGCACCACTGATCCCCGGGCACGAAACACGACCGGTCAGCCGAGCTCACGGGCACGAGCGAGGGGCAGCTTTAACCCTCTTGACCCTGGAGGCAGAGCAAGGAAGAGTGGGGGGGGGGGGAACTCCTCGCTGACCCTGAGGGCACGAGGGAGAGGCATTCGGCGGAGGTGAGTGTCCCACTGGGCCACAAGGCTCGGCGCAGGAACAGGTTTGGAGGCAGTGGACGACAATTAAGGTCTGGGACGCAGGTGGGAGCGCAAAAAAGGCAGCGGCCAGCAACTTCCTCAGGCCTTGTCCCTCAACCCGGCTCCTGCGCCTTCATCCGAGCTGTTGCTTACTTGTTTCTTCCTCCTCGGACCTGCTCCTGCTGTTCCGCCTTCCTCCTTCCTCTCTGTCAATGCTTCTGCGATTCATCTTCCTTCACGCTGCATTTCCCTGTCGCGCGATCTTTCCTCCTTACCCCACCTTGCTGCCATAATATTTTCTTCGTTTTCTTTCCCATTTCTTGCCTTGTGCTTCTCTCTTTTACTTTTCATTCCCTCTCTTCATCCTCTCATCCCCATGCTTCCTTCTCCTCCTCCTCCTCCTTACTCCCATCTCTATATTATTTTCGTCTTTTATTCTTTTTACCCTTCTTGCTTCCCTATCCTCCTGGTCTCCCTCTATCCATCCTTCTTAACTTCCTCCCTCCCATCCTCCTTAATTCCCTCCATCTTGCCTCTCACTTCTCCCTTCTTAATCACCTCCCTCCATCCTCCTTGCCTCTCTCTTCACCCTTCTTACCTCCCTCCCTTCCATCATTCTCCCTCTCCTCCTTCCCTCCATCTTACCTCCCTCTTCACCATTCTTGTCCCCCTCCCTCCTTGCCTCCCTTCCCCAACCCTTTTCCCTTCCCTCCCTCCACCTTTCTTGACTCTCTCTCTCCACCCTTCTTGCCTCCCCCCCCCTCCTCTCTCGTCTCTGCTTCCTCCTGATCCTCAGAGATTCCCCGGCCTCAGCTGATTCCAGGGTCTTCCGTCTTGCTTAGGATGATGGTCTTGCTTGATTTTCTTTCCTCCCCTTTTTCGTCCTTTTTTTCCTTTCAGATTCCTTCACACTTTTCCCTCGTCGTCCCTTCCTTTTACTTAATTTTCTTTTTCTTTTCTTTTTTAATGTTTATTTTTCCTTTCATTTACCGCTTTTTCTTTCTCTGTTTTTCCCCTATCCCTTTTATTATCTCTTCTTGCGATTTCTTCCCTTCGTAATGATTATTTCTTTTATTACCAAACCCCTACCTCCTTCCCCACACTCCTCCCTCCCCTTCTTCCCTCACTCCCCTACTCTCCGCATTCGTGATCTTCAGCAGCGATATTTCGCCCCCTCCCTCCCCCTTGGACCAGTGAGAGGGGAAGGGGGGGAAAGGAGAGGGGAGAGGGGGAGAGGCGAGGACGAGTGGATGGGGTGAGGGGATGACGGGGTGACATCCGGTTATCGTTCCTCACGTCATATTTTTCGTTTAGTCTCTCTTGTGACTGCTTAATTATCATTTCGATTTACATTCGTCTTGTCAAATTTCGTTAATTCTTGCAATTCTTCTTGTCGCATCCTCTCTCTCTCTCTCTCTCTCTCTCTCTCTCTCTCTCTCTCTCTCTCTCTCTCTCTCTCTCTCTCTCTCTCTCTCTCTCTCTCTCTCTCTCTCTCCGTCTCCGTCCCCCTTTTCTCACTCACTCACTCACTCACTCACTCACTCACACACACACGCGCACACACACGCACGCACGCATGCACGCACACACACGCACGCACGCACATACGCACATACACACACACAAACACACACACATACACACACACACACACACACACACACACACACACACACACACACACACACACACACACACACACACACACACACAACCCCCCCCCCCCCATCCACGCACGCACGCACGCACGCACGACACACTTACCAACAAAGTGATCCAGCAGAGAAGCCCTACAGTTGGCGGAGTATTTAGACAGCTGCCTAACGCTTGGCACTGACTCACGGCCTCCTGTGCCAACCTCACGCCTCCCTGGCACTCTTATTCCCACATGCTCACGCCCAGGCAGACGCCCACCCGCCCGCCCGCCCGCCCTCGTCAAAAAAACACCGGGGAAAGCGGTTGGAACTGCGAGGGTGAGAGCATGGGAAAGGTAGGGTGTGCGAAGAGCAGGAGAGAGGGAAACGGAAGAGGGAAGAGGTAAGAGGGAAGTGGGAAGAGAATGAAAATGGAGAGGCAGAGGGAGACGAGGAAAGATGGACAGATAGACAGACAGGCTAGAGAGGGGGAAGGAGGGAGGGAGAGAGGGAGGAGGAGGGAGAGGGAGAGGGAGAAGGAGAGAGAGAGAGAGAGAGAGAGAGAGAGGAGAGAGAGGGGAGAGAGAGAGAGAGAGAGAGAGAGAGAGAGAGAGAGAGGAGGGAGGGAGGGAGGGAGGGAGGGATGGAGGGAGAGAGAGTGAGAGAGAGAGAGAGAGATTGAAAGAGAAAGAAAGAAAGAGAGGAAAAGAGAGAGAAGAAAACAAAGAAATGGAGAGGATAGCAAATGAATGGAAAGGGAAGGAAAGATAAAATAAAGAAAGATAGAAAATTCAGGACACGAAGGAGGGAGAGCGAAAAATTAAATAAAAGAGAAGAACGCACACCACGCCGAGAGAAGGCCAAAGCAGGGAAACCAGCAAGCATCCAAACACAACGACCGGGAAAGAATGCCATGACCCAGCAAATACAAGCACCAGTAAGCCAAGCGGAGGTGCAAGAACAATAAATGACCTCCGCCTGCACGATAGGCACTGAGCCTCCCTCCGCTACCGATCCCCCACCCCCTCCTCCAGCCTCCTCTGCTACCGCCCCCTCCTCCTCCTCCTCCTCCTCCAGCCTCCTCCGCTACCGCCCCCTCCTCCCCCTCCAGCCCCCTCTTTTATCGCCTCCTCCTCCTCCAGCCCCCTCCTCTACCGCCCCCTCCTCCATACACCCCCAACACCCCACCCTCGTTCCGCGTGAACCTTCACATTTAGGAAGCGCTACGAATCCTCACGCGCGAGCACACCAAGGCACTAAATCCCTGACTTCCCCTCTCACGCATCTCCCCCTCCCCCCTCCCTCTCTCAAACCCATTCCTGTACACTCCCCTCCTCGGAACCCATTCGCAATAAAAAGAGTAGCTAAATATGGAACGGCGATGCGGTCTCTCGCGATCCTCCACTTCTTCGTAAACAGAGAATCCTTATGAGTGTTAAATCTGGCTCTTCTGTACTTCTGCCATCCCTTTCCTCGCCAGCGCGTCGTCCTCATCTTACTTCTCTTCCTCCTTTATTGTTTTCCTTCCCTCTCCTTTCCTCTCTTTCCCTTTCTTCCCTTTCCTTTCTTTCCCTCTCCTTTTCCTTCCTTTCCTTTCCTTTCCTTACCTCTCCTTCTCTTCCTGCCTCTTCTTATTCTTATAAATATTCTCTCTCCTCCACCCTTTTCCTCCTGTTTCTCCTTCAAACTTTCTTCTCTTCACCCTTCCACCCCCCCCCCCTTTCCCTCGCCTTCTCTATTTCCCAAACATTTACTCTCGTTCCTCTATCTCTGCTCTCCCAAAGGACCTCCCATGACCTCTCCTCCTTTTACTTTTACTTTCCTGGCCCCGTTACGCCTCTCTTTCTCTCCCTCTTTCTCTTTATTTCTTCAGCATCTTCCTCTGCTCTGACCGTCTTACTCACTTCCTCACCCAAGCACCAGTCAGGCCACTCCCCACTCCAACCACACTTAAGCCAAGTAACGATGGATATCCACACACACAAGCCAGCGAATCCCGTACCAATCAACCCACCAGTGTCTGTCTCTCTCGATCTGTTCAAAAGCCCAACCAAACCCAAGCACCAACTAACCCACTATTCTTTCTATCAACCCACCACCCACACTTAGCCCCACACCAACCCACTCTGAGAGCCCACCCTACTAAGCACCGACCAACGCACCACCCCACTCTATATGCCGAACCAACCACCCCCAAGCCCACCCAATCACAAATACCAATCAACCCACCACCCACTCTAGTCCCACACCAACCCACTCAGGAGCCCACCCACAAATCCACCCACCCACCTCCTTCTCCTCCTCTTCTCCCAGAACTCAGTCTACAGTGCAACACAGAATCGCCACAGCACAGTAATCAAGCGAGTATAAATAGCACGACCAAGATATCGGCCACAAGAGACTGCTTCAATCAACGATAAGAGGGGGAGACGAGCGAGAAGGGGGGGGGGGAGACGAACGAGAAGAGGGAGGGGGAGACGAGCGAAAAAGGAGGGAGAGACGAGCAGAAAGGGTAGGGGAGGGGAGACGAGCGAGAGAGGGGGGTGGGGATGCGTGAAGAGGAGAGGGGAGACGAGTGAAATAGGGATGGGGAATGGACTAATAAAGGGAGAGAGGGCTGGGGGAAGAGGAGGCGAAAAAAGGGGAGAATCAGGCTGGAAAGGTAGGAGGAACTAGGGAGGGGGGGTGGGTGTGATGGAAGAGGAAGAGAGGGAAGAAGGAAATGGAAGAATGGGGAATAGGATAGAAAAGAGGGGAGAGAGAAAAGGAAGAGAGGAAAGAAAAGAAGAGAAGGAAAGGGAAAGGGAAACAAGAAGAAGAAGAAGAAGAAGAAGAAGAAGAAGAAGAAAGACAGGGAGGAGGAGAACGACGAAGAAAAGGAAGAAAGAGAGGAGGAGGAGAACGATGAAGAAAAGGAGAGAGTTGTATCTGAGGTGGACGACTCACGCCTTTGTGAGGCTCACATCGTAAAAGTTTAATCATGCGTAAATGTCAATGTGATGGTGTTGGCTGCGTGAGGGGGGGGAGGGGGGATGCAGAACATGGTTTCGTTCTCTCGGTCTCTCATTCTCTTTCTGTCTGTCTGTCTGTCTGTCTGTCTGTCTGTCTGTCTCTGTCTCTGTCCCTCTCTCTCTCTTTCTCTCTCTCTCCCTCTCTCACTCCCTCCCCCTCTCCCTCTTTCTCTCCCTTCCCCCTCTCCCTCTTTCTCTCCCTTCCCCCCCTTCTCCGTCTCTCTCTCTCTCTCTCTCTCCTCTCTCCTCCTCTCCTCTCCTCTCTCTCTCTCTCTCTCTCTCTCTCTCTCCCCCTCTCTCTCCCCATCACTTATTCACCCACCAACTCACTCATTACTTTTCTCTACTTGCGCCCGTATGTGAAAGTACGTGAGTCGATGAGTGACTCAGTGAGTAAATGAATTAATAATTAATTGCCTAATGGCATGAACTGATTGCGAGTGAGTGAAATAAACAGAATACCCACGTGGGGCGACAATCTACACCCCAAACGTGGTTTATATCTGCTATCATTCACCGCACGTCAGCAACACAGACCCTATCTACCCCCATCCCACCCCTTCCCAGCGCCCCATCCCCATCCCCAGCACCACCCCATTCCCCCTATACACAGCCCTTTCCCCACCCCCCACTCCACCCCCACCCTTTCCGCCATGCGTTCTTCCACGCGATCCCCGACTTTTACACATGAATAATGGACTAAGCCGTCGAGCTAAGAATAGAACGCGATTAGGCCTACGCCATACGCTCTTTTCTTAGTGAAGAAATAAAAAATTGAGTGACAGTTCTTCCCCCCCCCCCCTCTCTCTCTCTCTCTCTCTCTCTCTCTCTCTCTCTCTCTCTCTCTCTCTCTCTCTCTCTCTCTCTCCCTCCCTCTCTGGAAATCCTTTCATTAAAAAAACTGACAAGAAATAACAAATGTAACGATTTTAAAAATAAAAAACAAAAACACACAAAAAGATAAGTATATCTCCATCCAAAAGTAGACAAAAAACGCCATTATTTTTCATACTAGCTATCCTTATCTTATCATTCGTTCAAGCCGACGCTTCCGTTTCCGCTGGCGCCACGACGCCTCGGACTGCGCCGCCCCCATCGCTGGCCATTTCGCCCTCGTGTGTACCTCTTATCACTTCGTTACAAATATTCCGGATGGCGTAGATGTAAATCTGTAAATTTCGTCATAAATATTCCGGATCGTATAAAAAAAACAGGAAAATCCCACTAAACAGAGTGTAAAAGAAAATCCACCAAATCCGGACAAATATTCAGAACGATGCCAACACAAGCCTTTACGAATTCCGACAAATACTCCGGATAGTGTAAATTATGAATCTGAAAATTCCGCAAACTTGTCATTTTCCTAAAGACTTCCATTTAAGTCGCGAACACCCTCAGTGTCGGCCTACAGCGTTTGACCTCCTGAGCTGCGCAGCCTTCGTCAACAACGGTGCTAACTGGTGTGTGAACTGTGCGTCGTCTCAGGCCTTAACTGTGTGCGTGATTTTGTATGTGTGTGTGTGTGTGTGTGTGTGTGTGTGTGTGTGTGTGTGTGTGTGTGTGTGTGTGTGTGTGTGTGTGTGTGTGTGTGGTGTGTGTGTGAGAGAGAGAGAGAGAGAGAGAGAGAGAGAGAGAGAGAGAGAGAGAGAGAGAGAGAGAGAGAGAGAGAGAGAGAGAGAGAGAGAGAGAGAGAGAATGTGCGTGTGTGTAT
>NC_051389.1:51887681-51894554 GCF_015228065.2 Penaeus monodon
ACCCAGAGTAATCCTGGATCCATCGCTGTAAGAGCAGCAAAGCAAAGCCTCCAGGACACCCGGTTGCTAACTCCGGCGCTGTAGTTTTAAAGTAGCTGGTCGACTCGCGGATGTAGACATGGGTGCACACAGCACGGCCACAGTTCCCACACGCGCACACACGCACAGGGGCCAACCATCGACTCTTTGTCGCCCAGAGCTTCAGACAACTTTATTTTCGCATAACAGGCGAAACGATTCCGGCCTTTCCTTGCCTCCGCTTCCCCTCGCGTCTCTGCTCTCTGGTTTTGCTTCTCAGGCTACCCTTTTGTTTTAGGTCTTTGTCTGTCTGTCTGTCTGTCAGTCTGTCTGTCTCTCCTGCCCTCCTTTTTCTCCTCCCTCTCTCCTCAGCTCCTCATCTCTCCTCCTCTCCCCTTTTCTCTCTCTCTCCCTCTCCCTCTCTCCTCTCCTCGTTTTCTCTCTTCCTTTCCTCTCTCTCTCACTTCTCTCTCTCAGTCTGCTCTCGCTTCTCTCTTTTCTCTTTCCCCTCTCTCTCTTCCCTCTCGTCCTCTCCCCCCTCCCTCCCTTTCCCCCTTCCCTCTCTCTTCCTTCTTCCTTTCTCCCTTTTCCCTCTTCCCTATTCCATTTCTCTCTCTCTCTTTTCCCCTCTCCCCTCTCTCTCTCTCTCTCTCCTATCCTCTCTTCTCTCTCTCTCTCTCTCCCCCTCTCTCTCTTCTCTCTTTCTCTCTTTCTCTCTTTCTCTCTTCTCTCTCCTCTCTCTCTCTCTCTCTCTCTCTCTCTCTCTCTCTCTCTCACGCACGTACGCTTACGGATTGAAAAAAAAGACGGAAACAGATATATCATATTATGTGTGTGTATAAGCGTTAAGTGTTTCGAATATATGTTTGTATGCTTGATTCCGCGTCCACTTAGTGTTGCGTAACCCGCCTGAGCCTTTATGATTTACTAATCGTTTCTCCTCGCGTTGCAGGTGCGTCACATCCGACGGGACGGCGTAGTGCCCGCGCGCACACGCAAGAACTCCCTAAGCCGCCCGAACAACCTGCCGCCCACTGCCTCCCACACCCTGCCGCCAGCGCCCACCCATCCGCCACTGCCGCCCCTGCAGGCCACGCCACCAGTCGCCACAACCACCACTGCCCCTGCCACAGCCCCCGAGTCCCCTGCCACCCCTGCCTCGTCTCCAGCCCCTGCCGTCGCTGCCCCTACCCCTGCCAGCACCACCAGTTCAAGCAGCAGCAGCAGTAGCAGTAATAGTAGCAGTACGCCCACGACCCTAAAGCTACCTGAACCTCCTCCACTCACGGAGGATAAGCAGAAGGGGGAACAACAACAACAGCAGAAATCGCAACAAAAGCAACAACAACAACAACAAGAGCAGAAACAACAAAAACAAGATCAGGAAAAATGCAACGAGGAAGCGAAAGAGGAAGAGAGACCTCAGGAGAAGGAACAACACAAACAACAACAGAAAGAACAACAACAGCAACAACTAAGAGAAGAACAGAAACAAAAAGAGGCAGAAGAAAGAGAAGAGCAGAAAAAGAGAGAATTACAACAGAAAGAGGAACAGAAAAAGAGGGAATTGCAACAAAAAGAAGAACAGAAGAAGAAAGAATTACAACAGAAAGAAGAACAAAAGAAAAGGGAATTACAACAAAAAGAAGAACAGAGAAAAAAGGAATTACTAATGAAAGAAGAGCAGAAGAAGAAAGAATTACAACAAAAGGAAGAACAGAAAAAGAAGGAATTACAACAGAAAGAAGAACAGAAAAAAGAAGGAATGTTGATGAAAGAAGAGCAGAAAAAGAAGGAACTGTTGATGAAAGAAGAGCAGAAGAAGAGAGAAATGCAGCAGAAAGAGGAACAGAAATTGCGAGAACAGAAAGAGCGAGAGGAACAAGAGCGAGAAAAGGAACTGAAGGAGAAGCAAGAGCAGAAGCAGGAAGCCGAAGCAGAGAAGCCCAAGAGAGAACACCACAGGAAGGACGACCAACCCCACCACGCCAGACAGCAGCAACCGCCACCACCGCAACAACGACACCACCACCAGCGTCTGCGGCACAAGGAGCGCCACGCGCCGCACGCGCAGCACGGGAGGGAGAAGCATGTGCCGCAGGAGACAGAGCCGCATGTGCAGCAGAAGGAACAGCCGGCGCAGCAGGGTAAGGATCAGCAGGTGCAGCAGGCGAAGGAGAAGGAGAAGGAGAAGCAGGCGCCGCAGGGGAAGGAGCATCCGCCGCGACCCAAGGAGCACCCGCAGGCGAAGGAGCGACAGGCTCGGGTCAAGGAGGAGGACCGAGGGGGAGGCACGGAGTCTCCTCCTCCTACTCCCCCTCCTCAGGGGAAGGAGGCGAGGAGGAAGGAGGAGACGCCACCGAAGCAGCAGCCGTCTGAGCCCCCGCCGCAAGCACAGCAGGTGGCGCAGGCCGAGCCCCAGCAGGAAGGGAGGAAGCAGGCGGTTCCCCAGCATGCGAGGAGGCACTTGCACCGCCACGCGAGCGAGGACGCCCACCAGGACGTCGTGGTCGTGAAGAGGGCGACGCACGTGCACATCCGGAAGGCGCCGTCGCAGCTGGAGATCCGCGAGCAGCTCCAGCGCATGGACGGGAGGCTCCACAAGCAGATCAAAGAGCAGACGCCCCACGTGGTCATCGAGAGGCTCCCGCGGCCCAAGGAGGAGCAGCTCCTGCAGAGGACCAAGCAACACCAGCTGCAAAAAGGCCCGGGGCACAGGGGGGGGGGGGGAGAAAGAACAGCGGGGCAAAAGGAGAACAGCAGGCTGCAGCGAAGGCTCAGTCAGAAGACTCCCACGACAAGAAAGAACCACAGCCGTTGCCACCGAAGGAACAGGAGAGAGACCCGCCGCTTCAGGAGAAGAAGCAGTTTTCTCAAGCAGAAGGAGAGCAGCAGTCTGCGCAGTCGAAGAGAGAACAGAAGAAAGAGCAGCAGCAGGAGGAGGCGGAAGAACAGCAGCAGCAAACAGCCGCCACGAAGCAGCCGCTGGAGTCCCCGAAGGACGAAGAGGCGAGGCGCCGCAGTGGAAGGAGGAGACTCCGCCCAAGAAGGAGTCCCAGCAGGGGAAGGACGAATCCCTCCAGCAGGAGAACCAGTCGCCGCTGGAGCAGGAGGCGCACCGGAACCTCAAATCAGGTGAGGGGTTTGTGGTGGGAGCGGAGAGAGAGAGGAGGGGAGAGAAAAAAGGGGAGAGGGGGAGGAGGGGAGAGGAGGGGGGGGGGGAGGAGGAGGAAAAAGGGGGAGAGAGAGGGAGAGAGAGGAGGAGAGAGAGGGGAGGAGGGGAGGAGAGAAGGAGAGAGAGAGGAAAAAAGAGAGGAAAAGAGAAGAGAGAGAGAGGGAAAAGAGAGAGAGGGAGAGAGAGGGGGGAGAGAGAGAAAAGAGAGGGGAAAAGAGAGAGAGAGAGAGGGGAGAGAGAGGGGAGAGAGGGGGGGAGAGAAGGAGAGAGAAGAGGGGGGGGGGGAAAAAAAAGGAGAGAGGGGGGGAGAGAGAGAGAGGGGAGAGAGAGAGGGGGGGGGAGAAGGGAGAAAGAGAGGAGAGAAAAAGGGAGAAAGGAGAGAGAGTTGGGAAAAAGAGGAAGAGAGAGAGAAGGGAGAGAGAGAGAGAGAGGAGAGAGAGAGAGAGAGAGAGAGAGGGGAAAAGGGAGAGGGAGAGGAAAAGAGAGAGAAAAGAGAGAGAGAGAAGAGAGAGAGAGAGAGAGGAGAGAGAGGGGGGGGGAGAAAGGGAGGGAGAGAGAGGGAGAAGAGAGAGGGGAGAGAGAGAGAGAGAGAGAGAGAGAGAGAGGGGGGGGAGGGGGAGAAGGGAGGGAGAGAGAGAGAGAGGAGAGAGGAGAGAGAGAAAAGAGAGAGAGAGAGAGAGGAGAGAGAGAGAGAGAGAGAGAAAGGGGGAAAAGAAAGAGAAAAGGGGGGGAGAAGAGAGAGAGAGGAGAAAAGAGAGAGGGAAAAGGGGGGAGGGAGAAGGGGGGGAAAAGGGGGGGGGGAGAAAAGAAAAAGAGGGGGGAAAAAGGGGAGGGGAAGAGAGAGAGAGAGGAGAGAAGGAGAATAAAGAGAGAGAGAGAGAGAGAGAAAGAGTAGAGGGGGGAGAAAGGGAGGGGAGGGAGAGGGAGAGGGGGAGGAAGAGAAAGGAGGGGGGAAAAGAGAGGGAAAGGGGAGAGGGAAGGGAGGGGGGGGGGGAGAGGAGAGGGGAAAGAAAAAGGGGAAAAGAGGAAAAGAGGGGGGGGGGAGGGGGAAAAAAGGAAGAAAAAGAAAAAAAAAAAAAAAAAAAAAGGAGAAAGAAGAAAAGAGGGGAAAAAGGAAAAGGGAAGAAAGGGGAAGGGAAAAGGGGGAGAAGGAGAAAGGGGGGTGGGGGGGGGGGAGGAAGAAGAGAAAGGGGGAAGGAGGGGAAAAGGGGAAGAGGGGAAGGAGGGGGAGAGGAAGGGGAGGGGGAGAGGAGAAAAGGGAGGAGAAGAGGAAGAGGAGGGGAAGGGGAAAGAAAGAAAGGAAAAACGGGGGGAGGAGAGGAGACGCTGCCTGGATCTCGCAGCTTCACAGCCAGCAACATGGCCATGCCGTTGCCCATTAAGATGCTATCGGGGAACACGAGCCCATCTGTATGCTGCCGCCATCCTCACCCGTCCTGCCGATCCCTGCCCCGGCCTGCCCTCGGCCTGCCCTCGGCCTGCCCTCGGCCTGCCCCCATCCTGTCTCACCTTGCCCTTGTCCATTCTCCAGCTGGCCCTCTCCCTGCCTCACCCTAGTTTTATCCAGAAAGCTGATAATCACGAGGAACAAGAAGAGGGGTGGGCGAGGTGGACGCCATCCCCTTCCCCATTTCTCACCCCACCCCCGTCCCCCTTCCCATTCTAGTCCCCATCCTCATTCCCCATCCTCCATCTCTCTCCCCCACCCCCGTCCCTCTTCCCATTCCAATCCCCATTTTCTATCCCCAACCTCCATCCCATCCCCAACCCCCTATCCAATCCCCTCCTCATTCCCACCCCCCACCCCCATCCTCATTCCATCTCATCTCCGTCCGCCATCCCCATCCCTCCCCTCCCTCCCCCCCTCCCCCAGCCCCACCACTTGCAACACCTCTCACTCTCGACGCCGCCTCTCAAGAGCAAGCTGTCGCCCTCCACGCCGCCGTCTCGTAAGACATATTGAGACGGAAGTGAGATAGGGTGGGGTGGGTGGGGGGGGGGGTACGGAAGAAAGTCCTCCCCCCCCCTGCCTCCCTCGAGTCATTAGGGGGGTCAGAGGGAGCCCGGGAAACACGGGGTCGAAGAGGGCGAAGGGAGGGGGGGGGGTCGAGTTCAGGGGTCATAGGTCAGGGGCGGATGAGGAAGAAGGGTTACGAGATCCCACGAGGTCAAGCCCAAGGTCAAGGCTGAATCATCATTTGACCCAGAGTTTAAGGCGATTAAACAGCGGAAATTTTCTTGTCGATGTTATTGCTACGGCGGAAGTCATGGGGCCCCCCTGTTTGGGGGTGGGGGATGGGGGGGGGCGGTGATAGGTCAATTGCTTGATTACAGTGATAGTGTGTTTTTTAGGTTATCTTTTTTTAAATTTTGGAAATTTGGGGGGGGGAAAAAGGGGCCCCCCCAAAAAAAAGGGGGACCCCCCCGGGGGGTTTTTTTTTCCCCCCCCCAAAAAAAAACCCCCCCTTTTTCCCCCCCCCCCCTTTTTCCCAGGCCCCTCGGGTTTCTGGGCCCCTTTTTTCCCCCCTCCCCTCCCTCCCCCCTCCCCCGCCCCCCCCTCCCCCCCTTCTCCCCCTCCTCCCCCCCTCTCTCCCTTTTTTTCTTTTTCTCATTTGGACCCCCTTTTAAATTTTTTATTTTATTTTCCTTTTTTTCCAATTTCCAACTAAGAAATAAGGGTTAGTTGGGGGAAGTAAATTCGTATGCGTGGGGAGGGGGGAAAAGGGTTAAGAGGTGGGGGGAGGGAGTAAATGTACATGAGGGGAGCAGAGGGTAGACGAGGTGAAGGGGGGGGGTGAGGGCAATAAGGAATGACTAGCGAGAACTTGGATTTAGATATGAGTTAAAAGTATGTTAACGGAGTGACGAGCGAATAACCTTTGTAGAATCGACATTTTCAGCCAATCTGTGTCGGGAGGGTTGGCACGGGGGTGTGGTGTGTTGTGGGGGTGTTGGGGGGTGTGTGTTGTGTGGTGTATGTGTGTGGTTAGGGTGTGGTGTGAAGAGAGAGAGAGAGAGAAGGGGGAGAGGGAGGGGGGAGAGAGAAGAGGAAGGGAGAGGGAAAAAGAGAGAGAGAGGAGAGAGAGAGGAGAGAGAGAGAGGAGAGGGGGAGAGAGAGAGAGAGAAGGGGGGAGGGAGGGGGAGGGAGGGGAGGAAAGGAGGGAGGTGAGGTTTCGTATGCCTTTTCCCAGCCATTGCCCGGGTGTACGGGCATGACGTGTACATCAAGGGTAAGCGGGGGATGTGTGCGTGCGTCACTTGTCCCGAAACTGGTTCCACGAGCGTTTTTTATTCAGTCTTTTAAAGCATTCCCTTTGCCCGGTATGCGCGTGTGCCTTATCATGCACGTCGTCGGAGCTTTGTATTTGAGCGCCCCCAACCTCATTATTTTTAAAGCGGGTTTAAAAAGTTGCGAGAGGAGGGAGAGGGGGAGGAGAGGAGAGGGGGCTTGGAAATGTTAGTCTTTGTTCAAATACTGGCATAAATTAGTTTTTTTTAATTCATGGAAGGCGTTTATATTTTTTATTTTAGTAAACCCTTTAAAGGTGGAATTTTTAGGGGGAGATGTAAACGTTGCGGGAAGAGATTTGCAAGTTCGTCAAATCTTTTTAATTCGCCTGAATGTGAAAAAACGTTCAGTGACAAAAGAGGAGTTATTTTATTTAGAAAGGGGGGTTTGT
>NC_051389.1:51894654-51912154 GCF_015228065.2 Penaeus monodon
AGAGGGAATGCCCAATCCCTACACGCTCGCAAAACCCAACAACAAACAAACCAAGCCACCAAAACACACCGACATCTGAAAACAAATAACAAAAACAAACAAACAAAAAATCCATCCCGACTCTATAATCAAGCCCAAGCTCATCCACTTTCCATTTTTTTTTTTTTTTTTTGCGGGAGCAGCTTAAAGCCTTCCACGCTCAATTTTATTTATATATTTTTTACTTTCCTTCTTGCATCTTTTAATTTTTTTATTATTATTTTTTTTTTACTTTTCTTATGTTGCCTCTTTTTTTTTAGTTTTTTTTTTTGTATATGTATAATTCCGGTGTCACTTCGCTGACGTATGAGGTTTTAATTACTCAGGGGAACGTATCTCTCTTTTTTTTTTCTTTTTTCTTTCTCTCTCGTCTAATATGTTTACAGATGTGTCTGACACTCTCTGCGCATGTGATTTCTATTACTTCGCCTTTTTTCTCATCGTTTTTCTTCTTCTCTTCCTCTTTCTACTTCCTGTGCTTCTCTTTCTCTTCCTTCTCTCTTTTCTTCTCTCTCCTCCTACTCCTACTATTACCTTTTCTTTCCTCTTTCTCCATTTTTAATTCTAATTTTACCCCCGTCATCTTTTCTTCTATGACATCACAATTTTTTTTTTATTATTTCTTCAACCATCCGCACATACGAAACTCTGATTTAATCTTTTGTCTTTCCTTCCCTCTTTTCACTCGCTTACTCACTTTATCTCTCTTTGTTCTCTTTATCATTTTACCTCTTCCTCTCCCTTCCACTCCCCAACTCCATCTCCGTCTCACATTCATCTCCTCTTTTCTCTTTCCTTTCTTTCGTTTCCCGTAATTCAGTCTAAGTCAATCTCGGTCTTTCTGTCTCTGTTTCTATCTATCTGTTCCTGCCTTTGTCTCTGTCACTCTCAAAGCAGAGACCAAAAGCACACGCGCACGCATATTCAAAGAAATTACGGACACACATAAAGATACAAGAAAATCATTATTGCACACACACACACACACACACACACACACACACACACACACACACACACACACACACTCACTCACTCACACACACACACTCACTCACTCACTCACTCACTCACTCACTCACTCACTCACACACACATCACTCACTCACACACACACACACACACTCACTCACTCACTCACTCACACACACACACACACCCCCCCCCCCCCCCAAAAAAAAAACCCCCACCCCACCCACCACACCACACACAACAAATAACACTCATCACACACACAACACAACACCACACACACAACCACACCCACACTCACCCACTCACTAAATCACCACCACAAAACCACAACCCCAACACACACCACCACACCTCACTCCTTCCTCCTCTTCTCCCCCCCCCTCACTCACTCCTCCTCACTCATCAACCAACACCACACCCACCCCACACACACCAACACATAACTAATCACTATACTCAAAAACAAACAACACAATTCGTAACTCAAAACACACGCAAAGCATCAAAATGCCAACACACACACGAAGCCAAAAGGGATAAGAGAAAACAATAAAGGAGCAAAACAAAGCAGTAACGCACACCACAAGACGAAGACGACTGAAACACCCGGAGCAGAATCCTTTCCACAACCCCCTCACCTTCCCCCCCCGTCCCACACCCTCCTACCTTCCTCTCTACACATTTCTTTGTTGCTCCCCTGCTCCCCCCCTCTCGCATCTAATTGATTTTAGTTTAGTTTTATTTACTCAACCAAAAAAAAAAGAAGAGAAAGGAAGAAAAGGAACAAAAAACACAAAAAAAAAAAAAAAAAAAAAAAAAAAGAAAAAAGACAAACCACAAAAAAAAGGGGAAAAATGAAAACAAAAAACGACAAAGACAAACCCGGACCAAAAGCTGAGGGGGGGGGGAGAGCCGAAAGAGAGAAAGAAAGGAAGAGGGACCAGGAGGAGAAGAGGAGAGAGGGAGGGGAGGGGGAGGGGAGGGAGGAGAAGAGAGGGAGTGAGAAAAGGAGGAGAGGTTAAGGGATTAGGGGAGAGAGAGGAAGAGAGAGAGAGAGAGGAGAGAGAGAGAGGGAGAGGACGAGAGGAGAGGGGAGAGTGTGAGGAGGAGGGGAGGAGAAGAGAAGGAGGAGAGAGAGAGAGGAGAGAGAGAGGAGAGACGAGAGAGAGAGAGGAGAGGATCGAGAGGAGGAGAGCGGAGGAGTGAGGAGGAGGAGTGGGTGAGGGGGAGAGAGGGGAGAGGAGAGGAGAGGAGAGAGTGAGAGAGAGAAAGAAAGGGGAGAGAGGAGAGGAGAGAGAGAGGAGAGAGAGGAGGAGAGAAAAAGAGAAGGAAAGAAGGGGGAAGGGGGGGGAGAGAGAAGAGAGAGATTGAGAAGGGGAGAGAGAGAGAGAGGAGAAAAGAGGGGAGAGAGAGGAAAAAGAGAGAGATGGGAAGAGGGAGAGAGAGAGAGAAGAGGGGAGGGAGGAAGGGAGGGAGGGAGGGAGGGAGGGAGGGAGGGAGAGGGAGGAGAGAGAGGGGAGAGGAGAAAAGAGGAGAGAGAGGAGAGAGGAGAGAGAGAGAGAGAGAGAGAGAGAGAGAGAGAGAGAGAGAGAGAGAGAAAGAGAGGACAGGAGAGGAGAGGACAGGAGAAGAGAGGAGAGGAGAGGAGAGGAGAGGAGAGGAGAGGAGAGGAGAGGAGAGGAGAGGAAAGGAGATGAGCGGAGAGGGAAGGGAGCAGAACACAAGAAAAAAGAGGGGAGGCATGAAAGAAAAGGGGATAGAGTGAGAGAAGAGAGAAAGGTAAAAAAAAAAAAAAAAGAAAATGAGGGAGGGGAACTACGGAAATTCGAAGGGGAACTGAAAGCTCTGATCGCGAGTGTGCAGTCGTAGGGAGTGCGGAGCGCGGTCGTCTACAGGATTGGAATGGCTACGCTCTGTCCTCTTTCCCCGCCTCTCTGCTTTCTTTCTTTCTCTCCCTCCTTCCTTTCCCTCCTTACTTCCTCTCTCCTTCCCCCGATCTCTACACTCCCCTTCTCTCATCCCTCCTTAATACCTACCTTCCTTCCTTCTTTCTTCCTCCCTTTCCTCCTTTCCTTCCTCATCCTTCGTTCTATCCCTACCTCCAATTTTTCTCACCCCATTCCTCCTTTCCTCCTTCCTATTCCATTCTTCCCTACTTCTCTCTTCATCCTTCCTTCCTCCCCCCTCTCCTCTCATTCTCCCTCTCCTCATCCCTCCTTCCCTCCCTCCTTTCATTCTTCCTCCCTCCCCTTCTTCCTCTTCCATTCCTCCATACCTCTCTCCTCATCCGTCCTCCCTCCCTCTCTCCTCATCTCCCCTCCCCTCATCCTTCCTCCCTCCCTCTCTCCTCATCTCCCCTCCCCTCATCCTTCCTCCCTCCCTCTCTCCTCATCTTCCCTCCCCTCATCCTTCCTCCCTCCTCTCCCTCTCTGAACCTCCCCCCCTCCATTCCTGCATACCTCTCTCCTCCCCGCCTCCACCTGACGCAGACGCAGATCCTGCTGGAAACAGGGATAAGGACGCCGGTGGGTACACGGAATGGGGTTACAGGGGAGCGCGCAGGGAACAGAGGAGAGTACCGGTTATAAGGGCTTGCGGTGTACAAGTGACAGGGGGCGCACGGGAAAGTACAGATTGCTAACTCACATGAGTATCATCACACAAGAGGTAGAGTCATACAGGGAACATGGCCACACGCGCACTGCTCTGAGGGAGACTTCTCACCCTCCTATATACTCACACACAAACGGACGCACATATACATACCATCACCTACACGCGCACACAAACCTATACACACAGACAGAAACCTCTCTCTCTCTCTCTCTCTCTCTCTCTCTCTCTCTCTCTCTCTCTCTCTCTCTCTCTCTCTCTCTCTCTCTCTCTCTCTCTCTCTCTCTCCTCCCTCACACACACACACACACACACACACACACACACACACACACACACACACACACACACACACACACACACACCTCACCTCGGACAGAGACAAACACAGGCACAGACACACACACATACACAATAGCTCCTGGACACTCACCCCTGTCTGGTGGTGGTTGTTGGTTGCAGTGCGAGACCGGCGTGGCGTAATACCGACATTTTCTCCCCGTAAGATGCTCTCCACCACTGCAAGGAAAGGAACACACGGGCATTAGCAAGTTTCAAAACAAAGCCACCTGCACAAACACTGCAAAATGTTGAAGTACACACAGCGAGCAAACAAATAAACAGACCGTTTATTCCGTAACTCCAGTCAACATTATCTGACAATGGTAAACACATAATAAAGAAAATACATACACATTCATACGACACTGTTAATATAAGCAAATAAACAAAGAGGAAAAAAAATAAAAAAATAACAATGGCTGGATTTACATACGAATAAACAAACCTTGACATGTTAAAAATAGGAAAAACACACACACACAAAAATGAACATGTGAATAGAGCAACTAACAATGCATATATAAAGAGTAAAAAAGAAGCCAAAAACAAAGTACATAAAACAGGACGCCGAAGTTTGATGAAAACGAATAAATAAAAGAAAATAAAACCACTCCTTTTTTTTCTTCTTGCCAAACAGGTACAAAAACAAAACGAAAAAAAAAATGTGAGGAAGTAGTTTCAAAGTTCCAACAAACTTGCATAACAAAAACAAAACAAAAAAAATCGAAAGGGATAATAAATGAGGAGAAATAAACTTTTCACAATTGGGTAAATTTTCTCGATGTAAAGTTGTAGTGCATTTGAATCACGTTAAGACCTTGCACAAAGTTGGGAGAGGGGTGTGGGGAGGAGTGAGAAGGGAAGAGGGGGAGGAGTAAGGAAGGGAAGAGGGGGAGGAGTAGAAAGGGAATAGGGGGAGGAGTGGTAGGGAAGGAGGGAAGGGGGGAGGAGTGGCAAGGAACAGGAGAAGGGGAATAGGAAGAAGTGGGATGGGGGGAGAGGGAAATGGGAAGGGAAAGCGAAGGGAAATGGGAAGGGAGAGGAGGGGAGACGTAGAGAGGTGCATTCGACTAACACCACACAAGGAAACAACGACTCCACTACACCAAGGCTGTGCGTGAGACCGCAGGACCATGATTGCAGGAATTCAACAGCAGTAACTTGACGGGACAGGGAAACGGACTGTAGTAGCTTTTGTGTGTCCAGAAAGTATCAGTGCATGAGAGTCCAGACTGCACGCACCATGCCTAAGTACATGGCGTTAGAAGACCGACATCACGTACACTGAAGAGACGAGGAACGTGCATGGCTAAAGGAGACCTACAGTAGGTACGTGCATGGCTAAAGTAGACCTACTCAGGTACGTGCATGACTAAAGGAGACTCACAACAAGAACATGCATAGCTAAAAGAAACATCTCAGGAGTGTGCATGGCTAAGGAAGACCTACACTAGGTACACACACGTATGGTTGTAGACATCCTGCATCAGGTTCATTCATAACAAATAGCAGGAAGGAGACATGTATCACGTACGTGCGTGGCGACAGAACACCTATATCACGCACACGCAAGAGTAAAAAGGATCGAGGTAAAAGACCCCAAAAGCAGGGACGAAGAGATTGGAGCAGCCCTTCCCTTCTCTAACGTCTTTACGATGATGGGAAGGAGTGAGGCAAGAGAAGGTAGGGAGGGAGGGGGGTGGGTATGGACGCATGGAAGGGAGAGAGGAAAGTGAAGGAAGGAAAGGGAAGGAGGAAATGGAAGGTAGGGAGGGTAGGGCAGGGTCGCATGGAAGGGAGGGAGGATACGGTAGGAAAGCAAGGAAAAGCTAGGAAGGGAAGGAAGGAAAAGTGGATAGGGAAGGAAGGCATAGAAGGGAAGGACGGTAGGAAAGTAGGCAAGGAAGGTAAAGGAGGGTAAGGAAAGAGGAGAAGGCAGAGAGGGGGAGGAGGGGAGGAGGAGGCTCTAGTGGGCCTTCTACAAACGGTCAACTTTCAATTTAACTTTGACCATTCTGCTGAATCATGTGCCGCAGCGAGAGAGGCCGCTCGCCCAGCTGATGGCGAGGCTGACGGAGAGTGAGTAGGGTGATATTTGGGGTGATGGAGGGCGACAGGGTGGCAGAGAAGATGAGGGGAAATGTAAGGGTGGTGGGAATGGTAAGCGTAAGTTTGAGGGTGAATAGGGAATGAAAAGGTGGTGGGAATGGTTATCTTAACTTTGACTAAAGAGCATAAGTGAAGAGAATAGACGTGAGTGTTTTGAGGACCAATATGATGGCAGTGAGAGTTAGTATGAAAAAAAAGTGGGTGAACGTAAGGGTGATGGGTGTATGTGTGGTAGGGTGTCTGAGAAAGCAATAGTTGCCAATGACTGGAAGGGTGATTATGAATGGAAAGGCGACGAAAAGAGTGACAAAGAGCATTAGGATAATAAAAAACGAAAGGGAATTCAAGGTTAAAAGAGAGCATTGTAATCGTGCACCCACAAAGCAGCAAAAGAGTGAGCTAGACAGCGACCCCTAAGGGCGAGAACAACGCCTCATACAAAATGTGTGGACAAAATGAAGTGACAAAAGTCAAGAAGACAAACAACATGAAAATAAAATCACAAGAACAGAAAAATGAGTTAAAAAGAACATGATAATAAAACCGCAAATGCCAAAGACCTAAACAAAACAAACAAATAAATAGATAATAGTGACACTAAACCCTTAATCAACAAAACAGTGAGCCGGCGAGGGAGGCGATAAGTCACAATTCGCAATAGTGAGTCAGTAAGTGCGGTGGAGAGATGACACTCCCTCCTCTCTCCCCTATCCCCTCTACCCCACCAACCTCCCCCTTCCCCTCCTCCTTTCTCTCCCCACTTCACTCCACCCTCCACCCCTCCCCCTCTCCCCACAGCACTACATACCACAGCGTTCATGTTGTAAATCTTCGTTGGTGTCCTGCCCTGATGACCTGCATCCTCGTGATGACTCTCTCTCTATGTATGTGTGTATGTGTGTGTGTGTGTGTGTGTGTGTGTGTGTGTGTGTGTGTGTGTGCGCGTGCGTGCGTGCGTTCGTGCGTGCGTGCGTGCATGTGTGCGTGCGTGCATGTGTGCGTGCGTGCGTGCATGTGTGCGTGCGTGCGTGCGTGCGTGCGGCGTGCGTGCGTGCGCATGAGGGAGAGAGAGAGGGAGAGGGAGAGAGGGAATGCATGTCTCTATGTGTTCGTGTTTATGTGCAAGTGCGCAAGGACACCTCTACATATGCAAATATGAACGCGCATGCACAAGCGAATCAGGCCAGCGAACTCCATGCAAGTCCCATATCCCCTAAAATCTCATAACTGCCTCACGCACGCATAAACACCCCCCATAAATAACACAATTTATAAGCACCCTCGCTCCCCTTCTCCTCCCCGCCCACCCTTGGAATATTCCTTTTACGCACCATATTAGGGAGGAGAGGGGGAGGGAAAGGGGAGAGGGGGAGGTGAAGGAAGATGGGGGAGAAAGGGGGGAAGGAGAAGGAGGAAGGAGGAATCAATAGAGGAGGAGGAGGAAGGGGGGAATAAAGAGGTAAGGGAGCAGGAGGAGCAGGAGGAGGAGGAAGAGTGCAAGGAGCAGCAGGCGCAGGAGGAGAAGGAGGAGGAGGAGGAGAAAGAAGAGGAGTACTGGTAGTAGTAGTAAGAGGAAGAGGAGGAAGAAGTGGAGGAGGAGGAGGAGGAGGAAGGAGATTAGTTAGGAAAAGAGAAGTGAGGGAGGCGTGCTTGCAGCCTACAATCCCCTGGTGTGAGGAGTGACCTGTGCTTGCGTGCGCGTGACCTACTTCGCCCGCGGCTCCACCACTGCGCCTGTCTTCAGACACGGTAACACCTGAGCCATTATAATTATCCCAATATCTTAACTCTGCAAATTAACGCCGGCAATAAGCAATATAATGCTAATAATCATAAAGTAAACTCGCAAGCAAACTCACTACCGCAAATTAAGTGGAAACACATAAATATCGAGGAGAGAGAGAGAGAGAAAAAAAAAAACGAAGCAACCTGCCGCGCCGCAGTGGAACAACAAACAAACACATTGCAAACAACTGCATACCACCAACATCGACCCAGCAACACCACCTCTCTTAGCCCTCCCCCACCACTCCTTCCCTCCTCCCTATGGCCTTGCTCCCTCCCTCCCTCTCCCCTTCCTCCCTCCCTCTCATCCCCACAGTCTCCTCCCGCTCCCCACCACCCGCCTCCTTTTCATCCCCCTGGAGCTACTACTATTACTACTACGGACTACTACTGTGATCCCCCTTCCCATAAAAAAAAAAACAGAGCCAGGGTCGAGCTGTGTCGACTTACTCGCCGTCTCTTCATCACCGAAGATAAATGCCTCAATGCAGACTCCTCTGGCCACGCCCTCCAGCCTGTCCCCTCTAACCTCCCCCCCCCCCATTTGCCCTTCTTCCTCTTTGCCTTTTTACCTCGCTTTCTCTTTCTTTCTCTCTCTCTCTCTTTCTCACTCCTTCATTTATTTACTTATTCTCTCTCTCTCTCTCTCTCTCTCTCTCTCTCTCTCTCTCTCTCTCTCTCTCTCTCTCTCTCTCTCTCTCTCTCTCTCTCTCTCTCTCTCTCGCTGTTTGTTAATCTGCCTCTGTCTTTCCCTCACACTCACACTCACTCTCACTCATACTCAAACACACACACTCACTCACGCACTCACTCACCACCCACCCACTCATTCATTCTTCCGCTCACTCACACTCTCTCTCTTTTGAAGGAAAGAAGAAACCACATGTCTTTTTCCCCAGATTTGGTTTTGGTTTTGTGAACTTGTGAGGATTTTAACGAGTTGATACGTTTGTTCAAGAACGATTTGCATTTCCCTAAAAAGAGACAAGATGGCAAAACATCTGTCTAGTGTGGTTGAACTGCGGTTGACTTTAATGGACCGTTTGCCGACGCAGAATCTTCTGACGACTAGCTCTGCAGTACACCGATCACCTTGCTACCCTAACTTGACTCACAAGGAGAGAGAGAGAGAGTGAGAGAGAGAGAGAGTGAGAGAGAGAGAGAGAGAGAGAGAGAGAGAGAGAGAGAGAGAGAGAGAGAGAGAGAGAGAGAGAGAGAGAGAGAGAGAGAGAGAAAGAGAGAGAGAGAGAGAAAGAGAAAGACCGAACGTTAGCGAGAAAGAGAAAGACAGAACGAGAGAGAGAGAGAGAAAGAGAGAACGACAGAGCGAGCGGGAGAGAAACGACTCTGCAATACACCGATTACCTTACCAAACTAACTCCACTCACACAGACGTAAGATCTTCACAGTACCGAACGAATCAAGAGACAGACTAGTGGTCATTGATATGCTAATTGATAGCGCAAGGAGACACACGCGGAAGGGAAACGCGTGGATGTTCTGCGTCTGGTAATGTTGCCTAGGAAATGGCAAGGGAATCTTCCTGTGTGGGAGAGAGAGAGAAACTGTGAGTGAGTGAGAGCGTGCGTGAGAGCGTGCGTGAGAGAGAGAGAGAGAGAGAGAGAGAGAGAGAGAGAGAGAGAGAGAGAGAGAGAGAGAGAGAGAGAGAGAGAGAGAGTGTGTGTGTGTGTGTGTGTGTGTTGAGAGAGAGAGAGAGAGAGAGAGAGAGAGAGAGAGAGAGAGAGAGAGAATGGCACAGTTTGACGAGTTAACTTAACGAGTTAACCCCAAGCGTGGATGAAACTGTAGCCATGGTAGCGAAGTTACAGTAATCACGCAAATGCAGGAATGGCGGGTATAAGTGTTTAAGACGAAGGCGCACTTGACAGGCTAAAGGTGACTGAGGACGAGTTGACAAGGTTGGTGCTGAATGATGACGAGAAAATAAGGTTGGTGCTGACTGATGACGAGATGACAAGGTTGGTGCTGACTGATGACGAGATGACAAGGTTGGTGCTGATTGATGACGAGATGACAAGGTTGGTGCTGACTGATGACGAGAAAATAAGGTTGGTGCTGATTGATGACGAGATGACAAGGTTGGTGCTGACTGATGACGAGATGACAAGGTTGGTGCTGACTGATGACGAGTTGACAAGGTTGGTGCTGACTGATGACGAGATGACAAGGTTGGTGCTGACTGATGACGAGAAAATAAGGTTGGTGCTGACTGATGACGAGAAAATAAGGTTGGTGCTGATTGATGACGAGAAAATAAGGTTGGTGCTGACTGATGACGAGATGACAAGGTTGGTGCTGACTGATGACGAGATGACAAGGTTGGTGCTGACTGATGACGAGATGACAAGGTTGGTGCTGACTGATGACGAGAATAAGGTTGGTGCTGACTGATGACGAGATGACAAGGTTGGTGCTGACTGATGACGAGAAAATAAGGTTGGTGCTGATTGATGACGAGATGACAAGGTTGGTGCTGACTGATGACGAGATGACAAGGTTGGTGCTGACTGATGACGAGATGACAAGGTTGGTGCTGATTGATGACGAGAAAATAAGGTTGGTGCTGATTGATGACGAGAAAATAAGGTTGGTGCTGACTGATGACGAGATGACAAGGTTGGTGCTGACTGATGACGAGATGACAAGGTTGGTGCTGACTGATGACGAGATGACAAGGTTGGTGCTGACTGATGACGAGATGACAAGGTTGGTGCTGACTGATGACGAGATGACAAGGTTGGTGCTGACTGATGACGAGAATGACAAGGTTGGTGCTGACTGATGACGAGATGACAAGGTTGGTGCTGACTAATGACGAGATGACAAGGTTGGTGCTGACTGATGACGAGAAAATAAGGTTGTGCTGACTGATGACGAGAAAATAAGGTTGGTGCTGACTGATGACGAGATGACAAGGTGGTGCTGACTGATGACGAGTTGGACAAGGTTGTGCTGACTGATGACGAGAAATAAGGTGGTGTGACTGATGACGAGATGACAAGGTTGGTGCTGACTGATGACGAGATGACAAGTTTGGTGCGACTGATGACGAGTTTGACAAGGTTGGTGCTGATTGATGACGAGATGACAAGGTTGGTGGCTGACTGATGACGAGATGACAAGGTTGGTGCTGACTGATGACGAGAAAATAAGGTTGGTGCTGACTGATGACGAGAAAATAAGGTTGGTGCTGATTGATGACGAGATGACAAGGTTGGTGCTGACTGATGACGAGAAAATAAGGTTGGTGTTTGTCATCATCATGACTGATGACTGATGAAGAATTAACAAGGCTAGTGCTGACTGATGACTGATGGCGAGTTGACAAGGTTGGTGCTGACTGATAACGAGCTGACAAAGTTAGTGATGACTGATAGGTTAGGGTGAAAGACTGAAATGCTGGTGATGACTAGTGACAAGACTGAAGATCTTTTCCCAGTTGATAGGATAGTGCTGATACCCATTCTCACAGTGACAAGTTTGGTCATGATGACTATTTGGGCAGCAGACTGAGGTCCATGATAGTTTTTTTTTCCTTCCATATCTTTATTATCTTTTTATTTATCATTATTATCTTATCTGACAACGGACACGTGGGTGAAAAGAATAGTGAACTGAAATGGGACGACGTTATTCGCACACTCCGCCAACTCAGTCACCACCCAACCCCTCGAGAACATCTGGACTTGAATGCCCAATGTTTTCCATACCGAATATAATAAGGAGGAGATAAGCAGATGGAAAAAAGGGGAGAAATAAGAGAGAGAAAAAAATACTTAGTGAGATATCGAGGACTACTGGAAAATATGAAGAAGAAATGTGAGAAAATAGTAGAAGAGGCATTAAATGTCATTCAGAAGAAGAAAAAATAATAAAAATGGAAGGCCATACAATACGAAGCAGGAGAAAAAGGTAACGCAAAAGATATCAGATATAAAAAGCGAATATAAAAGAAAATATATTAATACACCCAAGCGAAATAACTGAGGCTATATTAAACGCAGCAAGGAGAAAATAGCAGAAGCGATGCACACGAGAAAATTATAAATACTGTTAAATACAACATGGGGCAAAATAAAATGAAAGAGACACGGAATGAGCGAAGGAAGAAGGAAGCAAGAATATGAAGACAAAGAGGGGGAATAAGAGAACTTGCTAAAAAGTAGGAAAGGGAAATTGAAGAACTATAGGAGAGGGAAATAGTGGTAAGAGAGGAGATGCGACACAGACAAGACGAACGGAGTAATAAAGAACAGCTGGAAAGGGAAAAAGGCAAGAGAGTGACTCTAACGAAAGCGGGGGAAATGGAAGGATTGAGGGGAAGAGAAAAGAGTAGATAAAGGGCGGAGGAGCGATAGGTAGAGATAGAGAAAGGGAGAGAAAGAACGAGAAGGGGGTGGGCAGGAGAAGGGAAGCAGGAGAGAAGTGGTAATATCGGTCACCCTGGCAACGCAACGCCTCTGCGGCCCTGCTTCGCTCTCCTCACACGCCCACACGTCCTCCCTTCCTCCCCTCAACGCACTCCCTTCCTCCCTCCAACTCCCTTCCTTCAACGCAGTCCCTTCTTCTCATCTCCCTCCTAAACCCCCTTTCTCTCTTCAACTCCCTGCCTTTCTCCCTCCTTCTTTCTCTCCAACTTATCTTCTCCTCTCAACGCACCCCCTTCCTCCCTCCGACTCCCTTCCTCAATCCGACTCCCACCCTTCCTCCCTCAAACTCCCTCTCTTCCTCCCCCGACTCCCTCCCTCTCTCCCTCAAACTCCCTCCGACTCCCTCCCTTCATTCCATCCGACTCCCTTCTTTCCTTCTATCTTCCTTCTAAACTCCCCTCCTCCCCTCCCTCCCTCCTGTCCCGCCCCCCTTCTCGCCCCAATGCCCCTCGCATCTACAGTAAACAAATAAATAAACAGATAAAAGCACCGTCGTCCTCGTCATCATTAGCGCAATTAAGGTCACTTCAAAAACAGAAACAAACATAAAAATAATAACCGTAATACTTATCACATATATCTTAACATTTTAATCCCTCTAACGTTTATAAAGAGCTTTTCTACATAGCTAGGTACGTACATAAAAGCTCAAACTATCCTCATACTACATTTTCATACGCGTTTGCATAAAAAGGAAATTAAAAATATGTAATGAATAAATGGAAGATTAAATATTCCCCCGCGCTCTTCCTCCATGGAATGCCATGCAGGCATCTCTGCGTCTGTCCTTCTGTCTCTTTGTTTCCATATATTTCTCTCTCTCTCTCTCTCTCTCTCTCTCTCTCTCTTTAACGATCTCCTCCTCCTCGCTTTCTTAACTCTTAATCCTCTTCCCTTACTTCCTCTCCCTTTCCTTCTCGTAGCCCATTCCCCTCCTTCCCCTCTATCTCCCTATCCCTTTCCCTTCTTCTCCTCTCCCCTCCCCTCTCCCCTCCCTTAGCACACCACTTCCCAAATAACTGTGTTCAAAGCGTATTTTTTTCGCCCCGGGACCAGCAGCGAGACAACCGGGTCAGCTTAAAGGTGATGGCGCTTCTCTCTCTCTCGCGTGCGTGTGGTGGCGGTGGTGATGACGAGACGCTCCCGCCGCCGCCACGGCCGCTCCGACGGCTTTCGGTGACGTGGTGATGGTGGTAGTGGTGGTGGTGATGAAGGTGACGGTGGTCATGGACATGGTGCTGGAAGAAGGGTAGAGCCGGTGAAAGTGGTGCAGGTGGAGACTGTAGTGGAGGTTGAGTGGAGGTTGTGGTAGAGGCCGATGTGGTGAGACCTCGGTGGAAGCAGATATGGTGCATGCAACGGAGGTTTTGTTGGAGGCAGTTGGGGTGAAAACAGGGGTCGGAGGTTCTGGTGGGGGATGCAGTGAAGACAATGGTGGAGGTGGACGCAGTGGTGATGGTAGAGGCGAGAAAATTGGTAGCAGTGATTGTGGTGGTGATTTAGTTTCAGTGTTGTGTAGTTGTGATAATGATGGTGAATGATGATGAGAATGATTATGACAACGGCGATGTCGGTGGCATTAGTTCAACGATGGGAGAAGAATGACATTGGTAAATGAAGCTGTCGATGAAAACAGTGACTCTCCACACCCCTACACAACACCCACTTCATTTTCTTCAAGAATCCACGTCCCTCCTTCACACACACACACACACACACACACACACACACACACACACACACACACACACACACACACCACACACATTAAGATAAATAAATAAAAAAAGAACCAAAAGAAAGAAAATCCATACCCGTCACCCATTCCCCACCGCCACCCCAAATATCCCCCCCCCAACCCCCCTAAGGCACACAGCACACCTTGCGAAACTCGTGATCACCCGAGCGAGCTACTAAGTCAATTACCCAAGGACGCACGGGACACCTCCCCCTTCCCCTACGACTCCTCCCCTTCCCTCCCCTTCCCCTACGACTTCTCCCCTTTCCTAACCCTTCCGCGCCCTTCCCCTTCCCTCTCTTTCCCCTAGGACTCTTCCCCTTCCATCCTCTTCCCTCCCTTTCCCCTATGACTCCCCCTCTTCCCTCCCCTTCCCCTACGACTTCTCCCCTTCCCTCCTCCCCTACCCGAACAGCTGTAAACAAGCCCCCCCCCCCCCCACTATACCCCATCACCACGCCACGGATCAGCAGCATCCTTGGCCGGGGTTTGCGAGGATCTATTCGAGATTGGGATTCTTTTTTATAACTTTCTCACTTTCCTTTCACTCGTTCTCTAGCTCTGTCTGTCTGTCTGTCTGTTTGTTCTCTCTCTCTCTCCTCTCTCTCTCTCTCTCTCTCTCTCTCTCTCTCTCTCTCTCTCTCTCACTCTTTTTCTTATCTACTGTTATTTTCGATTTTCTTTAATTCTTCTCCATTTCTCCCTCTTTCTCCTCGCTCCTTTCCTTCTCCCTCTCAGTCTGCCTGTCACTTTCCATCACTCGCCAGCAAGATGAAACACATAACAACGTGACTTTCTGCATCATTATTAATATCATCATTGCCATTAAAGTGAGCATTTCACTTGCACCAAAAAAAAGAAGAAAAAAAAAAAAAGAAAATAGGAGACACTAGAATTAAAATTAAAGTCGCACTGTGTCGCCAAAAAAAGCGATTCAATTAACTGTAATCCCATTGGCGGACATTCAATTGCAGCATTTGCTCGCATGTAACTCGCTGCCGTAACATGGAGGAATCAGTGTTGAGTTTAATGTGTCACGCTACACCTGGCATTACATGAGCTCTTTCCACCTCTCTCTCCCTCTCTCTCCCTCTCTCTGTCTCTGTCTGTCTCTGTCTCTGTCTCTCTCTGTCTCTGTCTCTCTCTTATTCTATTTCGTTGTTTTCTCTCTCCTCTCTCCCTGTCCCCTCAATCGCTCGTTTCCCCTTTACCCAGTCGGGCAAGTAAATCCCCCCCCCATACATTTTAAATCTTCCTTTTTTCCATTTCCTTTTCTATATCTTGTTTTTTATCATTTCCGTTCGTATAGCTTTATCTCATTTTTCTCCGTTTTCCTCTTTCTCTCCTTTTTTACCCTCTTCCAACCATTCATTAATAATAATAAAAGGGTATATGAAAGGCGAGAAATGAGGGGAAGGGAAAGAGATAAGGGGAGAGGGAGAAGTGGAGGGAAAGGGAGAAATGGGGAGTGAAAAGAGGAGAGAAGCTGAAAAAAGGCGAGGAAAATAATGATACTAAAAGAGGGAGACAAAAAGAAAGAGAAAACTAAAAAGAAAAAGAAAAAAATACACAACAAAAATAGTACCGAGTACAAAAGTCACGCGAACAAAAAGAAACAAAACAAAGACGGGAAAAATAACAGCGAGGGGTTGAAAAAGAAACAAGAAAGTGAAAGCAAAAGGAGGGAAAAAAAAGTCAAAATACCTTTCGCTCCTAAAGCCATCTAAAGCTCGTGAAGGGAAGCGAACAAGCCAAGCCACTCCAGAAGAGTAAGAAAAGAAAAAAAGAAAAAAAAATGAAAAGAGAATACACAAAATGGATTTTTCGAAAAGGGTAACAAAGGAATGAAAAAATATACACAAAAAAATTTAAGAAAAGAAATGAAAAAAGGATCAATGGTACACTCCCCCCTCCTTCCCTCCCCCTCTTCCTCCTCCTCCGCCTGCCTCTCCTCTTTCTCTTTCTTCATCTTCTCCTCTTCCTCCTTCCCTCCCCTCCTCCTTGTCTCCACCACCACCTCACCCCTCCTCTCTGCTCCACTTCCTCCTCACAACCAAACACAATATTTCTTTTTGTTTCGGTCACACAGATCCTGCGTTTGACCTTTGGTTAACCCTATTAAATCCTCGGCCGATCGATCCTATCCCCATGGAACGCATACCCCTTCCACCCTCCCCAACCTTACCCCACAAACCTTTACCCCTCCCCACCCCACTCCCCCGGAAAAAAAAACACACACAACCACAAATCAACATTCAGGGGGGAAAAAGAATTGCACCACCGACAATTTGCAATAAAGTTGCAGCTTTTCTACGTTTCCACGCGAGCAACGTAATTCGTGGATAATCAGCTCTGGACAGTACGTGACCAGAAGAGTCCACGTGACGTAATGAGTTGCCAGATACCGTGTACTGCAGCTCAACTAATGGATTTCGAGAGAGTTAAAAATATCTCATTTTATTTTTCTTTTCAAATGACACTCAGTATTAAACTCTATATTCAGTTCTTTTTCCACTGTGTTTTGTGTGTGAGTGTGCGTGTGCGTGTGTGTGTGTGGTGTGCGTGCGTGCGTGGTGCGTGCGTGGTGTGTGTGTGTGTGTGTGTGTGTGTGTTGTTGTGTGTGTGGTGGTGGTGTGTTGTTGGTGTCGTGTGTGTGTGTGTGTGTGTGTGTGTGTGTGTGTGTGTGTGTGTGTGTGTGTGTGTGTGTGTGTGTGCGTGCGTGGGGTGCGTGCGTGCGCGTGTGTGTGTGCTTTCATGTGCGTATGTGTGTTTATACATGCGTGTGCTTCGTGTGCTGGCGATTGCGTGCGCGTCGATAGCAACAGCAGAAGCGGCAATTGCCAGGCTGTGTTGCATTATGTTCCCCTGTCACGTTATATCACAACAGGGGAGCCCTCACCTGATACCGCCCCCTTCCCCTCTGCCCCTGCCCCTACCCCGACCCCCCTGCAACCAATAAACTCATCAACTGCACGCTAAGCTACGTCCGTCCGCGCCTCTCCCCTGTGTCTCCTCTCCCTCCTCCTCTGCTGCTATTTAGTATTCTTATCATAATTAGCATCGCCTTTCTTTCGCTCATTATTTGGAGGGAAGTTATTGTTCACTTTCACTCTACTCAGCACAAGACACAACAGTTCCAGTGCTGACGCGTACTCTGTCAAGGTTACGAAAACTTCCTCCTCATTCTCACACGACAAACACATGATTCACAATCACCATTAACCACAAAAATGCATAACACTTCAACATTCTACCTCCTGCCACATTATCTTCATCATCATCACTTTCTCTGTAATGCTACCGTTGCGAAATACCTTATCAATTCCATCAGCCAATAAATATAAACGTCCTTTACTCATACGTCTTCTTTTTCACCGTGATAAACGCAATTCTACATCGCAATTCTAATTATCTTGTCAACACACTCTCCTACGTATATGAGCTTTCG
>NC_051389.1:51914654-51917154 GCF_015228065.2 Penaeus monodon
AGATGAAGAACAAGCACAAGAAAGAAGGCGAAGACGATGACAAAAGGACGAGAACTAAAAGGCGAAAACGAAGAAAAATGAAAAACAAAACGGGAGAAAAAAAATGACCAAGAACAAGAAAAATTCCGAGCGAGCGTCTCCTTCTCAATCAAGTATTCAAGTCACCTTCTGAGCGTTTTTTTTTTCTTCTTCTCTCGCGTTTCTTGTTTTAATTTTTTTTCTCTCTCTCTCCATTTTTTTCTTCCCCTTTTTGCCACCGGAAAAGAAGACGGCGTCAGGATCCAGAACCCTCCCTCCCTTCCCTCCCCCTCTCCCCTTCTCCCTTCTTCCCCCCTCCCCTCACCCTTCTTCCCCCCTCCCCTCTCCCCTTCCTTCCTCCTCTCCCCTTACCCTTCCTTCCCCCTCCCCTCTCCCCTTCCTTCCCCCCATACCCTCCTCTCTTAAAAAGGCCAAATAAAAAATGAGTGACCAAAAAAATCAAAAGACGGAAAAAAAACTGGAGAGGAATTCCAGACGAGCATCGTGTCCGTTAATCATTGGGAGGGGGAGAAGGAGAAGGAGGGGGAGGGGGAGGGGAGAGGGGGAGAAGGGGGAGGGGGAGGGGGAGGAGGGGGAGAAGGAGAAGGAGGGGGGAGGGGGAGGGGTGTGACGGAGGGGGGAAGGGGGTGCAGAGCAAGTTCGCAGACGCGACTTTGGGGGTGGCAGGAGGAAGGGGAGAAAGAAGACGAGGCGCTGAAGGAAAAGCAGGAGGAAGAGTAGGAGGGGGGTGGACGGAGGAGTATTAGGGTGGAGAGAAGGAAGAGGAAGGGAAGGGGTAGAGGGAAAAAGGAAGAGAAGAAGGAAGGAGGAGGAAGGAGGAGGAGGAAGAGAAGGAGGAGGAGGAGGAGGGGGGGGAGAGGAGGAGAAGAAGAGAAGGAGGAGGAGGAGGAAGGGGGGGAGAGGAGGAGGAAGGAGAGAGGAGGAGGAGGAGGAGGAGGAGGAGGAGGAGGAGGGAAGGAGGAGGAGGAGGAGGAGGAGGAGGGAGCGGAGGAGGAGGAGGAGGGACGAAAGGAGGTGGAGGAGCAGAAGGAGGAGGAGGAGGAGGAGGAAGAGGAGAGACGAAAGGAGGTGGAAGAGCAGGAGGAGGAAGAGGAGGAAGAGGAGGAAGAGGAGGAGGAGAAGAAGGATAAGGAGGAGCAGGAGGACAGCGAGAAAGGAAAAACTGGTAGAAGAGGATGAGGAAGCAAAAAGAAGAGTAGGAAGAGAGGGAAAGGATCGGAAAAACAAGAGGAAATTGAGGAAACGCCAGAAATGAAGGGGAGATGAACGGTAACAACAACAACAAAAGCAATCACCGCAAACAAAAAAGAAACAAGTAACGAGCCCCGGGGAACGCCCAGGGCAAACACGACAACAAGCAACCCCAGAGTAGGGTCCGGGACAAGGTACTGACCTCCCTCGCCGATAAGCCGTATCTGCACTAAGCTCGGGTCTTCAGAGTGCTCTTCCAACACCGTGTCGTCGGTCACCGTCAGCTCCTGCGACAAAAGACAAACAAACAATTAACTACAAAAACAAAGAAACAAATTGGTATATTCACAGACTGGAATCGTAAACCAAACTCCCAGAACTGACTTCCTGGGTTATTAATATCTGTAATTTATTTTTTTCTACATTTTTTTTTAAACTTTACTCTAATATACTTCCCTTTCATGTTTTTAATACAGAAAAAGACACGTGAGTTTTAATCAAGTCGATTGCCTTCAGGATGTTAATTAATGCTAAACTCGAATATCAAAAGACTGACTAGCATTAAAATTTCACATCCGTCGCTCGTCACCACCAACGTTGCAATTCAAGGCCTCATCACCACCGCCACCACCATCTGTCGGCTTGAATCGCCTCATCACTTGAATGCAATCTCTCTCGTGAAATCTCATTATCATTCTCATCACCATCTTTATGATTATAATTTCGATTATTTACCTTTATATTCTGTTCTTTGGTTGCATTCCTATTATTATCATCAACATTCATTATCATCATCATCATCATCATCACTATCATTTTCATTATACTGACTATAGCTATCATTACGAAGCAGATATTTATTATGATGCATCTCCCTTACCACCTACACTTACACCGCGAACACTGAGCGCTCTGCACCGTTTTACTCAAAGGTGCTTCCTCCTTCTCCTCCTCGCAAGACAAGGCATAAACACCAGTTGAAAAAGTAAATGAAAATAAATGAAAGAATAAAAATAAAATGCTTCCCCATCCAAACACAAGTGCTTAGTCAAAAAAATAATCATAAATAAATAAATAAATAAATAAATAAATAATAATAATAAAATGATTAAAAAAAAGTTCCACGTTCCTCCCTTTGCCCTAAAATCCTCTACGCAAAAAAATTTCGGGCACTGGAGCAACAAACTCAAATGCCCCAGGGACTGAAAAAACAACAAAACGCTTGAGGGTGCTCCCCCCCCCCCCACCCCTTTTTCTACTTCCTCCTTTT
>NC_051389.1:51927154-51930960 GCF_015228065.2 Penaeus monodon
GTGTAAGTGACAAGCAAGAGGCATACTCAAACAAGCAACCAAACAGACAGACAGCCAGACGGTCCGGCCGAGAGCGAGACGGGCAGCGGCGCGAGGCCAACCAAGCAGGAGGCCACAGTGACCACATGGCCGTGCCTGGCTGAGCATTCGCGCCAGCAAAAACAAACAGCGAGGGCCGCCGGGATCCCGCTGCCTCTTCCCAACCTATAAAATCCAAAATCAAATAGCAGAGGCACCACGAATCTGCAACTCGCTTTACCAGATACGCCAAAGAAATCGTGTCTTTTAAAAAGCAAGTGGAAGCATAAAAATTGGGGAATTTAAGAAGAAGAACATAAAACTGAGTAAAAAAGAAGAGCAAACAGAAGCAGTGACATGGCTTAGCGTGTAAAAGGCCACGGTTTTACATTCACTCTTTCTGTCTCTCTCCTTCCCTCATTCTTCCTCTCTCTTTCTTTCTCCCTTTCTCATTCTTCCTCTCTCGCTATCTCAATCTTGCTACTTCTCTTTCTTATTCTTTCTCTCCCTTTCCTAATTCTCCCCGTTTCTTTCTCATTCCTCTACCTCTTTTTCATTCTTCTTCCCTCTCAATATTTTTTCCTCCCTCTCACAATCATTCATCTCCTCCCCTCTCCTTCTCCCTTCATTCTCCTTCTCTCTTTCTCTCCCTCTCTCATTCTCCCTCTCCCTCCCCCTCTTCCCCGGCGCCATCATCAACACGTCATGGCGTCAAGTGGGTGTAATCTGGGTCGTCCATTAACAATTTTCCCGTCTCGTCTCCTCTCTTCAGAGGTCTCGCTTTCATTTGCCACCGCAAGGGACGCTGCATTGACATTTGACGCGTAAATGCATATTCGTTGATTAATTGCACTGATAATAAAACAGCTATGACTGGAAAACATAAACAGACGTACATATATACTCAGTCATTCATTCTAACACTCACTCTTTAACTCACTCGTGCAGATTCTGTCTCTTCCTTTGTCTGTGTCTACATTCATTCTGCCTGATTCTCCTTCTCTGCCTGATAGTCTGTTTCCGCCTACCTGCCTGTCAGCCTGCCTGCCTGCCTGTCTGTCTGCCTCTCTCTTTGTGCGTTCGTCTCACTGGCTCCCTCTACGTTTCTCATGCTATCACTCTTCCATCCATCTTTGTCTATAGTTCTCATCCTCTTTTATCAATCTCTCTCCCCTCTTGCACTTCTCTTCCCTCCTTACTTCCTTCCCTTCTCCCCTTTTCTACTTCCTGCCTCTATTTCTCCCGTTCAAGACGCTCTCGGGGGCCTCAAACCAGTCACAGGCGAGGAGGGGGAAGGGGGAATAGAACGGAGGTGCGGAGGGGGAGGGGGGCGAGTGGGCGTCGCCTGACCAAATTATGAGGTCATGACCTACGGCATGTCTCTTTCCCTCTCCCCCTCCAGCCGGGCCCCCCTCGCATTGCGCCACCACAACCCGACTGCTGTGCGTGTGAGTTTGAAAATATGATTGTGTGCGTCAGTATGTACATGTACGTCTATGTATGTGTATGTAAGTGTGTGGACGTATACGTGTAGGTATGCCTGCATGTCTATGCGTTTGCTTATTTTGTTTACCCACACTGTTTATCTCTGTCCGCTCAACCTGCTCACCTACATTCCCCTCGGTGTATAGTGCGTGCGTACGTGCTCTCGTTCCTGGAAGCATAAATTCCAAATCCTGTTCTGCCTCCTCCGCCACTCCTTCCCTTGTCCTCCGCGACTTATAGCGAGTAAGACAAAAAAAGAAGAAGAGTGGAATGCGAAGAAAACCTGAAGCGAAAAGAGAGAGAGAGAGAGAGGGACAGATAATAAAAAAGTTTAATAACAGAGTAACAAACAAACGCCAGAACTCAGGGTTGGGAGTCTGCAACCTCAGTGCTCTGTAATAATTCTCTCGCCAGTGGGAGGGAATGGTAAGGGGGCTGCGGGGTGGGTGGGGGAAGGGAAGACACGGGAGAGAGGAGAGGAAGGGGGGAGGAAGGAAGGGAGAGGGGAAAGGGGTAGGGGAAGGAAGGAGGGAGGAGAGAAGAAGGGTGTGTGTGTGGAAGGGGGTAGAAAGGGGAAGGAGGAGAAAGGGAAAGGGAAGGGGAGAGGGGAGAGAAGAGGGGATAATAGGGGAGAGATGAAGCAGCTATGACCACCATTGACGTCACAGCCTCTTTGGGATCTCCTTTACGCTTTGGTTCGTCGCTGTGTGACCAGATAGCCCCTCTCTCTAATCTTCCTCTCCCCTTTATCTCTTCCATCCGTCTTTATTATTGCTTTCTGTTTGGAACTTCTCCGTTTGTTCTCTGCCTCCGTTACCCTTTTCTTTCTTTTTTTCCTTTTTGTTCTCCTTTTTTTCTCTTCTCTCTGGACTCTCGTTCTCTCTGACTTTCTTTCTCTCTGACCTTTTACCCCCACCCCCCACACTCTCTCTCTCTCTCTCCTCCCTCCCTCCCTCCCTTCCTTCCCCCCCCTCTCTCTCTCTCTTCTCTCTCTCTCTCTCTCTCTCTGCTCTCTCTCTCTCTCTCTCTCTCTTCTCTCTCCTCTCCTCTCCTCTCTCCCTCACCTCCTGTCCCATGCACTTCGTTCTGATTCCCATCACTTCGTCCTCCTTCCCACCACAGCCCTCCTTCACAGTGCCCCCCCCCCCACCAGTAACCCCATACCCCCAGCCCACGTGACTCCCCCGCTGTGTCAGCTCATCACAAAACAACTGCTTGTTAACTCTATTACTCCCCCTTCCCCTCCCGGCCCTCCCCCTCCACCCCTGCCTTCCATCTTCCCTCTCCCTCCCTTCCCTCTCCCGTTCCTTCTGCCTCCCTTCACTTCTTTCTTCCTTCTATTTCTCTTCCCTCTCCCCATCCCTCTTCTTCCCTTTTTTTTCTTTCTTCCATCTTCCTTCCTCCCTCTCCCCATCCCCTTTTCTCCCTTCTCTTTTTTTCCTTCTTTCTCCCTTCCCTCTCCCCATCGCATTTCCTTACTTCTCTTCTTTCTCCCTTCCCCATCCTTTTCCACACTTCCTTCTTTTCACTTCTTCCCTTCTGTCCCCCCATCATTTCCTTACTTCTCTCTTTCTCCCTTCCCATCTCTTTTCCTCACTTCCCTTCTTTCTCCCTCCCCCTCCCTATCCTCTCCCCATCCTTTTTCCTCGCCTCCCTTCTAGCTTCTTCTTCTCCCCCCTCTTCCTTTCTTTTCTTTCTTCCTTATCCCTCCCTTCTCCACACTACCCCTCTATCTTATCCCTTCTCTCCCCATTCCTTCCATTCTCTTCTTCTTCCTCATCCCTCCCCTGCCCTCATCCTCCCTCCCTTTTCCTCCCCTTCCTCCTCCACTTTCCTCACACCGCCAAGAGTGTCACACAAACTGATGGCAGTACCCCACCAGGGCCTGCTGTCAGAGCGGAGATGGCGCGCTGTTGGCACTGGGGCATGTGACACGAGTGCCATGGTCAGGAGAGGAAGGGAGGAGGGGAGAAAGGGAGGATGGGGAGGGGGAGGGGGAAAGAGAGGAGAGGACGAGGGGGGACAGAGTGCCAGATGTGACGCACTTACGGTACTTTTTTAAATGTGTTTTTATGTATGCTGGCGTTGGAGTTAGCATAATACCCATGCTGATGTTGATGTTAGCCGAGATGTTGACGAAGTCGAATTTACAACGTTGCTGATGATGCAGATGACTTGTTGCTACTGATGCTGACACTGATACAATCCTATTGCTGACGTTGACCCGAATCAATGTTGCTGTTGCTTGAGGCGCTGTTTCACCCCTCCCCCCTCCCCCCTCCTCCAGCTTTTTTTTGGGGAAT
>NC_051389.1:51931060-51938560 GCF_015228065.2 Penaeus monodon
AGCCGACAGACAGACAGACAGACAGACAGACAGATAGCCAGCCAGTCTAGACACGTAATCAGACAGCATGGAAGCCAGGCAGACAGACAGACAAACACACACAAGCAATAAGTGTCCCCCATCACGGCAAATTACGGTGTACAAAAATGCCAAAAAATAGCACACGACGAGGATCTCAAGTGTGACTAACGGCAACCAGAACCCGTGTGCAAGAAGGGGGAGACAAGAGGGAGAGGGAGGGAGAGGAGGAACATAGAGAGGGAGAAGGGGAATACAGGGACTGAGAGAGAGAGGGGCATATAGCGAGGGAGAGGGAGAGGGAGAGGGGAATACAGGGAGGGAGAGGGAGAGGGAGAGGGAGTGGGAGGAGGCGGCAGGGTGAAGAGGGAGAAAGAGAGAGGCGGCAGGGGTGAAGAGGGAGAAAGAGGAGGCGGCAGGGGTGAAGAGGGAGAAAGAGGAGGCGGCAGGGGTGAAGAGGGACAGGAAGGAAAGAGGGATGAGCGAGTCAGGATGGCAGAGGGAAGAGGAGGAAAGAGGAATAAGGAGGGGAAAGGAGTAGGAGAGGAATGGAAAAGGGAAGGAGAGAGGGGTAGAAGAGGGAAGGGAACGGATGGATGGTAGATGGGGAAGGAATAGGTGGAAAACTAGAGGAAAAAGGAGACAAAGAAGAAAGAACAAGAAAGAAAAAAAGATAAATGAATCAGGAGAGAAAAGGGAAGAATAAAATGAAAAGCAAAGGTCATGGAAAATATTAGAAGGGAAGGAAGATGGTGAAAAAAGGAAAACGGAAGAAGAGAAAATAACACAAATGAAAAGGACTGAAAAAGAGGAGGGACAGGAAGGAAGAAAATTGAGAAAAGGAATGAGATGAAGCAAAAAGTATAAAGTACAAAGGGAAAAGAGAGGAAGAAAAAAAGGAAGAAAAAAAAGAAGAGGGAGAAAAGAGAACAGTGGAAGGAGGATATAGAAAGAGAAGGGAAGGAAGAAGGAGTGGGGAATAAGAGGGGGAAGAAAGAGAAAGAGACACAGAGGAAGACGAAAAATAAGATTGGGGGAAAAAAGGAAAAAGAAGAAGAATGAAAGGCAGAGAGAGAGAGAGAGAGAGAGAGAGAGAGAGAGAGAGAGAGAGAGAGAGAGAGAGAGAGAGAGAGAGAGAGAGAGAGAGAGAGAGAGAAAATCGGTGACCAGTAGGAAAGAAGGGGAAAGATATGGAAGAAAGAAAAGGAAATTGGGAAGAAATGCTATCAATTACGGGTAAACGATGCGAATACAGCGTTGAAATAAGAGCTATTATAATGACCATGCCCCCCCCCCCCCCGCGTAACCTACTTTCCCTTTCAACGAACGGAGGAAGAGAAAGCTCGAGAGATTTAGCCTGTGAAAGAAAATCATCCTTTCCTCTCTAGACAAGAGGCCGAAACTCCAAAGGAGAGGGGGGGGGGGGATAACAATAAGTTTTTTCTTTAAATACAAAATGCAAATTAGCAGGAAAACTTTATATAATAAGGAAAGCGCTGTTTTTCCATGCAACAACCCAAGAACAACAACAAACAAATCCGTGCAGCTGCAAATACCTAACTCCCCCCCTTCCCCCTTCCCCCCCTTCCCCCACCCCCCCCCTCCCCTCCCTCCCTCCCTGCACCATGGTAACCGCAGGCTATAATAAACAACACCAGCATCACAGCCAGACTCCCGGGAACGCGTTGCTATGGCAACCCCGGAGTGCGTGTCAGATGAGTCGGTCGTAAATACAGGTGAGGTGGCATCACGGGGCGGAGTCTGCTTCCACCACTGCCACCACCACACTGACACTATTTCCACCACTGCTATCACCATATTAGAGCTGCTTGCAACACTGCCACCATCACCTGTTATCATTATTTCTACTTTCATTTGTGAAGTTTTTGGGGAAACCCCTTTAAAGGGTTTAGAGAGCTAAATTAAAACACGATAAAACCCCTGCTACCTAAAGGATTTTCATTTTGGGGGGCTGTGTACAAAAATTTTCCTCTTTCCTTTTCTATCCTTTTCCTCTCTCTCCTCTTCCTTCTCCCTCTCCTCTTCTCTCTCCCTCCTCTCCTCTCTCTCTCTCTTCTCTCTCTTCTCTTCCCTCTCTCCTCTCTTTTCCCCTCTCTCTCCCCTCCTTCCTCCCCTCTTCTCCCCCCCCCCCCCTCTCTCCTCCCCTCTCTCTCCCCCCTCCCTTTTCCCTTCCCCCCCCCTCCCCCCCCCCTCTCTCTCCCCCCCCCCTCTCTCTCTCCTCTCCCCTCTCCTCTCTTTTCTCTCTCTCTCTCTCTCTCTCTCTCCCCCCCCCCCCCCTCCCCCTTCTCTTCTCCTCCCTTTCTCCCTTCTCCCCTCTCTCCCCCCCCCCCCTCTCTCTTCCCTCTCTTCCCCCTCTTCCCTCTCTCTCTCTCCTCTCTCCCCTCTCTCTCTCCTCTCCTTCCCCTTCTCTCCCCCTCTCTCCCCTCCTCCCCTTCTCTCTCTCTCCCCCCCTCTCCCCCCCCCTCTCTCTCTCTCTTGTCTCCCCCCGCCCTTCTCTCTCTCTCTCTCTCTCTCTCTCTTCCTCTCTCTCTCCTCTCTCTCCTAGCTCTCTCTCTCTCCTCTCTCCCCTCTTTCTCTCTCCTTCTCTCTTTTTTCCCCCTTCTCTCCCTCCCCCTTTCCCTCTCTCTCTCTCTTCTCTCCCCTCTCTCTCTCCTTCTCTCTCCTCTCTCTCTCTCCTTCCTCTCCTCTCTCTCTCCCTCTCTCTCCTCTCTTTCTCTCTCTCTCTCTCTCTTTCTCTCCTCTTCTCTCTCTCCTTTTCCCCCCTCTCTTTCTCTCTCCTCTCTCTCTCTTCTCTCTCCCCTTCCCCTCCCCCCTCTTTTCCCCCTCTCTCTCCTCCCCCTTTCCCCCTCTCCCCTCTCTCTCCCCTCTCCTCTCTCTCTCTCTCCTCCCTTCCCCTCTCTCTCTCTCTCTCTCTCCCACCCCTCTCTCCTCTCCCCCCCTCTCTTCTTTCCACCCCTCTCTTCTCCCCACCCCTCACTCCTCCCACCCCTCTCTCTCTCTCCCCCCCCTCTTTCTCTCCCCCTCTTTCTCTCCCTCCCCCCTTTCCTCTCTCCCCCTCCCTTCCTCCCTCCCTCCGCCCCTCCCTTCCTCCCTTCCTTCCTCCCCCTCCTTCTCTCCCTCCCTCCCTTCCTCCTCCCTCCGCCTTCCCTTCCTTTCCCTCCCTCTCTCCCTCCCCCCCCTCCCCCCTCTCTCTCTCACGACTCACTAAAGAATAAGTAACCCTAACATCAACCTTGTCCCTCCCTTGTCCTTCTGAAGATGAGGGCGTCAGACTCTAACCACAATCCCTCAATTTTTACCCATCACCCGCAGTTCTTTCCAGCTACGTCTATCCCTCTAATATGCCTCCGCCATTATCTTTCTTTCTTTATGTTTTCGCTTTCTTTGACTTATCCTTAGTCTATTCTTATTATTATTCTACTTTTCCCTTCTCAACTTCTACTTGTTTTCCCTTTTCAAATTCTTCGTCCTCTCCCTAGCTTCCCTCCTTTATTCCCATCTACCTCTCTTACCTCCTTCCCTTCCTTCCTCCTCTACTTCCCTCTTCTCATACCCCCCCCCCCGTTCTCCCCCCCCCCCAAGGGAAAGCGAAAGAATCACGCTATGCGGCAATGCACCGGACAAAAACGCATAACTATGAAAGGGATTCGGAGCCAATCGAAGGCCTAATGAGGAAATACGCTGCGGCCATATCAACAATTAGGCCACTCCTTCCTTCCTCCCCTCTCCCCCCACCCTTACCCTGCTCCCTTCCCTCTTCCCCCCCTCCCCCTTCCCTCTTCCCCCCCTCCCCCCTCCCCGTTCCCTCTTCCTTTTCCTTTCCCTCTCCCCATTCACTGCTCTTCGCCCTGCTGCATTCCCTCTTCTCCCGCCCCCTTCTCTTCCCTCTTCACTCTCCCCCTCCCCTGTGCTTAGCCCTGCTGCCTACCCTCCTCTCTCTCTCTCCCCTGTCTCTTCCCCCCTCCCCCTTCTCCATTCTCCTTTCCCTCGATATGTCAAGGCCGTAAAGGATCTTGATAACTAATTTGCTCCCTTTCACCCTTACCTTTCTTCCCCTTCCTCTTCGCCTTCTCCCTCTTTCACTTTCTCCTCGTCTAACTCCGTCGTGACAGTCTTGTCCTCCCTTCCCTTCTCTTCCTTCCCTTTCTTTTACTTCCTTATATTTCCCCACCCTTTTTTTCCCCCTTCACGCACAGTAACATCCTCCTCTTCCTTGTCCCTTTTCCCTTCTCACTCTGTTTCTCTTCTTCTCTATGTTTCTCTTCCATCTCCTCTTACCTGTCTTACATACCCCCACTACCACCCCATCCCCCCCAACCACCCCACCACCCCACCCGCATGTGCACAAAAGCAGGCCCGCGCACGCCCACACACCTACGCAAAACGCCCGTGTCTCACAGCATTGTGAGGTTCTCCATTTTCAGGCAAAAATGGGCGTGGCCGGAGCTCTTTTCAAACGGGTTGAAAATATTTAAAATTTTTATACTTCCTTCCTTCCCCCTTTTGAGACAGCGAACGAGTGTTAAAAGGGAAGTAAATAAAGGTGAAATCTAAAAACCAGAGGGAAAAGGTGAGAGATGAAAAAATAAAAGACCGATGAGAGGAAAATCGAGAGAGAGAAAAAGAGTGTGCGAAAAGGAAATCACGGACAGTTGCCTGAAGAAAATTCTCAAATCTTGTGTTATTTCCTGTCAAGATGGGGCACCGTTGTAGCAATAAACGCCATTGACTATGACTAAACGGGCATTCAAACTGCACCGACGGGCATGAGTGGGTATGTATGCCAGACATCATAATGGCAGGCAAGATTATGCAAATAGGGGAGCGATTAAAGGCCAGAACACAGGGGGTAAAGGAAACTTCTCGGTAGCAACTGTACAAACACACATCATAAAACAAACACACACACACACACTAACCTATCCACACAGACACGCCGCACACAACAACCAAACAGAGCGTCACACACCCGCGTAACATAACAACTAAACTCGGCGCTCTGACCTTGAACACGAGTCTAGAGTCAACGCCCTCCCTGCCCGTCCCTCCCCCCCTCTCTCCTCTCTCCCCCTCCCCATCCCTCCGTCTCTCTCTTCCCCTTCCCGCCCCTCCCTCCCCCACTCCCCCTCTCTCTTCCCACCCTCCCGGCTCGCGCTCAAACCTCTCACTCTGCAACATCACTCACTGCAATCTCTCTGCAATATTTGCATCTCTTGGGCTTTTTCCCTCTGCAAATATGGATGGAGGAATTTCTTCTTATTCCTCTCTTTCACATATTTATTGTTTATATGTACATATATGCATGCACGCACATGCACGTGTGTGTGTGTGTGTTTGTGTGTGTGTAATATATATAATATATATATATATATATATAATATATATATAATATATATAATATATGTATATATATATATATTTATATATATATATAATAATATATTATATATATAATATATATATTATATATACATACATGTATATATATATATATAATATATGATAATTATATATTATATATATAATATATATATATATTATATATATATATATAATACATTATATATATATATACATTATATAATATATATATATTATATATATATAATATATATATATATATATATCTATATATATATATATATATATATATATATATATATATATGATTGTGTGTGTGTGTGTGTGTATATATAATATTTATATATTATATATATAATATATTATATATAATATATATATATATATATAATTAATATATATATATATATATATTATAATATATATTATATATATATATATATATATATAAATCTAGTTCTGTATTGTGCGTTTTTCTTCCATAGTAACAGCACGGAAGAGTATTTTTTCCATTCATATATATATGTATATATCTAAATAAATATGTGTGTGGGGGGTGTACATATGTACATACATACATACATACATACATACATACATACATACAAATATACATGCGTACATACATACACACATACACACATACACACATACACACACACACACACACATATATATAGAGAGGGGGGGAAGGGAGGGAGGGAGGGAGAGAGGGAGAGAGGGAGAGGGAGAGGGAGAGGGAGAGGGAGAGGGAGAGGGAGAGGGAGAGGAGAGAGAGAGAGAGAGAGAGAGAGAGAGAGAGAGAGAGAGAGAGAGAGAGAGAGAGAGAGAGAGAGAGAGAGAGAGAGCGAAATTGACAGAGATATAGATATACTGGTATTTTTTTTTATGTCCAATCTCTTTACCTATCTTCCTTTGCCAATCACCCTCTCTCTCTCTCTCTCTCTCTCTCTCTCTCTCTCTCTCTCTCTCTCTCTCTCTCTCTCTCTCTCTCTCTCTCTCTCTCTCTCTCTCCCAATCTTATTCCTTCTTTGCCCTTCCCCGCCATCCTAAATATGCTCACAGCCCACCCCTCTGCCACCACAGCCACCTGCTATTCCACCACCTGCCTTTTCACCACCTGCAGCCTCGACACCTGCTCCTCCCAGCTGCCAAAGCGGTTTTTAGCACCTGTAATCACGTCGCGTTTATTCCTTTCTCACTGTCCTTGCTTCCCCCGCGTGTCAACAGGGCCGGGATGACTATAAAAGGGAGTGACACATCGCGCGGACCCTGGTTCCTTGGTGTCGAGTCAAGCGTGATTTAAATGACACAAGTGCAGTGACCACGCTGTGGATGTGTGTATGAATCTATTTTTCTGTGTGTGTGCACACTCGGATACACACAGATACAGGAGAGAGAGAGAGAGAGAGAGAGAGAGAGAGAGAGAGAGAGAGAGAGAGAGAGAGAGAGAGAGAGAGAGAGAGAGAGAGAGAGAGAGAGAGAGAGAGAGAGAGCGGGACAGGTAGATAGATACACAACGAGGTAGATAGACAACTAGATAGAGAGATACAGATAAAGATATATAGACAGACAGATATAGATAAAGGAATTCATTCACATACATATTCACACACACATACACACACACACACACACACACACACACACACACGCACACATACACATACACACACACACACATAAATGCATATACAAATATAAGTAAAACACCCCACCGAAAGCGACGCAAAGCAACAAAACAACAAAAGCGATGATAAGGCGGAGGGGCTTTACGACACCCCCCCCCCCTCACCCCGACCCTCCCACTTCCTATCTCCCCCACGTACCTTACCTTACCCCACCTTACCCTACCCCCCTCCCCCCCTCTCATAGTCCTTGGGCGGGTCGGCGCAAGTAAATCACGGACGACGGACTTGCCTCGCCATAGCCTTAACTATGCTGCCCCCCGCGCCCACTACGCCCACTCGCGCCCTCAACTCGCCTTCCTTCGTGCAACTCGCCCATGATAATCTTCCTCTTAATCCCCCCAACCCCCTACCCCCCCCCATCCTCTCCATCTTCCAAAGCATTCCGGAACCTGAAAAGAACTCTCTCCCC
>NC_051389.1:51941060-51943560 GCF_015228065.2 Penaeus monodon
AGCACAGCCTGGCGCAAAATCGCCACACAGCATGTCGCAGCATCACGACACAGCATGACACGCGATCACGACACAGTGTAAGACACCAGACGACACTACTATGCACGAGTATGATATCTAATCCCGTCCCCCCACCTTTACACCCCCCCAGTCTCCTAGGTCCTATCCACCCCCTCCCCCTCCCCTTCCCCCTCCCCGGTTCCATTCAACAGTCACCTCGCCATCCCAACTTATCTTAAACTTTCTTTAATGGGAAAACTTTTGATGGAATCCCCAAAGTTGCCAAATGTCTTGCGCATAAAAAGCCTTTCTCTCTCTCTCTCTCTCTCTCTCTCTCTCTCTCTTACTTTCTCTCTCTCTCTTTCTCTCGCTCTCACTCACTCTCCATTTCTTTCTCTCCCTTCGTTCTCTCTAGCATTCTCTCTCCATCTCTCTATCTTTCCCTTTCTCTACTCCTCCCTCAAATTCTCTTTCTCCCACACTCCCACTCCCTCTACCCCTCCTTCTATCTATCTCATCTATCTATCTTTCCTCCCCCTCCTCTTCTTATCTCCCTCCCTCCCTTCCCTCTTCCCCCTTCCTCCCCTCCTCTTCTTATCTCCCTCCTTCCCTTCCTCCTTGCCCCTCCTCTCCCTATCTCCCTCCCTCCCTTCCCCCCCTTCCCGACCCTGCCCCTAACACCTCCCCCTCCCCTCCTTCCCTCCCCCATCGCACAAAAGCCGTCGAGACGCCAACTTTTCAGGGGTCGGTTTCTTGGAAGATGTTTAGATGCTTAGAACTCTCTCGTCGCTGCGTCACTGATTGAGGGAGGGGGGGGGGTCGAGAAAAAGCAGCAGGAGGAGGAGGAGGAGGAGGAGGAAGAGGAGGAGGAGGAAGAGGGAGGAGGAAGAGGAGGAGGAGGAAGAGGGGGAGGAGGAAGAGGAGGAGAGGAAGAGGAGAAGGAGGAAGAAGAGGAGGATAGAGGAGGAGGAGAAGGAGAAGGAGGAGGAGGAGGAAGGGACTGGGTGTGGAAAGGTTTTTCTTGTTCTCGGTATAGCGTGGTGAGTGTGGTGATGTCTGTCTGTTTGCTTGGAGAAGTCTTTTTGTTTGATGGATGGAGAAGGGTAAGGAGAGAGGGAGTGAGGGAGGGAGAGAGGGAGAGAGGGAGGGAGGGAGGGAGGGAGGGAGGGAGAGGAGGGAAAGGAGGGAGGAAGGGAGGAAAGGAGAGAGGCAAAGAAGTAAGAGAGGGAGGAAAGGAGAGAGGCAAGGAAGGGAGGGAGGAAGGAAAGGGAAGAAGAGAAAGGACCTCATGAGACTAGAAGCTAAATCTAATATAGTATCGACAGTGCAAACGAGGAACAAACATAATCACCAAACTATATTACATCCGTTACGCAACCCCACGACCCTTCTTCTCCCTCGCCCAACGCTAAACACAAACCTGATACTCCCGACCCCCTACTGTAGCCACTTTTCTTCGTTGCATTACGAGAGAAATATGGGATACACGCCTCACCCCCCCCCCTTTCCCTTCCCCCCCCCCCCTTTCCACTCTTCCTCCTATCCCTTTCCTCCCCTCCTCCCCGTTCCTCTCCCCTCTTCCATTCTCTTCCTCATTCCTCTTATCCTCCCCCCTCTACCATTCTCCTCCTTGCCCTCTCCCTTTCCCCTTCCCCGCTCTCTCATCCTTCCCTTCCCCCTTCCCCCATGTCTCTCCCCTTTCCCCTCTGCTCCACCCCTCTCCCTCGGGGCCAGAAATAGGGATGAGGTCAGGACGCGTGCTAAAAAGTTTCCACGGCGGAGTTTTGATCTTGCGAGCTGTTGTGCTGAGAGCGACCTTGGCCTTGGCGTCAGTGGTGCGGGCGGCGGGCGGCGGGCGGCGGGCGGCGGGCGGGCGGCACGTCTTCACGCCCGTCCGTTTCCTCCTTTCGTCTCCCCCGTCTCTTACGTTCCTTTCTCCTTTTTCTACGGCTTATTTCTGTTCTTACTTCTCCTTCTCCTTCTTCCTTCACCATCATCTCCATCACCTCTTCTTCTTCTTCTTCTTCTTCTTCTTCTTCTGTCACTTCCTCTCCCTATTCGTCTTCTTCATCTCCTTTCGCATTCTTTTTCTTGTCCTTATTCTCGGTCTCCTCCCCTACTTTCTTTCTTCTTTTCTCCTCCACCATCTTCCCATTTCCACTTCCTCTCCGCAAACCAACCTAGCAAGACATCTATCAAACCCAAATCATGAATTGAATCGCCCGCCCGCCCACATCTGATCACGAGAAGCCGCCCATAAAGCCAAACGCCCGCGCCCACGAATTCACGGAAGCGGCGCCCTACGTCACCCCCAAAGCGGAAAGTGCCATGATGCCGCGAGATAGCCCCGGCCGCGAGGATTTTACTGGCACTTCGGCATGGCACCAGATTTCGCTCTGGCTACATGGCAATGCTCTTTCCATGCATTTCAGTCTTGGCGTATTTTTTATTGTGATTATTTTTCTTGCTATATACACACATTTTTTTTGTTTTGTTTTTG
>NC_051389.1:51951060-51958560 GCF_015228065.2 Penaeus monodon
TCCCCTCTCTCTCCCTCTCTCTGTCTTTCTCTCTCATCTCTCTTCTCTCTCTTTTCTCTTCCCTCTTCCTCGTCCCTTACCTTAATTTAATTTCTCTTACGATCGAATCCCTAATCCAATCCATCTCCCGATTTCACGCCTTCTCTTTCCCTTTCCCTTTCCCTTCCCTTTCCTCCTCCGTCCCTTACCCTTTCTTTTTTTCCTTCACCTTTTTTACCCCTCTCTCTTCCCCATTCTTTTCCCTTCAACCCCAACAACCCCATACCCCCTCCCCCCGCTGACAAAAAAAAAAAAACAAAAACAGAAACAAAAATACCCCCCCCAAAAAAAAAAAAAAAAATTAAGAAAAATACAAAAAAGAAAAATAAACCAATTCTCCGAGAGACAGAGAGTCCACGCTTTGCCAACTCCATCAGCCTGCTTTGGGTCCTGCAACTAAAAAGGAGTCTTTTGCTTGGCAATTTATATGCTTTCGTACCCAAAAATAAACGAGGAAGAACCGGTCTTACGGTTATGTATTTCTTTATTTGCGCTTCTTTTATCTAGTCTCTTTTACTTATCCATCTATTTATTTTACCTCACTTCCTAATTTCTTATTATTTTTAAACGCGTGTACATAAAGCTTGCAAACAATCTCAGAAATGCGCGAACACAAATGATTTGCATGTCAGAAGAAGAAGAAGAAGAAGAAGAAGAAGAAGAAGAAACACGTTAAGCTAGCATTAAAAAGTTCAAGTCGACTTACACTAAAGTTGAATCGTCATCCTTCAGAGCAGAATTCACAAGAAACATGAATAAACAATGAGACGATGAAGGAGAAAAGAAAAAGAAGATAAAGGAGAAGCAAATACCAAACCGAGATACCGAAAGACAACGAGCCAATATATAAACAAAGAGAACGAGAGGGGGAGGGAGGGGGGAGAGGGGAGAGAAAACGGGGGAGGGAGAGGGAGACGGGAGAGAGGGAGGAGACACAGTAAGAGAGAGAAAGAAAGCGAGAGAGAGAGAGAAGAGAGGAGAGAGAGAGAGAGAGAGAGAGAGAGAGAGAGGAGAGAGAGAGAGAGAGAGAGAGAGAGAGAGAGAGAGAGAGAGAGAGAGAGAGAGAGAGAGAGGAGAGAGAGAGAGAGAGAGAGAGAGAGAGAGAGAGAGGAGAGAGAGAGAGAGAGAGAGAGAGAGAGAGAGAGAGAGAGAGAGAGAGAGAGAGAGAGAGAGAGAGAGAGAGAGAGAGAGAGAGCATTACTGGTACCCACCGTGTGTACACCTCCAATGCCCCCACACGTATAGCTACACTCTACTCGGCTTTATTCAACCTTTTCACCGTGCAAACAAATCCATTCTAATCCAACTTGAAAAAAAAAATAAATAAATATACAAAAAAAATCTAATTTCCCTGTTTACTATACTCTTCCCAAGTACTCTCTTGCTCTAGAGTTATACGTCTGCTTATCCTGTCCAGGTTTACACTCTCCATTTACAGGATAAACAAACAATCTCGCCGTGACTCACTCCCAGCCTCCCTGCAGCACACTCGCTCGCCTTTCTGAGTCCTCTTGCTATTCTTGGGCATTTCCTCTTTATTATTCCAACAAAAGCATACAGTGAATTTGATTCTGTTCCTCCTCTGAATTTGTCGCTTTCTCCGGCTGTCAATGTGTGTGTGTGTGTGTGTGTGTGTGTGTGTGTGTGTGTGTGTGTGTGTGTGTGTGTGTGTGTGTGTGTGTGTGTGTGTGTGTGTGTGTGTGTGCATGCATGCATGCATGCGTGCGTGCGTGCGTGCGTGCGTGCGTGCATGCGTGTGTGCGTGCTTTCGTATGCGTTTGTGCTTTTGTGTGTGCACACGCGTGCGTGCGTGCGTGCATGTGCGTGTGTGTGTGTCTCCGTGCGTGCCTGTGAGTGTGGACACGAGCAAAGGACCGTTAAAGAGGTGTTGGTTTGGACTTTGATCCCCTTCTCTCGATTTCCCAAGCTATTTCACCTCTCCCTTCCCCTTCTTTTTCCTTCCTCACTTCCCCTTCCAATTCTCTTTCCGCTGCCCTGCCTCTTTTCCCTTCTCTCCCATTCCATCCTTCTTCCTCCTCGGTACCTACACCCTTTCGTCGCCTCCCCCCGTCCCGCTTTAATTGCAGAAATAAATGCAACATTGCAGCTGTTGCCAACATCAAGGGGAAACAAGCAAATAAACGAGTGAAATGCAATGAAAGGATCATCAATTGCGTGTCAATATTGAAAACATTTTTCTATCCAACATTATTTTTCGGCCAGTTTGCTCGCTTGCCTGCCTGCCTGCCTGTTTTCTGTCTGTCTCTTTTCTGTCTTGTCTGTCTCGTCTGTCTTGTCTGTCTCGTCTGTCTTCTAATCTCTCCCTCCCCTCCCACTATAATTCCAAGCACTCTCCCCCCACACAACTTCTCTCCCTCATCCTCCTCTCCCCTCACTCTCCCGAACCCAAACCCAATCCTCCTCCTCAACAGGGAAATCCTGAATGGCTGCCCCACTCCCTCTGCTTCCCCCCTCCCATCCACTCTCCCTTATCCTCCCCTCCCTCTCCCTTCCTTCCTCTTCCCTCCTCTTACTCCCACTCCACCTCCCCCACCTAGCCCTACGCACAGCACGCCACAATAAGCCCTGCACTGTGCACTCGCAGATAGCCATTCCCCCTACTTCCCCAACCCTCCCCATCCCCTACCTCCTCCCCTCATCCTACCCGCCCCCCTAAACCCCCACCCCCACCGCACCTCCAGCTTTAATGGGCCACTTGAACCACGGTTTATATCTGCCACGGATAGTAAACCAGACGCAGGGGGGAAAGTATGGGGGTGGGGGTGGGGGAGGAAGAGGGGGGGAGAGAGGGGGCAAAGGGAAGGTAGTGATTGAGGGAGGGGTGGGGGAGAGAGAGGGAAGGGGAAGCGGTTGGGGGGGAGGGAAGAGGGAAGTGGTTAGGGAAGATTACAAAGTCGTATGTGTTTGTTTCTTCTATAGAGTTTCCAATTTCTTCAGACAATTGGAAAACAACTTTTCACATAATAATAATAAAGATGATAATGATAATGATAATAACGATGATGATGATAATAATCTATAACAACAAAAAAACAACAGCAATAACAAAAAGAACAACACCAACAATCAATACCAATAAAACGACGAAAAAAAAGAAAAAAAAAGACGAACAAGGAGGAAATGAGGAAAAGAAAAAGAAGTGGAAAAACAAATAACAATAAACAAGCAATAAGAAAAACGAAGAGGAATAAAATGGAGGAAGAAACTGGACACGCGCACGGCCAATTGCCAGGATATAAACACGTCGCCGAGACAAAAGCTTACAGTGAATCCCACTCGCTCACTCTTATGATCTCTCATCTTTATCTGTCTGTTATTCTGTTATTTTGTTTTTTTCCTTTTTCTCTCTCTCTTACTTGCTCACTTACTCACTCGCCTCTCTCGCCCAGTCATACACTAACTTACTCACCTAATCATGCACTCACTCGCTCACTCACTCACCCAATCATGACCTCACTCACTCATTTATTCACCCAATCACCCACCCACTCACTCGCTCACCCATCCAATCACTCACTCTGTCCACCACTTTTCCGCCGCCTCCCCCCCCCCTTAATTCATTCGTGCGTATCCATACCCCCTTCCAGTGCCACCTCTGCCACAGTCACCCCGGGTGCCAAACTACCCAAAACAACAACAATCGCAAAAACAATAACAATGAAAGAGTTGACAAAAACGGCCCAAACTGTAGCCCGCCTGCGAGGATGATGTCGCCGCGTCTATCAAAAACACACATAAAAGCCAATAAAAATAATTATAATAATACCAACAATAACAGTAATATCAACTTTAACAGAGTGAGTAACACCGAAGGGAAGGGGTGGGGGAGACGGAGGGGGGAGGGAGAAAGAGTGGAAGAGGAGGAGGAGGAGGAGGGGGGGAGGGGCGAGGAGGAGGAGGAGAGGAGGAGGAGGAGGAGGAGGAGGAGGAGGAGGAGGAGGAGGAAGGGGGGAAGGAGGAGGAGGAGGAGGAAGGGGGGGAGAGGTGGAGTGGGAGGAGAAGGAGAGGAAGGAGGGAGGAAGAGAGGGAAGAGGGAGGAGGAGGAGAAGGAAGAAAATAGAAACGGAGGAAGAAGGAGAAGAGCAGGGAGGAAAAGCATGAACCCGACGACAGGCAGTTTAACTGAACAGAAAAAAAACACAATTAATAAGGAAAAAAACACGAGGGAAAGACATGGACGGACAGGGGGAGGGGCCAAGGAGTGAGCAGGGAGGGGGACCAGATCCTTAAAGATCCGGGTGAGTGAACAGCGTCAACACCGCACTGTGAGCACCCTTGTGAAGCCCCCCCCCCTTCCCCCAACCCTCTCGACCCCCTCTCCTATTACTTATCACTTTCTTTCTTTTTTGTTGTCGAAGATTGATAATTACATGTGGTAATTAACGTCACTGACAGTTATTATTATTATCATTATTATCATCATCATCATCATCATCATCATCATCATCATCATCATCATCATCACCATCATCATCATCATCATTATTATCATACTGGGGATTCGTTATTTTGAATATGTTGCTGTCATTATTGAAAATATATTGATGAAAATGATGTTGCTATTTTTGCTGTTTCTGTTGCTGACGCTGATGTGACTGACGTTCCCATGGTCAGCATCAGTTAAAAATCCGCCACCAATCGCATTCGTTTTCTCCACTCTTCCACACAATCACCTCTTCCTCACCTCCACCTTCTCCACACTTTTCCCACACAAACTACTCTTCCACACAGCCAACCCTTCCACAGAGTCCCTTCCACACAATCAGTTTTCCCACACAAACTACTCTTCCAACCAACCACCCCCACCACGCAATCACTTCCACACAACCCACCTCTCCGACATAATCAGCTCCACAAGCAGTTCCACACAACCCATCACCACACAATCACTTTTCCATTACAAACTACTCTTCCACACAGCCACCTCCTCCACACTGCCACATAACCCGACTCTTCCACACAATCACATCCCACACAGCCTCCTCCTCCACACAACCGGAAATCCTTGTGGCCCCAACGCTCTCCACATCCTTATAAACTCCTCACACGGTTCCTTCGCGCCTTAACAGCCCTTCAAGAGTCCTTCAGGATCCAGAATCCTCTATCTAAAGGAGCCCTATATTTCTTTCGTTCTCTCGCCCTCTCTCTCTGTCTTATCTGTTTCCTCTTACTCTTTATATTCCTTTCGCTTTCAGTTTTTTCCCCTCTCTCTTTGCCTTCCTGTCAATTTCATTGTCCTACGTCTTCTCCCTCTTTTTTCTGCTTAGAAGAAAAAATCAAATTATCTAATCTTCATCTTATTGGCAATATCTCTTACTCTCTTTCTGGGCTATCTTCTGCTTTCTCGCTTCTTTCTCTTTCTTGCACTACCGTTATGAATGAAACACACGAAGGAACTCGTAACAAAAATATACATACATATGTTTTACATTCTTTGGCTTCCTATCTTCCCCTTCTCTTTCTTCTCTTCCTCACTTATGAGAAACGCATAAACCCTCATGACTGAAAAAAAATAAAATGCATATTTTACAATGCATCTATAATACGTGCATGGACTCCATGGCACCTCCACTCTTTCCTCATCCTACACTCACACCGCCCGTCTTGTCACTCAGTGCTAAAAGCTCTCTCTCTTTCTTCCTCCCTTTAGTTTCCAGGCACTCCCTCCTCTCCTTCAACCCCCCCCACCCCCTCCAATATTCCCACAGGCCCCCAGCAACCCTGTGGCATCTGGCACTGAGTACGGCACAAATAGACGGAGGGGGAAGGCAACGCAGGGGAAGGGAGAGGAGGGGGAGCAGATGGCGTGGCGGGGAGGGCAGAGCGCAGGAAGAGGGATAGGGGGTACGAGGGAAGGAGGGGGATACAGTGAAGGCTGGGGATAGAGGAGGGTACGGATACGGGGAGGGTACGGGATAGGGATGATAGGGATGGGGGGTGATGGCATGCTCAGGTGGCCCACGAGATTCAGGCCTCTTTAAGCTAATAGGATCAAAGCAGTGCCTCCCCCTCCGCCCTTCCTCCACTCAGGCATAGGGAGAGGGAAGAGGAGGGAGAGGAGGGAGAGGAGGGAGATGAGGGAGGAGGGAGGACGGAGGAGGGGGAGAGGGAATGGGAGGATGGGAGGGAGGAGGGAGGAGGAGGAGGAGGAGGAGAAGGAGGGAGGAGGCGTAGGAGGAGCAGGAGGGGAAGCAGCAGCAGAGGGGGATAGTGGGAGTAAGGGAGGTGGCACTACCCCCCCCCCCTACTGCGTTCCTGGCGACTCTGGGTCCTGCGACGTCACATCAGTGTCTGCGTGTACTCGCGGCACGCCCTTGCCTTACCTCTGGCACTGGTTAGGAAGGACAAAGCCGCGTCTGCACCAGGACTACACACTACGCCAACGCTACCTCTGCATCTCGCCACGTCACATAGCCAAACACGACTTGAGGTGTATCATCTCCGCGTCACGTTGCGTCACTTCACGTCATGTCATGGCCTCCATTGTCGTGCTGTCACACTTACGTCTAGTCAAGCATATCACCCAATCCCCCTTTAATCCAAGCCCAGCAACGTAAACGTTTCAGAACGGCGCCACCCAGGTCATCGGCCTTCCGCCTCCAGGTCAGCGCTCCCGCACCGCCACCTCGCTCCCTAGAGCTGGCATCGCAGGTCATCGCTCCCCCCACCCCCCCGGTATTCACTCACTTTGGCACCCTCCCCCCCCCTTTCTCCATCAAGCCAGGTCACTCACCTCGCTGCAGACGCTATTGAGGACTGATTGACAAGTATGGAAGATAGAGGACGAGAAGAAAGGAGGTGAGAAGCGAAAAAAAGAGGATAGGAGGAGGAGGACAAGCGGGATGAAGTAAAGGTGAGAGAGAGAGAGAGGAAGGGTGTGAAGAAGAAAGAAGTGATAAGGAGAGGAAGGAGAAGGGAGAAGAAGAAAGGATTGGGAAGGGGAGAAGGAGCATCATAATAATTATTATCATCATCATCACCATCAGCAGCACTACCACCACCATCACCACCACCGCCCCCCATCATCATCATCATCATAACCAGAACCACCACCACAACTATCATCACTATAATCATCATAATCACCACCAAACACGATCATCATCATCCTTCTCCTTCCCTCGCGTTCCTCCCCTCTCCCTTACCAGAAAATCACCATCATTAGCCCCTATGAAACCTTAATTACACTACTCTTGTTAGCATCATCATCCACACTGCCGGCTTTCAATCGCAGCTTCAGGCACAGCGACAAAAGCTTAGAACACGAATGAAAAATACCCAGAAATACATAAATGATCATAAAAGTTAAATATATATACATGAATATACACAAGATAATATATAAATATATAAATATATATATATATATATATATATATATATATATATATATATATATATATATATATATATATATATATATATATATACAAAATAGCG
>NC_051389.1:51968560-51973560 GCF_015228065.2 Penaeus monodon
AGACGTTGCGGGTCCAGATGGCAAACGGTAGCTACAAGGGGGGAGCCGGGGGGGGGGGAGAAAGAGGAGGAGGAGGAGGAGGAGGAGGAGGGAGGTGGAGGAGGAAGAGGGAGATGAGGAGGAGGAGGAGGGGAATGAGGAAGAAGAGGAGGAGGAGGAGGGGAATAAGGACGAAGAGGAGGAGGGAGATGATGATGAGGAGGAGGAGGGGAATGAGGACGAAGAGGAGGAGGAAGAGGAAAAGAAGAAGCAGAAAGAGCGGAAGAAGAAGAAGGACAAGAGAAAAAAGAGTAGGATTAACATGAGGATATGGAGAAGGAGAAGAAGGAGAAGGAGGAGGAGAAAGACGAAAGAGAGAAACAGCAAGAAAGGAGGAGAAGGACAAGGCCGAGGAATATGAGGTGAAGCACGGACAGACATGAGGAAACCTCGATAACGGAGGCTAACAGCTGTCAAGTGTCTCTCTTTCTCGCAACACCTGTGTTAACAGATGACTCAACACACCTGTATCCTTGAGCTTCGTATTATTCACGGGAAATTTCCAGGCTAATGTCAAGGGAGGAATCAGTATAAAATTATTTATAACATCTTTGAAATGTAACACATATTAGATGTAGTAGTGTCGACAATAACACAATTGCCTTTGTTTGCTATATTCTACTTTTCTTCAATATCATAATTTTCAATGGTAGCGTGTTTATTATATTCTACGTCTACTTCTCTTCACTATTAATATTTTCATTATTTATAACCATCACTTGTATATAAATAATAAGAAAATAAGTGTAACACCAAGTGAAAAACAAAATGGCGCCCGCGTCTTTGTCTTTGTGTCTGTGTGCATGTCTGTCTGTATTTACGAGTATATCTGCTGTGTCTGTTTGCATGTCTGTTTAAGTGTATCTGTATTATCGTGAATTCGAACAAAACAGAAAACAACAACCGACAAACAAGCAAAAAAGCACAACCAAAAGAAAACGACAAACGCGGCACCAAAACAAAAACAACAAAACAAAACCTAAGCGCCATCCGCAGTGAGAAAGCGACAGCAATCCGTATTCCTTGGCGAGCCTCGCTCTGCCCAACCGAGACGAGGTATTTATAGGACTTCCAAGGTATTTTCTACCGCCATGAATCACCCCCGACAACAACAACGATGATTACGTAAATTATAACCATATTAATTCCACAACTGCCACGACTGAATAAAATACGAAAAAAGGGGGAAATTATACTGCTGGCTTTAATTTTCATTTTTTCACTCGTGAAATCTCACAAAAAAGTAATAATAAACTCGAATGACAAAACAAAGAAAGACAGACTTCAGGTCACTCTTATGGAAGAAAATGCCTTACTACATTAAAAAAATGACCGACATACCAGGTTCCCGCGCTTACGTTCAAGGAGGGGGGGAGGGGAGGGGGATTAAAGGGAGAGAGAGTAAAAGAAGGAAGGAAGAGGGGGGGGACGACGATGGATTCGGTATAAAGACAGTAACAAAAAAAAAGGGAAAAAAAGACGATAGGGAAAACGACGACGATAAATTTAGGGCAAAAGAAAAATCCGAGAAAAGAAGGGAGCAAAGAAGATAAAACCAAACAAATGCTCGCTAGAAAAAAAAATGAATAAGGGAATCAGAATGAAATATATTGTAACCGCCATGAGTTGATGCTTCACCGCGAACACCTGCATAAAAAACAAGTGTGTTTACAGGTGTTTCAACACTTGGAACACATACCTAACTAGGTGAGTTTATCGATTTCCACGCAACATGATTAAAGCTTATTTCAATGTATATGAAGAAAGAAGAGTTATGCCACCCCCCCCTCCTCCTCCCCAGAGTAAGCCCGCCCACAACTGAGATCATCTCGGCCTCTTTAACCTCACCAGTACCCCACTTTAAAGCATCTGGAATAGCACTTCCCCACTAATGTCTTTGCTCCGCCACCTCTCCCGCATTTTCTTGTTTTTTCCTCCTCTTCTCTCTCTTCTAATCTTTCACACCTCTTTCTCTATATCCGGATCTTCTCACTCCCCTAACTCTCTCTCTTTATCTTCACACTACTCTCTCTTAATCATCTTTTACCTCCTCCTCTCTCCTCTAACCATCTTCCCACTCTCCCCTTTCCTCCTCCTCTTTCTCTCAATCTTTTCCTCACTCCAGCCCTCTCTCCCAACCTCTTTCCCATCCCCCTTTCTCTCTCCCTCTCTCACACCATCTCCTTCTCACTCTCCTTTCTCTCTCCCAACTCCCCCTCACTCTCCTTCCCAATTTCCTCTTCACTCCCAATCTTCTCCTCTTTCCCAATCTTCTCCTACCCCCTCTCTCTCCCCCACCCCGCCTACTGTCGTTGTAGAAGTCATGAAAATACTGCTTCTTCTGTGACTCTCTTTCACCAGTCTCTTTTCCAGATAATATTTGTTAGTATCGTTAATAATCTTACAACATTGCTATTATCATCATGATCATGAACAGAGGAGAGAGAGAGAGAGAGAGAGAGAGAGAGAGAGAGAGAGAGAGAGAGAGAGAGAGAGAGAGAGAGAGAGAGAGAGAGAGAGAGAGAGAGAGAGAGAGAAGGGTAGAAAGATAACTGAAGATGTAGAAAGAAAGAAAGAGAGTGGAGAAAAAGAAAGAGAGAGAAACTGTGGCTGCTAGGCACCATAACCCCAGCCTAAGATGAAGTCAACTTGGCTCCGAGCCCAGTTATGTTGGGTTAATTTTATAAGATCATTCACGTGGCGTGTTGAAAGACATGTATCTGACCATGCATAAGCGCTGTCACTTACATACAGTGTATCATACCCGGACAAAGAACAAAACACACTCAACGTATGTATAAAGATGCACAGACACGCGCATAAAAAACTCACACACACACACTCACACACACACACACACACACACACACACACACACACACACACACACACACACACACACACACACACACACACACACACACACACACAGAGCAAATATATATAAATAACCCTTCCCGCAAATATTAATCTCGGCCATGCCTTGGTGACGTCACGCTTCGACCCAATACCTCCCGAGACTGTAAATATCACATCCAAGTTATTCAACCCTGGAGAGTCCCCCCCCCCCCTGTTACTGTGGGAGAGGAGGGAGGGAGGAGGAGGAGAGGGGGAGGAGCGAGGGCGGAGGGATGAGGGGGAGGGAGGGTGGAGGGATGAGGGGGGAGGAAAGGTGGAGGAGGGGGAGAGAGATTTCTGTCGCTGATTCACACGCTTTCGCGAGAGGAGGAAAAATGTAATGAGAAATAAGTGATGGAAGGGAGTGGAATGATGAGTGGGAAAGGGAAAGGTAGATATATGAGAGAGAGAGAGAGAGAGAGAGAGAGAGAGAGAGAGAGAGAGAGAGAGAGAGAGAGAGAGAGAGAGAGAGAGAGAGAGAGAGAGAGAGAGAGAGAGAACAAAAATGTAAAAGACGCAACAAAAAAAACGAAACGGAAGATAAAAAAAGCCACATCAAGTAGACAAGCAGACACCCGACCCAGCAAACGAAACGAGGAAAACAAATGAATGCTGAAAACGAAGAAGAAACAAAACGCACACAGTACATTTCCTAATTGAAGCGGCCGGCCTCTCACCCAGCCATTTCAGGGAACCACAATGGACGGACTGGCGGCGGCGGTTTGGGTCCGGCTCGGACAAAAGCTGATCGTAGGAGTGTGACGAACGGGAGAAGAGGAAGGAAGGAAGGAAGGAAGGAAGGAAAGGCGGAAGGAAGAGTGGAAAGTTGTAAAGGAAGGAGGAAGGGAAAGAAGAAGGGGGTGCAAGAGAACGAAGGAGGTTTAAGAGAAGATAGAGAAGGGGGGAAAGAAAAGGAAGAAAGAGACACGAGTTCAAAGACGAAGAACAAGAGAGCAAAGACGAAGACGGACAAGAAGAGTAACATTAAAGGAAACAGAAGGGAAGGGGAGAAAGAGAGGGGAGACGCGTGCGGCCATCAATAAACCTTGTGGATCAACCGCCCTTCATTTGCATCTCAACGCAGAATTCCATCCATTCTGCGCCAGAGAGAGAGAGAGAGAGAGAGAGAGAGAGAGAGAGAGAGAGAGAGAGAGAGAGAGAGAGAGAGAGAGAGAGAGAGAGAGAGAGAGCGAGAGAGAGAGAGAGAGAATAAAACATAAAACAGATTTATGTACAGAACGTTAGAAAAAAATAATGGAGCATGACAAAGTTGGTGTAAGGCAGATAGACGGACAAACACACACACACACACACACACACACACACACACCACACACACACACACACACACACACACACACACACACACACACACACACACACACACGCCAGCAATAACGCCAATAACATGCACGGCCAGCGAAAGAAAGAACATCCACACTACACAAACAAACCCCCCTTCCTTTACCCCCCACCCCCACCCAAGCCAAAGGACAAAAGGAGACTGACGAACACTTGTCTTGTGTGCGAGGGATAACAAACGGTCCCTCGAACGTGGGTGGATCGGTGGGAGGGTGGGCGGAGTAATCCCCATCTCTCCCCTTCCTCCCTTCCTTCTCCCCCCGCCCCCGTCCTGCCGTCTCTTCTCCCCTCCCCTCTTCGTCCTCCCCTTTTTCCTTTATACTCCCCGAGGGTCGCAAAGGTTCACTGGTCCGTTGAGTGGGGAGGGGAGGGAGGGGAGGGGAGGGGGGAGGGAAGGGAGGGAGGGGAGGGTGGCCTATGGTGAGGGATGATGTTAAGGTCGTTTATCACCATTTATAGTAATAGACCAAACACCTTTCCGTTGACACCTCGCTTGGGTACAGCGGACAGACATTCCGGGCCGACCATAGAGAAATATAAAGGGACAAGATGGTGGCGGTTGTCAAAACTGTATATGCACACGCGAGATGAATATACACACACAAGGGTTAAAAATAAATTTCAGAGTGAGGGTCTCTCTCTCTCTCTCTCTCTCTCTCTCTCTCTCTCTCTCTCTCTCTCTCTCTCTCTCTCTCTCTCTC
>NC_051389.1:51978560-51991060 GCF_015228065.2 Penaeus monodon
CTTCAACCCCTTACTCCTTCCCCATTCTCCCCCTCCGTGATCCTTCTTTATTCCCCTCTTCCTCCCTCTTAACCTCTCTCTCTCACCCTCCTTCCTCCTTCTGCAGCCTTCTCACCACACTTCTATCCTCAATTTTCACTGCAATTTCTTAACTCCCTCTTCCTCTTCTTTCTCCCAATTTCTTCTTCCTCCTTACCTTTCTTCTCCCCTTCATTCCCTCTTTCTTCACCCCACTATCTTCTCCTTCCTCCTTCCTCCCTCTTCCCATTCCTTCTCCCTTTTTCTTCCTCCCTCTTCCCATCCCTTCTCCCAACTCCTTCCTCCTTTCTCCCCTGCTCTCCCTCATTCCCCTCTTCCCCCTTTCTTTCCCTCCCCCTCTTCCTACCATCCCCTGCATCCCCTTCCCTCCAGACTCCCACCCCACGCGGGACGTGTTACTGTCACGGCCAAATTGTCACGTTGGCCGCCTGTCCCGCTATATATCACCCGACACACCCAACTGTTACGCTGACGTTACGCTCCCGGGGCTGCGTCACTGCGACGTCGGCTCGGCTTACGATGCGACGTCACTTTCCATTAGAGCGACGCTGCTCTTGGGTTTTGGACTTATCCTTGACGTCATTGACTTAAGAGAGAGGCAAGTTAGCTGACCTTAAAGGACGGCACTATCCGCGGATTAGGGAGGGAGGGAGGGAGGGAGGGAGGGAAGGAGAGGGAGGGTGAGGGAGGGAAGGAGAGACAGGGTGAGGGAGGTAAGGAGAGGGAGAGGAGGTTAGGGTAAGAGAGAGAGGGAGGGAGGGAGGAGCAGAGGGACGAAAAGAATGGGAGGGTGAGGGAGAGAAGCAGGTTAGGGTGAGATAGAGGGAGGAAGGGAGGGGAAGAGAGAGAGGGTGAGGGGTAGAGGGAGATTAGGGTGAGAGGAAGGGAGGGAGAGGGAGAATTTCCTCTTCTTTATTCGACCTCATCCTCCACCCTCCCAAAAAAGTAACTCAAATACTTAAGTGTCATCATCAAGCTGAATGACGTCACCCTATTCTAGATGGCGCCAAGATATCCTAGATAAAATACATCATACTCTAGAACAGAGACGCTTGACCTTAAAAGAAAGCTTCTGAAAAAAATCTGCTTTATATATAAAACGCATCCGGGCGGTAACAAGGTGGATTAGAAAGGAGTAAGATGTGCTAACATATAAATAACATACACACACACATACACCCTCACCCAGGCTCACACACACACACACACACAAACCACTCCCCCCCAACCAAATCCACACACACACACAACCACTCCCCCCCCAATAACACACACACTCACACACTCAAACACACACACACACACACTCACACACACACACACACACACACCACACACAACACACACACACACACACACACACACAACCCCCACACCCACCCCCACACAGCCACACAAACAGACACACACACACAAGCCCCACCCCTACACAGTAAAACAAACAAATACACACCGTCATATTACCCATTCCACACACACACCACACACTTCACCACACACCACACTCCTTCCTCCCCACCCCCCACCCCCATCCCCCCCACGCGCAACAAGCCGCCCTCCTATCCTCTCACCCTCATCACGACGCTCGCCTTATCACGAGTCTTCTTTTACCTCTTACTCCACCGTCTCTTCTCCATTCCTCCCCCTTTCCCTCTTCTTTCCTCTTCACTTCTCTCTCTCTCTCTCTCTCTCTCCCTCTCTTTCTCTCTCTCTTTCCTCTCCCCTCTCCGTTCTCTCTTCTCCTCCCTGTTCTCTCTCTCTCTCTCTCTCCTCTCTCTTCTCTCTCTCTCTCTCTCTTTCCTTCCTTCTCCCCCCTCTCTCTCTCTTCTCCTCTCCTCTCTCTCTTCTCTCTCCCTGTCCCTCTCTCTCCCTCCCTTCTCTCCCCTCTCCCCCCCCCCCCCTCTCTCTCTCTCTCTCTCTCCCCTCTCTCTCTCTCTCTCCTCTCTCTCTCTCTCTCTCTCTCTCTCCCTTGCCTAATTTTCTCCCCCCCCCACATCGCCCCCATTAGGGATAATAACACCCCGCTACAGGAAAATCAATTACTGCCTCCTTCAATTGGACGACCAGATCGGTGCGGCTGAAAAAATACGTGAACAAACATAAACAAAAAAGCATCACCAACAAGCCACAAGCACTGCTACAGGGAGGGAGGGAGGGAGTTTGGAAGGGGAAGGAGGGAGGGAAAAGGGAGGGAAGGGAGAGGGCGTTTGGAAGGGCGAGGAGGGAAGGAGGGAGGGAGGTGGTTTGGAAGGAGGAGAAGGAAGGAAGGGGGGAGGGAGAGAAAGAGGGAGAGATGGGTGGTTGGGTAGGTAAGCAGAGGGAGATGTCTGGGTTGATGGATAGATGGACGGAGGAGGGAAGTAAGAAAAAGAGGGATGGAGGGAGGCAGAGGGTGACAGGGAGAGCGGAGGGAAGGGAGAGAGGGAGAGAGGGAGGGAGAGAGAGAGAGAGAGAGAAGAGAGAGAGAGAGAGAGAGAGAGAGAGAGAGAGAGAGAGAGAGAGAGAGAGAGAGAGAGAGAGAGAGAGAGAGAGAGAAACAGCATAGACTAGAATCAAACCAAAAGGGGTCCTTTACATCACCTATTCCCCCATCTAACCCCCCTCCACAGAACGCAACAAAACAAACAAAAAACAAAAACAACCCTCCACCCCGCCTAAAACAAAAACACAGTAGCACAAAAGGCCCCGCCCACCCCACCGCCGCCCCTCCAAGCCGACACCGAGCCCAGGGAAACAAGGGAAACAAACAAAAGCGAGGGTGCGGGCGCCGCTCTGCTCCCCAAAGACGATGTCGGGAGCGAGCGGGAGGAGGTACCCCGCCAGACGGAGCCCGCTAGCTTTGTACCCACTTAAATGATTTTCTGATATTTATGCTCCTCGTCGCTCCCACTCGCACCTTCTGCTCCCCCTCCCTTCCCCCTCCCTTCCCCTCACCCTACCTTTACCACAAACCCCCGCGCAGCCCACTCTTAAACAGCGCATTACAGGTATGAAATATTCCCTCTCTGACATAGCGCGCCCGTGCCATGCGCCATACGAATTCGCTACCAACTCATCATTCAGACGCGTCTCCCTGTCTCGCCCTCTTCCTTCTTCACGCCTCCTCCTTCCCCCTCCCCTCCTCCCCCTTCCTCTCCTCTTCCTACACCCCCATATCCTTATCCTTTTCTTTCTTCCAATCCTTTTCTTCCTCCACACCCCCTCTCCATTCTCCTCCTATTCCTCTTCCTTTTTCGCCCCCCCTCCCCCCACCTGCTTCATCATTTACTGATTGCTCCGCTATGTACAGATAATAAGAATTTCCTCGCACAAGTTCGACGGGATGGAATTTTTCGCTACTTTGCTCTTTATGTTGTTGGTTCCTTATTCCAGCGCCAAAAGAATGCTACCATCTTTCTAGACCTGCTCGTTTCTCTCCTCTTCCTTTTTTTTTATCTCCCTTTTTCCCTCCTCCTCCTTCCCCGTTGCCACCTCCGCCTTCTCGAAGATACTCACTTTCTGCTCCCCCTTCCCACAACCTAGCAACTGCTTACATAACAGTAAGATGAGGCGGAGGCGGAGGAGGAGGAGGAGGAAAATGTGGAGGCAGGGGGGGAGGAGGAGGGGGAGAAGAAGGTGGAGGAGAAGGAGTGAAGGAAGAGGTGGTGGAGGAGGAGGAGGAGGAGGAGGAGGAGGAGGAGGAGGAGGGAGGAAAGGTGGAAAGGAGGAGGAGAGAGGAGAGTAGGAGAGGAGGAGGAGGGATGGAGGAGGAGGAGGAGGAGAGATCGGAAGAGAGGATGAAGGAGAAGAAGAGGAGAGAGGAGAAGAGGGAGGAGGAGGGAAAAAAAAGGGGAGAGAAAAGAGAGAGGAGGAGAGGAGAGATGAAAAAAAGAAGGAAGAAGAGGAAGAAGAGAAAAAAAAAAGAAAAGGAAGAAAGGCAAAGGGAGGCAAGAAAATACAAAATAAAGAACGCATATAAAAAAAAAAAAAAAAAAAAAAAAAAAAAAAAAAAAAAAAAAAAAGACAGAGAGCAAGAAAATTTACAAATTTAAAGAACGCATAATGACAAAATAGACAACGTAGAAAGAAAAGAAATTTAAGAATATCGCGTGCTCCCCTCCCCCCCCTACGCCGTCGCCACTACCGAGGCCACTACCTACGGCAACAACCTTGGCAATGGCCGCGCGCGCTCACTCAAGCCAGGCTGATAAATACGACAACACACGCGGTTAATTTCTCCGACAAGAAGAACGACCGGACCACGACACTCTACGCCGGAGGAACAGAGGATCGAAACATCTTTAAAGGGAGGGAAGGGGAGAGGGAGGGAAGGGGGAAGGAGGGAGGGAGGGAGGGAAGGGGGAAGGAGGAGGGAAGGGGGGAAGGAGGGAGGGAGAGAAAGTGGGAATAAGGGAGGGAGGAAGAAGGGAAGGGGGAAAAGAGGAAGGGAGGGAAAGAGGCAAAGAGGGAAGGAAGGAAGGGGGGAAAGAGCCAAATAGGGATGAAAGGGAGAAAGGGAAGGAGTAGAAAAGGAATGAAGACAGACGCTAGAAAGAGAGAGTGAATAAAGGCATAAGTACGATAACTAAAGGAGTGGAAAAAGAAGAGAGAGAGGAAGAGAGAGAGAAGGAGAGAGAGGAGGGAGAGAGAGAGAGAGAGAGAGAGAGAGAGAGAGAGAGAGAGAGAGAGAGAGAGAGAGAGAGAGAGAAAGAGAGAGAGAGAGAAAGAGAGAGAGAGAGAGAAGAGAGAGAGAAGAGAGAGAGAGAGAGAGAGAGAGAGAGAGAGAGAGAGAGAGAGAGAGAGAGAGAGAGAAGGGAATGACAGAGAGGGAGACTGGGTGGTGAGGGGAGTAAAGTGAGGTTCACAGTGTCACTCCGCCTGTCATTTCTCATGAGTAACTTGACCTACTGACGATGATCGCCCTGATAAAGAGCTGAGGGGGAAGGACGACTTGCTCGGGCGCTGCGCGAACGGCGTGGCCTGCCTCGTAAACAAACGAGATTTTTCTTCTTCTTGTTATATTGATCATCACATCATCATTACTGTTATCATTGTTATTGTTATTGTTGTTGTTTTGATGTTGTTGTTGTTGTTATTATTACTATCCTTTGTAAACAAACGAGATTTTTGTTATTGTTATTATATTAATCATCACCATCATCATCATTACTATTATCATTGTTACTATTATTATTATTATCACCATCATCATCATCATCATCATCATCATCATCATCATTATTATTATTATTATCATTATCAAAATTACTATTACCATTATCATCATCATCATCGTCTCATCCTTACTGCTGTTTTCATTACGTCTCATCCTTACTGCTGTTTTCATTACTATCATCCCCACCATCACCATTACGCTCCCTATCTTTCCTTCGCAACATCACCTTTCTCTCTATCAACAGACTAATCTGAAAACCAAAAACGCAATTTAAGCAACAAGCACTTTTTCCCTTCCTCGGCAACGAAACACCCAAACATGTAAACAACGAAGCCTAATAACTAATTCCCGACCCATATGAAATTTAAAGTTACCCTCCTAACAGCAACAATAGCGATGTTCTCCATTATGTAAAGCCACGAGAAATACTAATCCTCGCCACACAAAACCTAAGCACAGTGAATGTAGGCCAAAAACCTGCGTCAAAGTATAAAAGGAAAAATTATAACAATGTTAATTAACAGCAGATTAGAATGAAAAACAATGCCAACCTAACAAAGGCGAGAGAGAGAGAAAGAAAGGAGGAATGACAGAAAGAAGAAGAGAGAGAGAGAGAGAGAGAGAGAGAGAGAGAGAGAGAGAGAGAGAGAGAGAGAGAGAGAGAGAGAGAGAGAGAGAGAGAGAGAGAGAGAGAGAGGAGAGAGAGAGGAAGAGAGAGAGAGAGAGAGAGAGAGAGAGAGAGAGAGAGAGAGAGAGGCCGGCAAAGGACCAAAGCTATCCAGAATTTCAGAATTCGAACAAAATAACAAAACAATACTGAAATCATATAGACAATGGATGAATTCGATTTCATAAAAATACAAGACAGAATAAAAATGATAAACAAACACACTTAAATTGTCCAAATAACTTGTACAAGAAAATTATCCCTAAAACGCATAAACAAAGAAAAAATAAAACATTCAAAACAAAAAAAATCGAACAAATAAATGAAAAAAAAAAAATGCTGAGAGCAAAATAAATCAACAAGCATATCGATTACGAAGACAAAGCGAAAGAGCAAGGGCCAAGGTCACTCGCCCTGCCACTCGCCCGCCGCTGCCACTCGCTTCTCAGGGGCTTCCCCGGACTTTCTCAAGCTTCCCTGTTGTGATTCTCGCTCGGGAGGGACGGACGGGCGGGCGGACGGAGACAGACAGACACACACACAAAAAGACATAAAAAAAAACACACACACACACGATGCACTGAAACTCTTTCAGGAACTTTCAAGGACGTTTCCATGGATTAGGGCAACTTCCCTTCAGATATCACGACACCAATAAGTCAACAGGTTTCTAGGGCATCTACCGCGTCCTTGGAAATACCATCAAGTCTCTAGGGACATCGATCAGCTTTTAAGAAGATAATCAAGCCCACAGGGACATAATTTAATTACAGGAACATCTAGAAAGTTTCATAAACTTCATTAAGCCTTTGATATTATCACCAAGACAGAGCGAGGATTAACAAGCCTTTAGAAATACTATTCAACCTATAAGGACATCACTAACCTCTGGGGAACAAACTCCAGGAATGTTATAGAGCCTCAAAAAAACATCAGGTGTAGAAACATCACCAATAATATGAGAATATCATTAATTAGGATCATCAATGCTCCAGGAAGCTCACCAAACCACAATAAACATCAAATACTTCCAAGATTCGTTATTTAACCTACAGAAACATCATTAAACTTGTGGGAACATCATCTATCCTCATGAAACATTAATAACCCTCAATGAACATCACTGAACTTCTAGGAACATGATTTATCCTCTAGAAACAGTAATAACCCTCTATGAACATCACTTAACTTCTAAGAACATGATTTATCCTCTAGAAACATTAGTAAGCCTCTAGAACCACCATCTAACATACACGAATGCCAATAATCTTCTAAGAATATCAATAAGCTTCAGACCATAAAAGCAAGCCTTCAGGAACATCAACAAGCCCATGGGAACATCAGTCGAGGAATAACATCAAGGCTCTATTCATGAAGACCTGCGAAGGATCAAGGAACATCATCCCTCGTCCATAATTCATCACATATATCCTACAGGAACACGCACGAACCACTAGGGATGTCATCATGCCTACAGAGACATCACCTCCCCTCTGCGACTTCATTAAACCTTTGGGAACATCTAGGATCGCCGTCCAGCCTTGAATAACATCAATTAATCTTTAGTAATCTCACTGGACCTCCAAGAATATTAACCAACTCGAGGAATAACATCCTGCGTTTAGGAACATCCTTTATCCTCTAGACTTGGGGGGGGGGGTTAAATCTTTAATTCTATTTGAATTTTTTGCACAGGCGTTGCTTTATATATATACATACATATATATATATATATAATATATATATATATATATATATATATATATATATATATATATATATATATACACATATACTTTTTTTCTTTCTTTTTTTTCTTTTTTTTTGGGGTAGGAGGGGGTTCAGGAGGGCTTTTTAATTCAGAGGCGATGGATGGGGGGGGGGGGGGTAGGAGGAGGCTCAATTAGGCTACTAAAGGAGGCCTACGGTACAAAAAAAAGAATCATCTTAACCTTTACCAACATCAACAAGTTTCTAGGAACCCCACGAGCCCTCTAGGAACATCAAATCAACTCTGGGAACACCCAGAAAGTTTCTAATAACATCTAAAAAACATCCCCCATAACATCAACTAAGCTCAAGGAACATAAACATGCATCAAACCTTCCTCAAGCTCTCTCCCCTTCACTCAAGCTCAAGCTGTCATTAGACTCCATGACCCTCATCCTCCCATTCCCTTGCATGACCCGACCCGCATCCTATCAATCCCAAGCTTCCAGTGAGCTGCAAAGAATCACCCAAGATCCTTCCGACCCGCTGGAGCTTCCGAGAACGCCATCGATCTGACAGAAGCGATGCATCTGCACAAGCTTCCCCGAACATGGTCAAGCTTCTTGGAACGTCACTCGACCCCTCCAAGGTAAGTGGCCCGCTGACCTTCACGGATAACCCGAAACGTTTTTTGTTTTGTTTGTTTGATGTTTATAGGGTTAAATGTATTTATAAGTTTATCCCTTTATTCATATATGTTTATATCAATTACACGCATTCATATATATATATATATATATATATATATATATATATATATATATATATATATATATACATATGAATATATATATACATATGAATATATATATACATATGAATATATATATACATATGAATATATATATATATATATATATATATATATATATATATATATATCAAAACAGCATTTTCAGAGAAATCACCAATATTTTCTGGCTGAAAATATGTACGTGTGTGTACGTAGATTTTTACCCGCATATTATCGCAATTATGTACATCATTAATTTTACTGCTGATCCCATTAAGCAATGGTCCAAGTTTCCTTAATCCTTTTATCAAATTCTATCCTTTATATTCCTATTCATAAGGATAGAGAGGAGGGCGGAGGGATCCGGTAAAGGTTAGCAGTGACGTAACAGCTCGACCTTTGAGTGGCCCGTGACATCGGCGCTGTGACGTTGGCCAGACAGGTGCTTCGTTATGTGTGAGTGCTTTTATGAGGGCGCACGTGTGTTTGTATGTGTGTGTGTGTGTGTGTGTGTGTGTGTGTGTGTGTGTGTGTGTGTGTGTGTGTGTGTGTGTGTGTGTGTGTGTGTGTGTGTGTGTGTGTGCGTGTGCGCGTATGCGTTGATACACGTCTGCTTTCGACACACCTCCATACATTTATCCATATTCACAAATGGATGTAAAACAATGGATATGTATTTATGATATATTCATGGAGATGGCAAAGGGGGAGACAGGAAGAAGCCACGCCGAATAACAAAAAAAAAAGGTAATGAAATAGGGGTATACTGGGGGGTAGATGGGGGGGGGCGATGGTCACACACAGGCCTACCCTCTGGGAAGCACATTCGTGTCACAGGATCCACACCATCTGCCTCACCTGCAAAACAAATAAATAGAGAGAATTAGCGACCGAAACCAACACGTGTAAGCATGCAAGTATACATCATATTACTCACATATAATCCTGTGTGCAAAAACGACCAGACATATCCATGTAAGTCTATTCACCTACGTACGTGCTAAACCTCACATCGACCCAAACACACAGCCCATGAAGGTGTGACGTAGCCCTTGTGAGTGACCGCCTCGCTCGCACACGCACACGCGCACACAAATCCTGTCCACACGCGCGTGTATTTGTACCTCCGCCTCAAATCCTAAACAAAGAGAGGTCGCATCACAGGAGACCGAGAGGCGAGAGCTCACTAATGACACGACAGAGGTCAAGGGCTAAGGAGGAGAGGGCGAGAAGGAGCTCTCAAGGAGATCCATGTCTCCCGCCTCGTTAACTCCACCGCCTCTCGACTCCGGACAATCCAACTGTGGCGACGGTGGACACAAACGACGGGGTTCTCAAACAAGCGAGCAAAGGCGAGGTCCTCAAACAAACAAACGAGGGGAAGCTAAGAGATGGAAACTTCAAACAAACAAACGTAGATAAACCAGAAAATGGAGTCCTTAAAACAAAAAAATGGGGGAAAGCTGAAAGTCAGAATCCTAATCTCAAACAAACAATCAAACAAAAGTAAGCTACGTTGTCCTAAAACAAACAAACGAGGGAAGGATGAAAGATGAAGATATCAAACAAACAAACGAAAGTAAGCTAAAAGATGGAAACCTCAAAGACACAAACAACGAAGAAACAGAAAAGGCGATCCAAACAAACACGAGAAAGCTATAGAGAGCTCAACAAACAACGAAGAAAGATGAAGCCTCAAAAAAAAAGAAGAAAGCTATATAGAGCGGCGCTCAAACAACAACGAGAAGCTAAGTAGAGCCTCAAACAAACACAAAAATTAGTGGTAACAAACACAGAAGAAGTATGTCAGAGCTAACACACACAAGAAGTAGTCGCTCAAAACACGAGAGCTATAGTCAGAGCCCAACAAACACACGAAGAAAGCTATAGTCAGACCTCAACAAAACGAAAGAAAGTATAGTCAGAGCCCTCACCAAAAAACGAAAGAAAGCATAGTCAGACCCTCAAACAAACACACGAAGAAGCTTAGTCAGAGCCCTCAACAAACACACGAAGAAAGCTATAGTCAGAGCCTCAACAAACAACGAAAGAAAGCTATAAAAGCTCAAAAGATGCAGAGCCCTCAAACAAACACACGAAAGAAAGCTATAGTCAGAACCTATCAAACAAACACATCAAAAAAGTAATAGTCAGAGCCCTCAAACAAACAACGAAAGAAAGCTATAGTCAGAACCATCAAACAAACACACGAAAGAAAGCTATAGTCAGAGCCCTCAAACAAACACACGAAAGAAAGCTATAGTCAGAGCCCTCAAACAAACACACGAAAGAAAGCTATAGTCAGAGCCCTCAAACAAACACACGAAAGAAAGCTATAGTCAGAGCCCTCAAACAAACACACGAAAGAAAGCTATAGTCAGAGCCCTCAAACAAACACACGAAAGAAAGCTATAGTCAGAGCCACAAACAAACACACGAAAGAAAGCTATAGTCAGAGCCCTCAAACAAACACACGAAAGAAAGCTATAGTCAGAGCCCTCAAACAAACACACGAAAGAAAGCTATAGTCAGAGCCCTCAAACAAACACACGAAAGAAAGCTATAGTCAGAGCCCTCAAACAAACACACGAAAGAAAGCTATAGTCAGAGCCCTCAAACAAACACACGAAAGAAAGCTATAGTCAGAGCCCTCAAACAAACACACGAAAGAAAGCTATAGTCAGAGCCCTCAAACAAACACACGAAAGAAAGCTATAGTCAGAGCCCTCAACAAACACACGAAAGAAAAACACACGAAAGAAAGCTATAGTCAGAGCCCTCAAACAAACACACGAAAGAAAGCTATAGTCAGAGCCCTCAAACAAACAAACGAAGAAAGCTATAGTCAGAGCCTCAAACAAACACACGAAAGAAAGCTATAGTCAGAGCCCTCAAACAAACAAACGAAAGAAAGCTATAGTCAGAGCCCTCAAACAAACACACGAAAGAAAGCTATAGTCAGAGCCCTCAAACAAACACACTGAAGAAAGCTATAGTCAGAGCCCTCACACAAACACACGAAAGAAAGCTATAGTCAGAGCCCTCACACAAACACACGAAAGAAAGCTTTAGTCAGAGCCCTCACACAAACACACGAAAGAAAGCTATAGTCAGAACCCTCAAACAAACAAACGAAAGAAAGCTATAGTCAGAGCCCTCAAACAAACAAACGAAAGAAAGCTATAGTCAGAGCCCTCAAACAAACACACGGAAGAAAGCTATAGTCAGAGCCCTCAAACAAACAAACGAGGGAAAGATGAGAGATGGATCACAAACAAACAAACAAAACTGAAGACAGAGTCCTCAAGCAAACAAAGAAAGCTGAATGGCAGTCCGTAAACAAACACACGAAGGAAATGCGAAAGTCGGTGATCTCCAACAAACAAACAAAGGAAGATGCATAAAAATGGCAAACCTTAAAGGCAAACAAACAAACGAACGAACGAAGATACACTGAAAGACGGAAAACTCACACAAACAAACGTATTCACTTACAAATTAACAAACTAGTAAGTTAACAAACAAGCGATTTTTTCCTTTACCGAGACCTCAATACAAAGGTAACCAGACCTTAACAAACAAACAATACACACGAAGTAGAAGAGATAAATATGCAAAAATGCAAAATAAGAACACAAAATAACACAAACACAAAAGCAACCACCGACGGTATTGATGCCTAAAAAACAAACACTTCGAGGAGACCCAAATATAATGACCCCACGAAACAAAACAAAACAAAAAAAAAACAGATAAAGCTGACAAACAAACAAATAATGATACGAATACGTACGCCTGTTATCCAAAACAAAGAAACTTGCAAGGAGGAGTTAGGAGGATGAAGGTTCAAGTTGCAACCGAAGTGTCACTTTACATTGCAAGGAAAGTGGTCATGATAAGAGAGAAGAGAAAAGAGGGAGGAGGAGGAAGTTGGGAGGGGGAAGTGATGAAGAAGGAAGAGGAGGAAGAGGGGGAGGGGAGAGGTGGAGGAGGAGGAGGGGCTTGATATGAACGTTGTCATTGTCAAGGGCTGTATGAGGCGGAAACAACGGGGGAGGGTGACAAGACTGTCATGAAAAGAAAGAGGGATGCAGAAAGGGAGAATGGGGGAGGGAGGGAGAGAGGGTAGGATAGAG
>NC_051389.1:51996060-51998560 GCF_015228065.2 Penaeus monodon
CCTCCCCTTCCTTGATCCATCCTATCTCTCCCCTCCTCTCCCCTCTCCCCCTCCCTCCCCTGCTCTCCCCTGACCTCTCATCAGACTTTTATTCTTTGTCTCGCAAGCGTCGGTATTTATGCTTGGCGACGCTGCTGTTACTTTCTTGGTATAAGAATAACAATCATGCGAAGCTAAGGGGGAGAACGGACAAGGGCGAGAGGGATAGGGAAGGGGGGAGAAGGAGGGAAAACGAAAGAATGATAGGGATCTGGTAGGGAGGGAAAAGAAAGAGACAAGGGGGGATGGTGATGGGGATGGAAGGGAGGGAGGGAGGGAGGGAGGGAGGGAGGGAGGGAGGGAGGGAGGGAGGGAGGGAGGGAGGGAGGGAGGGAGGGAGGGAAGGAAGGAAAGAGAGAGAGAGGGGGGGATACGTGTGTGATAGGTAGTACAAAGAAAGAAAAAGAGATAGAGATAGATAGATAGATAGATAGATAGATAGAGAGAGAGAGAGAGAGAATAAGTGTGTGGTCGGTGGTACAGAGAAAGAGAAAGAGAAAGAGAGAGAATACGTGTGTGATAGGAGGTACAAAGAAAGGAAGAACGCGGGCAAAGCGGACCATAAAACAGGTTGCGATAGTCATGTCAGACAAAGGTGCTCGATCATGAAATACAGGTGCCGGATCGGGCGGGAGGAGGTCGGACCGATAGCGATCTGGCAGATACAGGTCAGAGATGAAGAGGTCAAGACAGGCCAAAGATACCGAAGCCATGCAGGTAAGGCAATAAGTCCTAGAGAAAGCGACCCCGGCGGAGTCACTCTTCTCTCGCCTCATTCACCTTAGTCAGGAGACGCAAATGCCCTTCGCATGACAGTACCGCCTGGCTTCGACAGACGACTCATTACAGGATTGCTTAGTTCACGCGTGTACGAAACAATCAACCACAGGAGCACAAGCACGTACATGCATGTGTGCTTGTCTACACCTTCACGAACTCTCCACGACCTATCACAGGAAAAAATGTCTATCACGTAAACAAAAGCGACTGGTTGTAGATAAACAAGCCAGGTGCATAAACAAGTTGGTCGGAACAAAGGCTAGCAGACGACTACGACTTTCCACAGACAAAAAAGACGGAGATATTAGGCAGTAGGGAAGCAGGCGGGAAGCAGGTAGACTGTATGGGCTCGGGAAGACGTGCCAAAACGAATAAGAATAATCTGATACGAAAGGATAAGCAGACAGGATGGCCAATCAGGCAGAATGGCAGGGAAGAAAGCCTAAGTGACCGGCCTATCAGAAGGGAAAAGAGGGTTATCAACTAACTACGCCAGGTAGGTAGGCCAAGCAGTCAGACGAGATGACAGAAAGGTAGACACCCAGGATGGCAAGCAGGCAAGCCAGACGGATCGGATGGCAGGCAGGCAGGCCAGGGCAGCAGCAGGGAGTCTGCTAGACATTACGCAACTGTTTATTATCGATCCTCCACGTCATACGGGGAACTGCTTGCAACGTGTTTATCAATTTTTGTGTCTGTTAGTTGTCCCATAAATGCTTGAATGCCGCAACATTCCGATTCTGCTGACATTGATCTTGCACTGTCGGCCACCCGGACACTGCGCGCATGCGTGCTCTCACCAGCAAACCACTTCTACCTGAGCACGTTATGCAGGCTACTTCTTGGGGCCTCGCCCACTCCGGCATCTGTCCTCATAGCCTCCCTCCTTCCTCCCCTCCCTTTCTCTAGCCCTCTCTCCCTTCCTCTCTCTCTCTCTCTCTCTCTCTCTCTCTCTCTCTCTCTCTCTCTCTCTCTCTCTCTCTCTCTCTCTCTCTCTCTCTCTCTCTCTCTCTTCCTTTCCTTCTCATGACCCTCTTTCTACCGTTTCCTTTCCTTACAGCAATCTATTCTTTTCCCTTATCCTTTCCCCCTCCCTCCCCTCCCTTCCTCCCTCTCTCTCTTTATTTCCATCCCATATCTCGCCCCCAAGCCTCGCCACATTAACTCCCCCCTTAACTCTCCCTCAACAAAGGAATGACAGTAACAGAAACATGCCACCCCCTCCCCCCACCATCATTCCCCCCTCCCTTAACCTCACACCATAGCCCCCTCCCTCTCGTGCCATGACCATTCTCCTTGCAATGTAAAGTGACACTCCAGTTGCAACGTGACCCTCCGCCCTCCAACCTCCTCCTCCAGATGTCTGCGCATGTCTCCCCCCCCCACCCAGTTGGTATCGGCGTTTGCTTGTTAGGGGGTCTTTGGTACTGCTCTTTGTTTCTTTGTTTCTTTGCTGGAGAACGGTTCGGTTTTCTAGCGTTTCCAGATGTGACGTTTCTTTGTTATGAATTGCGACTTGGCTGTTGCCTCTGTTTTAGGGCGCAGGTCTTCTATCCCTTCAGACATGTTAATCTGTGTGTCTGTCACTTCGTCCTGGTTATTTGTTCGTTTGTCCCTTCACTGCTGTCTACTTTTCTGTTTGTCCTTTCATCCCTGTCTATCTGTCGGTCTGTTTTTCTCT
>NC_051389.1:52003560-52009260 GCF_015228065.2 Penaeus monodon
AACAGAATAACTAACAACACCAGCTCTGAATGAAAGGCCCGCTGCCAGTCCATAAATACCAGGCGAGGATATCGTCAAGGTTTTCCAACGAAAAGGCCATTTTTTCCGCCCTCAATAACGAAGTAAATGCGGCGGCCGCCAGACCAACTGTTACCCAGCAGCTGGGAGAGGAAATCGATAGCAACTGTGAGATTCTTTATCACGGTCGTCAATAGTGAAATTATAGAGGAATAATAGAGGAATTATAGAGATCCAGTAGAATTCTTTATCATGGTAGTTACACTCCAGTAAGGTTATTTATCATGTGAGCCAACACACCCTAGTAAAATTCTTTATAATGACAGTGAACATCCTCAGTAATATTAGTATCATGGCAGTTAACACTCATTAGATTTTTAGCATGGTAGACAATATATCGGTAGTTAACACCGCCGTAAGATTTTTTATCATGGTAGTCAACAATGGTGCAATGATTTTTTCTTATCATGGCATTCGACATTCCAGTAGCATTCTTTACCATGGTTGTGAACACCAGTAAGGTTCTTTATCATGATACACCCGTAAAATGCTTTATCATGATACACTCTTAAGATTCTTCATCCTAGCAGTCGACACTTCAGTACCATTCTTCATCACGGCAATCAAACCAAGATTCTAAATTCCTGCTAACAAACCAAGAAACGAGGGCGATTGCACAAACACCCACCTTCAGCGGAGGTAATAACAGCGCCAGCTCTGTGAATCCTTGGTAGAGATCTCTGTATCGTGTAAACAACCAGCATCTAAAAAAAAACTTTTGATCTTTACGCTCCTAGCAACAAGTAAACAATGATGCAACCCATCTATCTTTTCTTTTCTGATTAGATTTCACAGAGGGAAATCATAGTAATGTTATCCTGTACTTATAGAACAGAAGTCAGTAGATGAGAAGCCTCATCATATTACATAAATACACAGACAAATATCATTATGCAATGATATAACGAGAGAGAGAGAGAGAGAGAGAGAGAGAGAGAGAGAGAGAGAGAGAGAGAGAGAGAGAGAGAGAGAGAGAGAGAGAGAGAGAGAGAGAGAGAGAGAGAGAGCGACAAGATACAAATTTGCACAGTCCTTAAGTCCGTAAGAGCGACGGATCACAATAACAGACTGAAGCACCGGTCTGAAACACAGCATCCGGTTGTGTGGGATGGCGACTAAGCGTTGCTGGCTGCCGCTCCTGCTGAGCCGAGTTGTTTCATTTGTTTCTATCTTAAGTCACAGAAGGCTTATTTTATCTCGTTTTTTCTGTGTGTGTGTGTTTGTTTGCTTGTCTGTCTGTCTTTTATATTTGTGTGTGTTTGTGGGTCAGTATTAATCCGTCTGTGTGCTCGTCTTTCTGTATGTCTCCATCCCTTTCTCCCTTCTTCGCTTCCGCCCCCCCCCCCCTCTCTCTCTCTCTCTCTCTCTCTCTCTCTCTCTCTCTCTCTCTCTCTCTCTCTCTCTCTCTCACTCTCTCTCTCTATCTCTCTCCTTTACTCCCCTCACTTTCTTATTTTATCGCGTAAGTTGTGGTTAAGTCATGTTACTTAATGCAACCTGGTGTACCATGGAATGACGTAACGATATTCGGTTTCTCGTTCAACCTAAGTTTTGAAAACACCTTCAATGTTGTTCCCATCATAACTGCATCACTGTACTTTACTTGCACAACCCTAAAACCATCATCATTACTTTATACAACCCTTCATCACACCACTATCATAAACGGTCCTCATAATCGTGTTACCATCTTGTTATCACCATACCATACGACCTTCACTGCATCTGCCATCACGCCAAACCATTATCACCAACACCATACCTCTCACTGCAACCACTATACACCAGTCGCCACCACGATAGGTCATCCATATCCTTTCCACTCCCATGGTAACAACATAAAAAAAGTTCAAATACTTGGGGAAACGCATGTAAACAGACATTAATAAAAACAAACAGACATAAAATCACCTAATAAAAGTAAACTGGTAAATAGAAAATCAATATTACATTCCAAAAGAAAGCAGAGAACTTCAACACGTAACCAGGCAAAAACATGAACGGGCATTGAAACCAGTAAACATACAAAGAGACACACAAGCAAAACAAAGCATACCCACAGGCACACGCGCAATTAAGAGGTTTAAAATTAAAGAAACAAAAAGGAGACATAACCAACACATAAGCACACACACCAATAACATGCAAGCAGCACGCGACTGAAGAAACACACAACATACAAAAATTCAGGCAATGAAACAAGCACACAGGCGTTTAAGCAGCCACACAAACACAATTACGGATACAAACCAAGGCCTAAACCAAGACCCAAACGATGAAGCAATGCGAAAAAAAAAGAAAAAAAAAATCTCCATCAAGCAGACGCACAAGCACACAATTAGGGCTACAGACATCCAACAAGCAGGCACCCAAGCCGACAAGGAAGCCAGCGGAGCGGCGCACCGTCGGGGGTAAACAAACGAAGCAGAGCAGAAAGACAGCCGTGTTTGCGTGTGCATCTGCTCGTGGCGCTGAGGAGACCGCTGCTGTTGTGCCGTGAACGAGGGTAAACATCGCGAGGCAAACATCCCCGCTGGCTTTAAATCCTTCCAACATCCTCTCTGGCCATCCTACAAGGCTGTACGTATCCTCTCCTGCCATCCTACAAGCCTCTGCATCCTCTCCTACAAGACTATATACATCTTTTCTTGACTTCTATAAAGCTATACACATTAATCATAACCGCAATAATGATTACCTATGATTATGATGATGATATAACAATAATAATGATAATTAGAAAATAGCAATAATAATAGTAATAGCAATATTATTATTATTATTATTATTATTATTATCATTATTATTATTAGTAGTAGTAGTAGTAGTAGTGTAGTAGTAATAATAATAATAATAAATAATGATAATGATAATAATAATAATAATAATAATAATAATAACAATAATAACAATAATAATAATTAAAATAACAACGGCAACAACAACAATAATGATAGCAAGAACAGTAACAATAATTGATGATAATAAGAAAAAATAAAATAAAATTATGATGATTAATGATAATAATATAAAATAACACAGCAACAACAACAAAATAATAATAACAACACAATAATAATCACAAAATCCATATCATCATCATTATTATTATTATCATTATTATAATCATCCTCATTATCATAATCACACCCCGTTTTTGTTACTGTGGCGAAGAGACACCTGACAGACCGGTGATGAATGATGGCAGGGTGACAGATTGGGGACGATAATCATTTGATTATTGACAGGTTGGTGATGAAAATTAATTGAAACACAGCGACGTTATTTGGGTATGTAATCATCAACAACTTCTCAAATGCATCCACCCTCGCTGGAGTATACTATTAGTATTAACAATAATACAGTATATATACTAATGATAGTGATAATAAAAAAAGTAATAATGTGGTTGTGATGATGATGATGATGATGATGATGACGATGATGATGACGATGATGATGACGATGATGATGATGACGATGATGATGATGACGATGATGATGACTGATGATGACGGTGATGATGATGATGATGATGATGATAATGATGATGATGATGATGATGTATTACTGATGATACCACTGATCATTATTAGATAAATAAGAACACCAATACTAATACTAATCACATTTTAACAATAAATTGCCTTTTTTTTCCATCAGAATCCACAGCATCATCCTAAACACCAAAAATGCACGAAAAAATCAACTCATTTTAGAAAATAAAAAAAGCCTAATTATACCAAACCAAAGAATGGCAGCATGCGCATGGGGAGGAATAAGGACAGGGAGATAAAGCCAGTGGAGGGGAAGGAGGAGATAGGAGAGAGAAACCGACAGGCAAATAGGGAGGAAGTTCGAGAGAGAGAGAGAGAGAATGACAAAGAAATAGAAAATAGGAGAAAGAGACAGACATGCAAAGAAGTGGAAGAAAGGAACATGCAGGCAAAGAGGGAGAAGTGGAAGAATGTAGGAGAAAGAAAGAGACAGGTAAGAGAGAGAGAGAGAGAGAGAGAGAGAGAGAGAGAGAGAGAGAGAGAGAGAGAGAGAGAGAGAGAGAGAGGATAAGTTACAAATACTAATAACAAATAATAACAAAAATAATAGTTATAAATTATAATAAAAAACAACAATAATCAATTACTAAAGAGGTAAAGAGAGGGAGGCAGTAAGAGAAAGTAGAAGGAAAGAGACAAACAGACAAACAGGGAGAAAGTGTGTGGGGTGGGGGGGCAGGCGAAGATGTGGGAAATAGGAGAAAGAAGCTAGACAGCCAAAAGAGGTGGGAAGGAGAGCAGGGAGAAGAAGAAGGAGGGAAGCTAGACAGCCAAATGAGGGCAGACACGAATACACTTTTCGGATTTCAGATTTCAAAACGCTTCAGTGAAAGCAGTCGCCGCCGTAACACAGGAATACGAACGGCAAGAACAACGGCAGATGTAATAATCGAGAAGGCACAAAACAAGGAGGCGAGAAGAGGGAAAGTGTAAAGAGAAAAAGATCGAAAAGGAAGATAGAGATGGAAAATGGAAGGAAAAGGAAGATACTGCGAAGAGGGGAGACGGAAGAGAGAAGAGAGAAAAAGGCGAAGAGAAGAAGCAGGAGGGAGGAGGAGGATAAGAGATAAATGGGAAGAGAAAGGTAGGAGGTGAGAAGAGAGAAAAGAGAGAGGAAAGAAGAGAGAAAGCGGGGGGGGGGAGGTGGAATTTTTAAAAATATATAATACATGAACAGAGAGGGGAAAAACTGAAATAGAGGGGAATGGACATACGGATAAAAATGTGGGTCAGGGAGAAAGAGATGAGGGCGAGCGAACATGTAACAGTTGAGATGAAGTAATCAATACCGAACTACAGCATGAGCGTGTGTGTGTGTGTGCTTGAATGTACTTGCTCTCATGTGCGCGTGTAGGTGAGAGATAAGGGAGAAAGAGAGATATAGGTGGAAAAATAGATGGTTAGGTAGACACCCAGTAAAAAATAAGAGGTAGGCAGAAAGAGAGAGAGAGAGAGAGAGAGAGAGAGAGAGAGAGAGAGAGAGAGAGAGAGAGAGAGAGAAGAGAGAGAGAGAGAGAGAGAAGGGTGGGGGGTGGTGGGGGGAGAAAGTGAGAGAGAGGGGGAAAGAGAGAGAGAGGGAGAAAGAGAGAGAAAGAGGATAAAATGGGAGAAGAGAGAGAGGGGGGAGAGAAAGAGGGTGAGTAAGAGAGACTAAGAGAGTGGAGAAGGAGATAGAAGGGGAGAGAGGGAACGAGAAAAGAAAGTAGAGAGGACAGAAGGAGACGCAGGGGAAGAAAGAGAGCGAAAAAGTAGAGGGGAGAGAAAGGGAAGAGACCAAAAGAGGAAAAGAGAAAAGCGAGAAAAGGAGAGAAAAAAAGAGGAAGAACTTAAGGGAAAAAAAGTAGAAAGAGCGAGAGAAAAGAAGTAGGAGGGGAAGGGGGCGGGGAAGAAAAAGAGAGTGAAAAAATACGAGGGGGAGGAGGGAGGGCCTTTCCTCGTGATTAAAGGGCAATCTTACTCTCTGCGTAAATGGGGGAGAGAAAAGGGGAGAGGAGTTGAAGGGAGGAAAGAAAGGGAGAAGGGAGGGTTGGAAATGAAGGAGAGGAAAAAGAGGATGAAGGGGAGG
>NC_051389.1:52009360-52021860 GCF_015228065.2 Penaeus monodon
TTTCTTTCTCTCTCTCTTTCTTCTCTTTCTTTCTCTCTCTCTCTCTTTCCCTATCCCTCTCTTTCTCTTACCCCACTGGCTGTTACCGTAAAAGCTGGTCAGTACTGCACTTGGATTTTTGTTCCAAAGCTCCATTTGTTTTACCTGGAAAGAGAAAAATAGCGTAAGTTCCACGATTGCACAATTGCAATGAGTGTGCAACATCTTATCATGGAGTTATGTTGCAAAGCGTTCACTAAAATATCACATAATAAATAGAAATAATTGCGTTATATCCTATTCTGCACATTTCCCGTTCCTCGATCCAGGATAACGTGAAATACTTTATTTTGTCAGATCGAACATGTTGCACCAATTACTACTATAACAAATAATTAAATAAACAAATGATCAACCACACAGCATTTGCAAACACGAAATGAAGCAGCCACAGTAAGGTTTAATGGTTCCTTCTTACTGTGGTTGTTTCATTTCATTTTTGTACAGACGCTTTTGTATTTTGTTCCATTTGGATTCGGAACTCCTAAAAATATATTTTTTGACAAATTAACAATTTGCAGTTCATGTGTCGTTCCCAATTCGTCGAAATTCGCATGGAAGCCTGCATAAATTCATACGGAAGCCCACATAAATTCGCATGGAAGGCCACATAAATTTACATGGATGCCTACGTAAACTCGCCAAAAAATTACGTAAATTCACATAGAAGCCCACATGAGTTAAAATGGAATTCTAGATAAATTCACATGGTTGTCCACAAAACTTCATATGAATTCACACAGATCAAAATGAAATTTCAGATTAATTCACATGAATACATATAAATTCACATATGTTGCCACAAATTCACATGCAAGCCCACATAAATCCACATAAAGCTCACATGAATTCACATGGAACCCCACATAAATCCACAAAGGCCAATAAATTCACGCGCAAGCTCAAATAAATCCACATGGAATGCAACATAAATCCGAAGGGAATCCCATATAAATTTACAAAGAAGCCCTTTTAAATCCACATGGAAACCCGCATAAATTCACATCATATCACGAAAGCAAATTGTCACATTACAAACACGAAAGCAAAATAGCCCTCATTCCAAGATAACTCCATGGGTGACGCCAGGGATGTAAGTAATTACCGAGCATAATTACGCTGGTAATTACCCTGAAATAATCCCATTAATGCAGGTGGTTAACGAGAAGAAAGAAAGTTGAGTTTCAGTGGTACAGCTGGCTCACGTCACGCAGCTTGATAGTCGCACAGCTGGCCAAGAGGTACAGATGGACACGGGCTGGATGGTCTATCAGCTTTACAGGTAGTGGTGACGGTGGCGGTGGAAGCACGGAGGGCAGGCAGGCAGGGAGGCAGGCAGGCAAGCAGGCAAGCAGGCAGGACATGCTCCACCCTCATTCCCAACTCCCACTCATCCTCCACCCCGCAACTGCACTTCTCTTCCTCCACCAACATCTCTAACATCTCTCCATCAATATCATCCGACTTAAGGGCATTTTCTCAAAGGACGCGTCACATGCATTATGGTAGGCAGGAGGAAACCATGTGTGTGTATGTGCAAGTGTATGTAAGTGAATATGTATGTGCATATGTATATATGTATATATATATATATATATATATATATATATATATATATATATATATATATATAATATATTTATATATATATATATATATATATATATATATATATATATATATATATATATTATATATATATATATATATATATATATATACTATATATATATATATATATATTAAGTGTTTATATATACATATATGCGTATGTGTATATGTGTGTGTATGTATGTATGTATATATATATATATATATATATATATATATATATATATATATATATATATATATGTGTGTGTGTGTGTGTGTGTGTGTTGTGTGTGTGTGTGTGTGTGTGTGTGTGTGTGTGTGTGTGTGTGTGTGTGTGTGTGTGTGTGTGTGTGTGTGTGTGTGTGTATGTATGTATGTATGTATGTATGTATGTATGTATGTATGTATGTATGTATGTATGTATGTATATATATATATATATATATATATGCACACATATTTGAATTAGCACATTTACAGCTCAGATCCTTGGCACAGGCTTACTGTGCCAAGAGAAATGCCACCTGCATGGAAGCCAGAGCCTGGGGGTCAATGTTGCAAAGAGGGCCATTATCATGCAAGAAAAAATGTACACTATGGCCACGTCTTGTTGCTTCAGTGCCATGACTGCACACAGGCCATGGCACAGTCCATGTGCAGCTCGGAGCCCCAACACAAAGAGTGCCAAAAGAGTGCTAAGCCTTGGCGCTGCACACTGTTTTTTGGACGTGTCACATTGCCATGGGGAAGGTAGGGCCTGCTCGAGCGCCATCCACCCCCATGCCCCATCCCCTATCCTCCCTATCCCGCCCTCCACCCCCCCTCCCCACAAAAAAAATGTACCCGAAGTATCTGTACCTCGTTCTTTTTCCCGCTTCCCCTCCCCCTTTCCATCTTTCTGCCTTACTCGTGCACTTCACAGTTCTCTTCTCTTCTCTTTTTCCCCTCTTCGTTTTAGTTTCATATCAGCTTTTTTCCCCTTCTCCTCTCTTTCCTTTTATTACCTAACCCTGGCCTCTTTCTTTCTGCCTGTCTCCGTCTACCTCTCCTCCCTCTCTTTCTCTCTCTTTTGCCTTCCTTCCTCCAGCTCACTCTTCTCTGCGAGGTCCTCTCATCCGCAGTCGCCTCCCGTCTCCTCCTCCACCCACCATCCCCGCCTCGCTCTCTCTTTCTTCTTTCTCTTTCTCTCTCCCTCTCTCCCTCCTCGCGCCTCATTGTGGCACGCGCCCTGCCACGTGATAGGCTTAACAGGAATCAATAAGGCCGGAGGCTCAGCCAGCCGCCCAAACTACTGCCACCACCGCCGCTGCCGCCACCACAGCTCCCGCCACAACCACCCAACCACACGCATATTGCTAGCGCTACAACCACAACTATCACCGCATTTTTTATCTCCACCACCGCCGACGTTCTCGCTCTGGCCACAGCCCCCCAGCCTCCACCTCTAACCCCCCTGCCTCGTCCCCATCACCCTCGACCACCACCATCTCCTTCCGCCTCTGCTACCTCCATCCGGCCAGACGAATGACGTCATCAACCTAGGACGGCTCTCCCAAGTTCAACGGCCTTGCTACAGTACGTCTAGTACCTTCCAGTACCCCCTCCATCACCACGCCCTCCCCCACACCCTCCCCCTCCTTCTGCAGCCCCACTGTCTGGCTGTTTCTTTGTCTCCTTCTTTGTTTCGGTTCTATTCATTCACGCTATTCACTTATTCATTCATTTCCCTTCTCTCTTCATTCCAGCTTGCCACTTACTCCTTGCGTCTTTCTGCTATTATATTCCTCATCTCGCATCTTCGGTAATTTCATATCTCTTTTCTTGCATACTATTCGATTTTTGTCTTCCTCAGCTTTTCTCTCCGACCGACAGACAGCCCGTGTTTTCCTGTCTCTGTCTCTGTCCTTGACCTGACAGTCCGTCTTGCCGGCGTTACTTCTTTGTTTTAATGTGCATGCAAGTTAGCATACGGGCGTGTGAACGGACAGTGAGTGCGTGACTGCGAATGCGTGTGAGAACGACTTTGCGTGATTATGTGCGCGCGTTAATCCTTGCCTTCATTTCTTTTCCACCGCCCTTTCCCCTACCACAAAGCCATCATGCCCCCGCTTCCTTCGCGCTGTCGAAATAAAGATAATGAAGACCCAGACGCTATCACACTGCAAACGTTTGCAATGTAAATAACACGTGGCACGAATGCACGCCCCTCTGCACGGGACTACCCAGTGGCATTGCCGCACCACCTGCTACTATTTGGCAACGCACCAGCAGACAGCAAGTGACGTGGCACTGGCGCTGTGCACGGGCGCATTCGCAGAACTGCATCACTACTCGTGTAGAAATCCTTACGTATACCATGGCACTAGTTAAATGTGCTTCCCTCCCTCACTCTCTCCATCTCTTCTTCTTCTCCCTATCCTTCTCTCTCTCTCTCCCTTCCCCTGTTACCTACTCCCAACTCTTTCTCTGCCTCTCTCTCTCTCTCTCTTCTTCTCGGGCTGCCTGCATCCTATTCCCTCTCTTCTCTTCCCTGAGTGTATGTCTGCCCACATACGTACACACGTGTGCTGTAAAATGGATGTTCAGCATCCCTCATTAATCAGCTCATCTGACACACTTTTTGGCCGAGGTGGGCACACGCGGGGAAAGTTTGTGGTCGTAAAAATACGCGTGGAAGTTTACCCTTTCCGGCGCAGTTCACATTTAAAAGCTCGCTGTAGCGTAGCGTACCACATAACCTCACGCGGGCTCCATGCATCCTTGTGAAACGTTTAACCCTACGCTTTGTATTTTCCGGTCCCCCCAAGTCGCACCCATCAAGGGGTCATTTTCGAGTGCCAGTGTAAATCTCCTTGAGACTCACCAGAGCCAAGCCGTTACTTTACCAACGCAATGCCTAACAAGGCACCACATGCCTGGGAACAGACGACCCCTTCCCCTTCCCCTCCCTCCCGTTCCCTTTTCCCATCCGATGCCCTCGCCCTCTTATTAAACACGTGAAACATTATTTAATCATATTCCACGTAATTACATGCCCCCTCTCCGTCCCAACCCCCACCCATCGGTCCTCCCACATCAGGTAATACAAACGTCTCCGTTCCGTACCATAATTGCTGTGGCCCACCCCTCCCATGCCCCTCCCCTCTCCCCTAAGAAGTGCGTGTGACGGCAGCCATAAATAAAAGCTCTGGAATGACAGTACCACTACCACCACCTCCTCCTCCCCTTCCTCCTTCCCCTTCTCCCCTTCCCTCACCAACACCTCGCCCTCCTCCCATCGTCATCTTCTTTCAACGCCTCTTCCTCTCAACTATTTTCTCTTTCCTCTTCCTCCTTCTTCATCCTTCCTTCTTTCTCCTCCCACCTCCTCCTCCCTTCTCTTTCACCGCCCTCCTCTTCCTCCTTCCTGCTCTACCTCATCCTCATCCACCCATCCCCAACCTCCACCTTCACCCCCGCCTCCCCTCCCACCCCCTTTCATCCACCAACTCCTCAAACCCCTTTCATTCCCGCCTTCCCTCTAATACACTCGATAACTGCGTATCTCTCTTTCTCTCAACGCATTCCCTCCTCGCGTTTGCCCGGACACATCGTGCATCATTTCCTAAGTCCATCTTCCTCCTGCCGCCCCTACTTCCTTCTTTCTTACGTCCACCTGTTACCAATCTTTCTTCCCTTCCTCCCTAACTCCCTCTTTCTTAAATATATCCGTTACTGATCTTTGCTCCATGTCTTCCTTTCTCAAGTTTCCTTTTGGTAAATATTGTTCGTAACATGAATGATGTGTGTTAGGGGAGGTTTAAGTGACTTCACTGTTGGATTGACTGTTGGAAAAGCAGAAAAATAAAAGGAACATTAGTATTGACAATGCAGCACCAGTAACTTTATCATCATCAACAACAATTAACAACAGCAACAACAACAATAATAATAACAGAAAAATAATAACAATAAGCATGATAGAACTTTAATAATAATAACACCATCACTAACAAAAAATAACAACACCACAACAATTCCAACCACTAATAATAACAACAATAATGATAGTAAAGAATAACAATAACAATAAAAGCAATTACATGTAATTACTTAATCAAAATTAAATAAAACTTATGCAGACAGCCTTCTGCTTTCCCGTCCTCATAAACGCCCCTTTTTCTCCCCTTAAAGAATCAGTTATCTCCCGTAATTCACTCTCAGGGCATCAGATCCCTCCCCTCTTTTTCTTTCTCTTGTACACCCTTCTGAAACACTAAATATATCTCCCATGCTTCACTTTCCTCAATCTATTCTACTAAACATCCAAAACAGTTTCTTGTGATCTCCTGAAACACTAAAATAATTTCACTTGTTGAAACTGAAATGCCTTCTCTCTTGCTCTACTCAAAATAGTTTCTGTAGTACTACGGGAAAACCTAAATATTTCTAATTTTCTCTACTCAAAAGATCAAATACCGTTTATTTTTCTCTCGAAAAACAGGCCTAACATTTCTTTCACTCTACTGATATTTAACTGAACAATCAAAAGCTTTCTGCTTTGGATTTTTTGTTACAATGAAAGAACAAACATCCTCCATTTTGTTCTGATTAAGAAAAAAACTTTAAGCTTATTTGAACCCAAAGTGTTTCATTTATATTGTAATGAAAATACCTTCTTCCCTTCTGCTCTATCGCAACACCAAAATACTCCTCTGGTGATACCTCAAACGTCAACCCTCAGCATCCTCCCCCTCCCCCCCCCCTCCCCTCGTACTACCAGCGCAAGTGTCAACACCAACTACCCCTTTCTCTCTCTCTCTCTCTTCCTCCCTCTCTCTCTCTCTCCCCACCCACTCTCTCTCTCTCCCCCTTCTCTATCTCCCCCTCCCTTCTCTCTCTCTCGTCCCCCTCTCTCTCTTTCCTCCCCCCCATTCTCTCTCTCTCTCTCTCTCTCTCTCCCCTCTCTCTCTTTCCTCTCTCTCTCTCTTCTCCTCCTCCTCTTCTCTCTCTCTCTCTCTCTCCTCTCTTCTCCTCCTCTCTCTCTTCCTCCTCTCTCTCTCCTTCTCTCTTTCTCTCTCTCTCTCTTCTCTTCTCTTCTCTTCTCGTCCCGATACTCTCCTCTCCTCCCACTCTCTCCTATTCCCCCTTTTTCCTCCTGCACTCCTCTCTCTCCCTCTCCCCTTCCCCCTCCCCCTCTCCCTACTTCCTCTTTTCCCATGCTCCTCCTTCCCATCTTCTCTTTGTATACGTTTCCATCCCATACCACTTCTCCCTTCTCTTCCAAACGTGACCTTAGTGCCCCCTACTAGTGGCTCCACGTGCACTAAGAGTGCCAAACGTGGGTGGCAGGGGTGGCCAGGAAGAGTGAGGAGGAGGAGGAGGAGGAGGAGGAGGAGGAGGAGGAGGAGGAGGAGGAGGAGGAAAAAGAGGAAGAAGAAGAAGAGGAAGAAGAGAAGGAAGAGGAGGGAGGGTGAGACGAAGAAGAGTGAGGGTGGGGAAGGAGGAGGAGGGGGAGGGGGAAGGAGGGGGAGGGGGAAGGAGGAGGAGGGGGAGGGGGAAAGAGGGTGACAAGGGAGGGCGGGCAGCTGTGGGTCGCGAGTGAGCGAGCCAGGTGTGGCTAGCAGGTCTCATTACCTTTCTCTATATCATAAAATGAAATCTGAAAATGAAGCAGGAATCAGCGAGGGGGAGATGTTTATTAGGCGATGGATCATACAGCGTGCATGTTTGTTTGGATGTCTGTGTAAAAGAGAGCGAGGGAGAGGAAGAAAGAAAGATAGAGCGAGAGAGGAAACACACACACACACACACACACACACACACACACACACACACACACACACACACACACACACACACACACACACACACACACACACACACACACACACGCGTACACACACACGAGAGAGAGAGAGAGAGAGGAGAGAGAGAGGGGGGGGAGGGGGGGAGGAAAGGGAGGAGGGAGGAGAAGGAGAAGGAGGGAGGGAGGGAGGGAGGGAGAGAGAGAGAGAGAGAGAGAGAGAGAGAGAGAGAGAGAGAGAGAGAGAGAGAGGAAGGAGAGAGAAAGTAAAGAAATACATCGAGTGAGAGAGTGAGTGACTACGTACACCCGCACGCATTTCTGCATCCGTTGTCAGTTCTGAAATAAACGAACGGCTGCCCGCTGCCTGCCTCGCCGCCAGCGAAGCCCGAGCGCCTCGTCGTCCCCCGGCGGCCACCTCAGCCGCATCCCGCAGCGCGATTCCCGTCACAACAACCTGGAGCGTTGTTCCTTGATAGGCCTAACGCCGTCTCGACTCCCCTTGCTCCGTCCGTCAAGTAATCACGTGAGTCTCTATACGCTCCCCTATCCCCCTACTCCCGTCCCCTTCTCTCCCTGCCGTAAGCTGGGTCACGTGACGATATCCGATACTCCCTTTCCCCCTCCCGCCGCTCTCCCTATCCCGCCTCCCTACCTCACCCCCCCCCCCCCCGGTCTCTCCGAGTCTCCCTCGCGTCTAGACAACACACTGGGATCGCGTCCTCGCGGCATCTCCCCTCTCTCCCCTCTCCCCCCTCTCCTCCTTTCCCCTCCTTGGCCCTCCTCCACTACCCTCGGGCTATCTACTGGATGATCTTGATAGTAGGGCAACGGCGCGGCGAAGAGGAGGAAGGGAAGGAAAGAGAGGTAGAAGGAGGCGGAAAATTACACAAAGGGAATTTCCCGTATCTCGATCCCTATCACTTCTGTCGATTGCTCTTCCTATCTACTCTTTGGCCTTCTTTCTTATCTTCAAGGCAGCTACCATCTTGATTCTCATCCGCCTCCGCTTCTTCCAGGGAGTCGCCCCCTCTCGTAGCTAGACACTCATCGTTTTCATCATTTTTAAATGACCTCTGCAATACGATCTCTACCTGCATTTCCACCCCTTCTCCGGCCTGCAAAACCACACCCCCCATAGCCTTAACCCCCCAACTAACCTCACTTCCACCACAACCCCGCTCGAAGGTCAACCTCAAGCGATTCGGAAACCGGCTGTTGCTAACCCTTGCAATACAGACGTCCTCACTCCAACGCTGCAACATGCAATAATTACCATTCGCAGTTATCCTTCCCATTCCATCAACGCGAAATCAGGTTTCCCCTCGACGCTCTGATTCACACCGACCGCAACGTCCCCTCACACGCATCTCGTTCCCCCCATTTTCCTCATTCATTAAAATCAAACCGCTCCGAGGCAATTCCCGTCCCCTCACTTCCCAAAATCGGGTCTGCTCACTCGAACTTCATCACCTCATTTTCTCATTCATTAAAACCAAACCTCTTCAGCGTAATCTCATTCCCTCACCCGAATTCCCCTCATTTCCTCATTCGTTCAAATCAACCTTCCTCAGTGTAATTCCCATCCCCTCATTTTTCCGCGCGAATTTCGCCACCTCATTTCTGAATACCAAACCCTCATATGTGTAACCCCTTTCCCTCACTTGAATTCATCACCTTATTTTTCAATTAATCAAAATCAAACGACTTAATGCAATCCCATCCCCTCACTCAAACTCACAACCTCATTTCGTCATTCATTCAAAGCAAGCCTCTTCAAAGTAATCCCGTATCCTCGCTCTCTCACGCTATGCCTCCTCACTCGTAACCCATCAGCCTCATTTCCTCATCAAAACCAAACCTCTCCCCCCCCCCCCTCCCAGGAACCACGTCCCCTCCCCCGATGCTCTTCCCCTCATTCCCAGCAGTTAGTTCCCCTCACACAGTGAACCGTCCCCCTCACTCACTGACTTCCTTTCGACTCACCATCACTTATTCCATTTCTCATTCTAATCGTCTTCCAGTGCAGTCTCTCTTAATGCAATACTTTCTCTGCAATTATTGCAATGGCGTCCTCTCAACCTCTCGATCTTGTGCCTCATCATAAGACTCCATCAAGTGGTGCTCCTCCATTCACTGCAGTCCCTCTTCTTTATGTTTCCTTTACTCACTCACTGCAGGTCTGTCTCCTCAGTCCGTAAGTATCGCCTCCTCTCGTTCGTTGCATTTACGTCCTTCTCATTCAGGATTCATGTCCTTCCCTCATTACGTCATCTCACTCATTAATACAGAACCCTTACTATTAGCACGTTTGTCCTCAGTCTGTAATATTTCACTTCCCTCGTTCCCTCCAAAACAGTCTTCCCCATGAAGTGAAAAGTCCTCATTCAGTGCCTCTTCCCCTCACTCACTGCAATACATACCACCTCATTCAGTGAAATTTTGTCTTCCAATCTCAGCAAAATATCCTCCTTATTCGGTGCAAATTCATCCCCTCGCTCCTTCCAAAGCATTCCTCATTCGGTGCAATTTTCCCTCCCTCACTCGCTGCAAAACAAGCCTTCCTCATTCGGTGCAATTCCATTCCCTCACTCCCTGCAAAACATTCCTCATTCTGTGCAATTTCATCCCCCATCACTCACTTGCAGTTCCTGTCCTCCCATGTAATACCGTGCCCTCACTTATTGCAATCCCATCTCGCCACCTGTTTTTAATGCAATCCCATCCCTCTCACTCCACGCAATCCTATTCCCCTCAGAAGAGATGCATCCCCCACCCCCCATCCACCTACCCACCCACCTTCCTTTCCCCCACCTGCCGCTAACCCCTCATCTCTTTACCTCCGCCTATTCTTTCACTTACCCCCTTCTCCCTCTCCCCCTTCTCTTCCCTCGGTTAAAGTCCCCCTGGCTAAGTCCCCCAACTCCCCTCTTTTCCACTCTCCCCTCCATCCCTCCCGCCTACCCCTTCCCCGGCTCTAGCACGCCCACACGTGAAGTAAAGTTGCACGACCGTCCTCCGTGTCCCATGCACTCTGCACTGCCTTTTCTTGCATTCTGGGCTTCTCTCTCTCTCTCTCTCTCTCTCTCTCTCTCTCTCTCTCTCTCTCTCTCTCTCTCTCTCTCTCTCTCTCTCTCTCTCTCTCTCACACACACACACACACAACAAAACCATTTCTTCTTTTCTTCTATATCCTATCTTTGAACTGCGTTTCAATTTCTTGTCTCTTCTTCGGATTGATTTTCTCTCCCTCCTTTAATTTTCTCCACTCCTCTTCTAACTCCCTTTTTTTGTCTTCTTCCTTCTTTGGGATTTCGTTTCCGTTCTTATCTCCTCTAATCACCCTTACTCAATTTTCTTCCCACTTTCCTACATTATACCCTTTATGCCATTCTTCTTACCTCTTTTAATTTCTCTTTCATCTCCTTTTACGTATTTTCCTTTTTTCTTTATCTCCTCCTCCTCTCAATTCATCTGTTTTTATTCCCTATCAGCTCCTTCCTCCTTATTCCCCTTCTTTCTCTCCTCTCTCTTCTCTCTTATTTCCCTTCTTCTTTCCCTCCTCCTCTACCTTTCACACTACTTTCATCATCTCTCTTCACCTCTTTTACCTCCTCTGCTCACTCTTCTTCCCCTCTCCTACCTCTCCTTTTTCTACCATCCTCCGCTCTTTGCATCGCTCCTCTTTTATCTCCTCATCCCCCTACGTTGTCCCCTCTCCCTCCCTTCTTCTACCTTCAATTTCTCGATCTTCCTCACGTTTGTACATCTCTCCTACCTCCTCATCTCCCTCTTCCTCCCCTCTTTTTATCCCTCCTCCTTTTGTTTCCCCTCTTCTACCTCCTCTTCTCATTTCTCCTTCCTTCTTTTGTCTCCCGTTCCCCCTCCGTCCTTGAATGTAGGTCATCCTCATCTGCCTGGAGGTGGAGCAAAGAATCTCTGCAACCAAGATGGACAAAAGACTCAGATAATTGAGACGGCGGACCATTAAGATGCACAACTAGGAGAGGGAGTGGGGAAAGGGGAGGGAGGGGGGGAAAGAAGGGGAGGAGGGGGTAAGGAAGCCACGTGGGGAAAGAGGAAGTGGGGTGAAGGGGGAAAGGAAGAGGGAAAGGAAAGGGGGAGGGCTGACAGGGTAAAGGAAAGGGGAGGAGAGGTGAAAGGGAAAGGAAAGGGAGAGGGTAGGGATGACGGTAAAAGTTGGACGGGAAAGCAGTTAGCGAGAGGAGATGGAGAAAAGAGGGAACAAGGAGAAGGAGATATGGAAAGGACGGATGGAAAGAGGGGAAAAAAGAGAAGGGAGGAGCACTGCGTAAGAGAAGTGACGGTGAGGTAGGAGGGAACGAGAGATGGAAGTTGTAGACGAACTGATAACAACCAAAATAATTATACTAAAAATAAACAAACTGGGCATACATGTTCACAGAAGCATCCTAAGAAAACATCTTCATCGACGTGGATTAGCTAAGAGAACGAGCGTGCCATCAGACGACCAGATTGTCAAGAGCGATAAAAGCGAACACGAGGAAGAGCTATCGAGTTAGCCATCAGAGACGACCAACACGACAATTACGACCGACAACTGAGACGGCGGACAATCAGAGAAGAAAGCCGAGACGACCAGGTGTGGCGACCCCGAGATGCAGCGGGCAATTGTGATTGACAAGAGAAGTGGACGGCCGTAATGGAAGGTCACTTGGACACGTCTGCCAAAGACACACGAAGGACATTTTATCGACGTCCTCCTGCCCATCAGTGTATCATAACCCTCTACCCTCGTCCGACATCACCCGCCCGTCCTCCTCCCTCCTCCCTCCTGCCGCTTACTCCACCTTTTCCTTCTCCATGCTCGCTCTCTATTTCTCTCTTTCTCCATCTCTCTCTCTCTCTCTCTCTCTCTCTCTCTCTCTCTCTCTCTCTCTCTCTCTCACCCATTCATTCATTCACTCACCCACCCACCCACTCACTCACTCACTCACTCACTCACTCACTCACTCACTCACTCACTCATTCACTCACTCACTCACTCATCCACTCACCAACCCACTCTCTTTCACCCTCATCTTTTTCCTGCGAGTCGTTG
>NC_051389.1:52026860-52029872 GCF_015228065.2 Penaeus monodon
GAGAGGGAGGAGAGGGATAGGTAGGGAGGAGGGAGAAGAATCGTTAAAGAGGAAGGGAAGAGAGGGACAGGCAAGGAGGGATGGAGGAAGAGGGATGCGTAGGGAGGGAGGGCTAGAAAAGGGGGGGGAAAGGAGATGGTAAGAGGAGAAAGAGGAGAAGAGGATAAAGGAGGGAAGATAGAGGAGGGGGAGATGATAGGATAGAAGTTGGGTAAGTGAGTGAGAGCAGGGGGAAGAGAGACAGACAGACAGAGAGAGAGAGAGAGAGAGAGAGAGAGAGAGAGAGAGAGAGAGAGAGAGAGAGAGAGGAAGGAAGGTTGGAAGAGAGAGAGACTAATTTTTAGAAGTATTTACAAAAAAGTAAAATAACACAGATTATAGATTATCCTCACCCAAAGAAAGAGAAAAACACACACACAAAAAAGAAAGAAAACGAGAGAAAAGAAGACAAAGAACAAACAAAACAAAGAAATACAGACAAAACAAAACAAACATACAAAAAAACAACAATTACACACAGAAAAGGGCACCCCAAACCAAATAACACACGGAACCCTACACCCTTCTCCCTCCTACACCCTTCACCTTCACGTAACTCCCACCTCCTCCCTATAGAGAAGCCCAAGAGGAGTCCGCAGCAAGGCCTCCCACGTCCAGAAGGAAGCTGACCTCGGCCCCCCCGCCGCCGTACGCCGTTTCGCCCGATCGCCAAGGTAACGCGCCGCGCTGTAGTTCTAGAACGTTCCACAGCCGCCGGGCCTTATGCAACGCCGCGGAACAAATCATGACTCTTTTTTGGGGGGAGGGGAGTGGGGGGGAGGGAAAGAGGGAGGGAGAGAGAAAGAGAGAGAGAGAGAGAGAGAGAGAGAGAGAGAGAGAGAGAGAGAGAGAGAGAGAGAGAGAGAGAAAGAGAGAGCCAACCAGACAGAGTTTGGCTCTGCAGGCGTCGGAAGGAGAAGAACAGATAAAGGGATTTCACGAAGGGCTTTAGAGGGAAGGAGACTGTTGAAGTGATGAAGCAAGGGAGACAAGAAAAGGGAAAGGGAAAGGAGAAAGGGGAAACGGGAGTCAGGGAACTAGGAGAATTGAGAGGAAAATATTGAAAATGAAGTGCAAGAGGGTCGAGGAAAGGTAAAATGAGAACTACCGAAAGAGGAAGAGAGGAAAAAGGCGAGTAAGTGAGAAAATAAGAAATAATAGGTTGAGTCGAAGAGAGGCGAGAAGTGAGTGACTGAGAAAATAAGAAATAATTGGGAGAGAGGAAGAAAGAAAGGACGATCTTGTGAAAGGATTCGGGAGAAATGTGAAGAGGCAGTGTGAGGGTGAAAGAAAGATGGAAAAACAATAAGAAAGAAGAGAGGAGATAAAAGATAACGGAAAGGCAATATGAACGAGAGAAGGGGATACGAGGGAAAGGAAAGGGAGTCTGAGGACCGTAACAAGTTGGGAAAGGAAAGAAAAAGAAAGAGGAAATAAGAAGATCAGGAAGAGGAAAAAGAATAAAGGAAACGGAGAAAGGAGAAACAGGGCAGGAAAGGGGGATAAATGAAAAGGAAAAGAAAAGAAAAAGAGAAGGACAAAGACAAAGGGAAAAAGGAAGGGGAAATAGGGAACCGAATAGTCCAGAGCAGAGGGGAAGAAGAAGAAGAAGAAGAAGAAGAGGGGAGAGTGTGCACTCTACCTGCAAGGCTTCCCAGGGTTGCTAAGCCGTTCAGATTCTCAAGACTCTCTGTGAGACGCCGCGGGCACTTGAAGCGTACCCGCCATGGTGGGGAGGGGAAGGGAGGGGGGTAGGGAAGGGGTAGATCAGAAGAGTCAAGCAAACAGGGCGTGGACAAGCACTGGATCTGTAAGTGGATGAAGTTTGCGTGGATGGAGCAGGAGGTGGCCGGGTGAACCAGTGGGTGAGATATGTGGATAAGGAGTGTGGTGGCCAGAGCATGCTCACCTTAGCTTAGCCAACAACAACAACTATGGAAATATATATATATTGCCTTAGCTGTGGAATTAAGCAAAGGCATAAATCAGTGCACTCGTATAGTGGATGGAATGTCATGAAAAAGTTAATGTGGAGATAAAGAAATCAAGGGCAGTAAACGTGCCTCCTTGCTCACGATTTGTTAGGGCGATCTGTCACCCGTTACCCATAGGGACTTCGGCCTTATTTGAAAACTATTATTTGGTTTTACCGATAATGTTGGCTTTTTGGCCATTCATATTTATGCTAAAATAAAACACCGATGCTACCAAATGATGTTACCGGTGTTAACTATGTGCTGAAAGCAAGGATAACGAGAATGCAGTGTACATCTAAGTATTGCTGGATATATACAAACAATCTTAGGGAGTACATGAATCTAGGAAAAACATGACAGATACTTCCTTCCCATGATATATCTTATAACATGGACTAAGTAAAAATAAAGATACTTCCCTCTACATTTTCCTTGAGACACACCGTGTAAGCAACCGTACATGCGACATATTTTGCAACTTTTGACATTTTGTTTTTGCCATCCCGTGTGGAATTAATTTATCGGTTCAAGCCACGAAGGGTCTCTAAGGAGGTAAACAAAGAAACTCCGCGTTTACGTGGTGCAAGGCCGAAGGGATGCCAGATTTCCCAAAGAAAAAAAAAAATAGGTCACAGAATAAAACTGAATAAAGAAAGAACACAGAATCCTACTGTACTTATTTGTTAATCAATCTACCAATCAATTCGCTTATTAATTTTGTTTTATCTATTTCTTTTTCTTTTCTTTTTTGGGGGTAAATACTATATCGGAGACTCTCAGACCATGAACAAAGCGATGGCTAACAAGATTCCAGGGAAGACCCGGGAAAGCGGTGTACACATCAACCGGCGGCAAAATAATAGGTGACTTATGTGAATAATGACACCCTCTACACTTGCCTTCCCTTTCGCGAAAAGAAGAACAAGCTGGAGAGGGTTAACTACCGAGATTCGCAGTCCCAAGGGGAGGAAGGGAAGGGGGAACGGGGGAAAGGGGG
>NC_051389.1:52029972-52042472 GCF_015228065.2 Penaeus monodon
CCCCCCTTTCCCTCTCCTCCATTCCCCTCTCTCTTTCCCTCTACCATTCCTCTCCTTCTCTCTTTCCCTCGCTCTCCCTCTAAGTCTCTATCTTTCTCTCTCACATCTCTTTTCAAGCGGGACAGGAAATGGTTCCGAGTGGAAATAATTAGTAAGCTGAACTCAGGTGTGTTTAGGGGAGACAGGTGTTCGAGGGCGCAGGTGTTCGCTCCAGTATCGTCACGTTGTCGCCCACTGTCACAGCGTTTAGCCTTGGTTCTAATGGGATTTTTTTTATCATTATCATCGTCATCGTCATTCCCATCATTATCATTATCAGTCTCATTGCCATCACCATCTTCATCTTCTTTTTCTTTTATCGATATAAACATCAATTATCCTCGTTATCATCAATTATCTATCACCATCCTCCATCATCAGCCATGAGTGGTGCACTGCTAAGCAACCCTTTCTATGATTCTCGCCGCTGTCCTAATCTTGGCCAGATATTACTCACAAACTTTTTACACGTATCGCTCAACTTTCTATCAGACACCCATGCACACGCACACGCGCACGCACGCGAACGCACACGCACGCACACTTACGCGCACACACACACACACACACACACACACACACAACACACACACAACAACACACACCACATCACACGCAATCATCCACGCACTGCACGCTACGCAGTATCACGCATCTGCACTGCACTGCAACAATAACACACAGCACTATACATCAACAACACACACAATACAACTCACACAACACACACACAAACAACATACAACACAAACAATACACTACACACACATATATACATATATGTGTATGTGTGTGTGTATGTAGGCCATTTGATTTTTTTCTTAAAACTGTATAATAAAGCATATTTTAGCTTTACCTAATTCACATTGACGGGGGATATTTTGGACCTTCGAAATATTTCCTTGGGAACATTTTTTATATTTGTTTCACATACTCTAGCGCCTGATGTGATTTTACTGCCGCGACCACTCGTGTTTTGGTCGTACCTGAAGGTCACGGAAGGTCGTTGACGCTAGGGAGACGATGGGGACGGGAGCTGTTACGAGGGGAGGGGGTAGTTATGAGACATTTTACTTTGCTAAGGATCCCAACAATGGGGAAAGGGAGAGAGGGGAAGGAAGTGGGCAAGGAAATCAAGTAAAAGAGGGAGAAAAAGGTAAAACAAAGGTAGAGGGACAGAGAGAGAGAGAGAGAGAGAGAGAGAGAGAGAGAGAGAGAGAGAGAGAGAGAGAGAGAGAGAGAGAGAGAAGGGAGAGTGGTGTGGTGTGTGTGTGTGTGTGTGTGTGTGTGTGTGTGTGTGTGTGTGTGTGTGTGTGTGTGTGTGTGTGTGTGTGTGTGTGTGTGTGAGAGAGAATTTGCTACTCAGAAAATCACGAACAGCAGGAAACGAAATATATCCACAGAAAGCAGAATGTTCAGAGCGAGACACGTTAAAACACACACACACACACACACACACACACACACACACACACACACACACACACACACACACACACACAACACACACACACACACACACACACACACACACACACACACACACACACACACACACACACACACACACACACACACAAACCAAATATGTAAACACTCTTTCTCAACAAACAAACAAATAAAACATCAAAAACTGGCATTAACTCCCAAGACGTTCTCCTCTACGCCAAAAGGACTCCCAGATCAGAGGCGTCTGGGAAATTCAATTGCACGCTCAAAGCAAGTCCCGTCGTGAGATACGCTAACCCAGTCACGCCCCTGCCACACCCGAGGTCTCCCGATGCGCTACGACGACGAAGGAAAGGCAATTCTGCGGTGATGAACGCACGGAACGCTGTATAACGAAGTAAGAACAGAGTACGAACGCTGTCTTTTCACCGCTCGTGTGCTTCAAGCAACGGCATGTGTGAGTTCTCGAACGAAAACTAAAGGAAAGATTGGGCGGTATATGACACGTCTGCAAACGAATCGGGCGAAAACGAGACGAAGCTCAACGGAAACGTAACGAAGCTAGGAATACAAATGAATTTTCTCATGAAAACTGGACGAAACTTAAGCACAGCAACGAGGCAAGAGCAAAGCGAAACAAGAGTACAAATGTTTCCTCCCAAGAATACTAACAACGATGATCACCAATAAAACATAACACAAGAGGATAACGAACGCATTCAGACGAACATTAATACCTCTAAGAGCGTCCGTTGACCCAAACCGCTGAGTGAAGGACGACCTATGACTGTTACATAACCGGGACCGCCGCGCTAGCTACGCTAAAAAAAGTTCACGGTTCTGGATATTTAACTTCTGGACCTCGGATAAACAGATAATACTAAAATGAATAAAACAAAAAAAGGACACTCTGTGATAAAATACTGATAAGTCTGTTACATATGGACATTAAGGTCATCCGAGGGGGAGGATGAATAGTGAGGAAGAGAGAGAAAAATTACCTAATTGTAATATCTATTTGTAGATTTTTTTCAATCAAAGACATAAAACTACAAGAAACAGATTTTGAGGAGCTGGTATTTTCCTCACGCATTTGCCTATTTGCGAGGGACCCGACAGCTAAATATTACAACTGTCAGTAAGTGAGTCATTCGCACTCCGAAATGACTTACGCAACACCCCCCACCCCTCCCCCTATTCATGCTCACGTGAATATATATTAATAGCAGCCAAAAGGTGCAAGTCACAACAAGTCATTCCAAAGCCGACGCCTCTTCTTCATTGGGCCCCTCTTACCGCTCCCCTTACCCCTACCCCTTCCCTTTAATTATACCCCCTCCCCTTACCTTAACCCCTTCCCCTTACTTCTATCCTTCCCTTTCCCCTATTATCCTTTGCCTACCTCGATTCCTACCGTCACCCGTTCCCTACCCCTACTCTTAGGGCTTATCCACACTCCTACCTTTCCCCTTTCATTTTCCCCTTACCCTTTCCCCTAACCGTACCGCTTTTTCCAACCCTTCCCCTACCCCCTACCCTTCTGTACTCCTCTCCCTTCCCTTTCCCTTCATTCTTAACCTTACCCCTATTCCGCCCCTTACTCCTAACCAATCCCCCTCCCCCTACTCCTCTCACCCCATCCAACAGTACACAAGCGTCCGTAGAGGTGACACTGCGGATCGACCGACCACGGGTATGGAAGCGAGGGTTGGGGAGTCGGGAGGGGAGTCAGGAGAGGGGGAAAGTAGAGGGGGGGGGGTTGCCGATAGATGGTAGTAGGGGAGAAAAGCACATTCATTACCGATCTCCCACTCACCGTCCCCCCTCCCCTTCCCCCCTTTCCCCCCCTTCCTCATGACCTACACCGCAGTAAAATGTACCCTGACGCGTGACATGAGATGGGATGGGAGCGAGCGGTAGAGGGATGGGTGGAGGGGGAGAAAGGTGGGGAAGGGGAAGAGGGAAGGGGAAGAGGGAAGGAGAAGGAGAAGGGGAAGGGAGAAGGGAGAAGGGAGAAGGGAGAAGAGAGAAGGAGAATGAAAAAAAGGAGAGTGAGGGAAGCGGAAGAGGACAGAGAATGAGAAGATGCCTCGGGGGAAAGGAAAAGAGGGAAAACAAGAAAGGGAAATGGAAGAGGGGAAGGAAAGGGACGACGGGTCAGGAAAGGGATAAGCGAATTTTGTTCGCAGTGGGCGTGGCGCTGCGCTGAAAAAATGGCATATTCATCCGACAAACTACATATCAGCAGTGAGTGAGTGAGTACACAGGTAAGTTTGAAAAGAGCGAGTCAACGAGTGAACAACTGAAAAATGTATGTAATACCCGTGCGACAGCGGAGAGGACGGTCGGAAAGGGGGAGGGAGGGAGGGGAGGGCGGGAAGGGGAAGGAGGGAAAAAGAGAGAGAGAAGTAGAGAAAGACGAGAGGAGGAAGAGATGGAGAGAGAAAGAGAGAGACGAGAGGGGAGAGAGAGAGAGAGGAGAGAGAGGAGGGAGAGAGGGAGAGAGGAGACCGGGGGGAGAGGAGAGAGAGGGAAGGAGGAGAGAGAGAGGAGAGAGGGGGAGAGAGGGGGAGAGAGGGGAGAGAAAGAGGGGAAAAGAGAGAGAGGGAAAAAGGGAGGGAAAAGAGAGAGAGCGAGAGGGGAGGAAGGAGGAGAGAGAGAGAGGAGGAGGACGAAGAGAGAGAGAGGGGCGAGGAGAGAGGAGAGAGAGAGAGGTGAGAGAGAGAGGAGAGGAAGGGAGAGGAGAAAAGGGGGAGAGGAAGGAGAAGAGAGGGAGAGAGAGAGAGGGGAGAAGAAAAGGGAGAGAGGAGAGAGAGAGGAGAGGGGGATGGAGAGGAGAGAAGGGGAGAGAAAAGAGGAGAGAGAGGAGATAAAAAGGAGAGGGAAGGAGGAGAGAGAGGAGAGAGAGAGAGAGAGAGAGGGGAGAGAGAGGAGGGCGAGAAGATGTGAGAGAGAGGGGAGAGGGAAGAGAGGGAGAAGAGGGGGGAAGACGAAGGAGGAGAGAATTTTTAGGAGAGAGAGAAGAGAGAAAAGAGGAAGAGAGGAGAAAGGGAAAGGGAGAAAGGGAAAAAGAGAGAGGGAGGGGAAAAGGAGAAAAAAAGAAAAAGGAGAGAAAAGGAAAAAAGGAGATGAGAGAAAAAGGAGAAGAGAGAGGGGAAGGGAAAGGAGAGAGAGAGAGAGGGGGAGAGGAAAGGAGAGAGAGAGAGAGGAAAGGAGAGAAAAAGAGGAAAGGAGAGAGAGAGAAGAAAGGAGATAGAGAGAGGAAAAGGAGAGAGAGAGAAGGGGAGGAAGTTCGATGGCAGCGGGATGCCTTTCGCAGGCACTGGCTCGTGCAACTGTGCGCCGGCATGTGCAAGGGCGCATGAGGTCCGTGTTTGGGCTTCTGACGGAGGGTAATTACAGATCAACGCGCAGGTGTAATGACATCCGAATGGTACACCTCAAAGCCCGCTGATTTCCCAAAGACACGGCAACACGATGACCTCAGCAAAGACTGCTCACACGACCTGTTTTTTTTTCTTTCTTTCTTCCTATTTCGTGACGTCATCGATTGCTTCACGGTGCAATAGCAAACTGCGGTTTCTTTACCGATTTAGGGCCGGATCATCATACTTTTTTCTACAAGGTAAAGAGAAAGAGAAAGAAAACAGTAGTAAAACAGGAAGAGAGTTGATAAAAAAAAACAAGGACAAGAAAACTTAGGAAAAAAAACAAGCAAAGAAGTGTTAGAATACTAGAAAAGAAATGGTCAAAGAACCCACTCCCTTCACCCCCTACCCCTTCCCCAATCACCTCCCCCTTACCCTCCCCTACCTCCCTACTCCCCATCCTCCGTTCCCAGCGTCATCGCGTGACCGAAAACGACGAAGTACCAAACACGGTGAATAACGACTGCCGAAAAAACGCACCTTCGGACCACGAAAATTGCCTCTCAAAACGATCGACATACGCGCGAACGGCAATCATCACGTCGTTCAATGACTATGGCCTCCCCCCTATGACTCCACCTAGACCCCCAGCCGCATCCCCACCATGACCACCACCCTCACTGTTTTTTTTTTTTTTTTTTTTTTACTTTACTACTTTTCTTTTGTGATAAAGATGAGAGAAAGGGTGACTGAAAATGAGGGGGGACGGTGAGATGGAAGGAGAGGGTTAGGGGGAGGGAGAGCGGGAGGGAAGAGAGGGAGGGAGGAGGAGAGGAGGAGGAGGAGGGGGAGGGGGGGAGAGAGGGGGGAGAGGGAGAGAGAGAGGGGGAAGAGAAGGGAGAGAGAGAGGAAGAGGGAGGGGGAGAGAGAGAGAGAAAGAGGAGAAGATCCAAAGACAACAAGACAGAAAAAACGAAAGAAGGGACACACAAATGAAGAAGACAGAAAATAAAAAAACCAAAGAACCGGGAAAGACGAGAAAAAGTGAAAGGGCAAGGGGACAATCTCCTCTCACAGTAAAAAGGCCTTCGGAGTCTTTTTTTAGGGGGCTTCTCATACCAAGTTTAGGACCTCTTCGCTACCTCTTCCTCTGTCACCTTTCCTTTCTATACCTTTCTCTCTCCTTCTTCCTCCATTGCCAATCGTTCTTTGCTCTCTCTTACCTTTCTCTTTCCCTTCTTCCATCGCCAATCGCTCTTTGCTCTCTCTACCTTCCCACTTCCCCCCGTCCCTTTCGCCAATGCCTTTTCCCCTCTCTAACCCCCTTTTCTCTTCTTTTCTCTCTTCTCTCTCTCTCTCTTTCTTTTCTCTCTCTCTCTCTCTCTTTTTTTATATATAATTTTATATATATATATTTTTATATATATATATATATATATAATATATATGTTTTTTTTTTTTTTTATATATATATATTTTTTAAAATATATATATATATATATATATATATATATATATATATATATAATTTTAATTTTATTAAATCACCGCCAATCGCTTTCCTTTTTTACCTCTGTCTCCCCTTTCCCCATCGCCCAACCCCTTTCCCCTTCTAACTCCTCTTCCCCCTTCCTCGATTTTAAAGGGGAGGGGGCATGGGAAAAAAAGTATCAGTAGAGGTTGTAAAAGGGAAACAAGTAACAACTAGTGAATAATGAGTAGCGGGTAGGTTATAACGGATAACAGGTATCCGTTAGTAGGTAAGAACAAGTAACAGGTACCAGTAGTAGTCAGTAGCGATTAACAGATATATCCCAGAAGGTAGCAATGGGTAACGGGTATTTGATAGCACGTAATAACGGGTACTAGGTATCGGCAGTGGGCAGTAACGGGTAACATATATGAGTAGTAAGTAGTAACGGTATCAGTAATAGGTATCAGCTAGAAGGCACAGGGGAGCCCCGACGTATCAACGCTCCCCGGGTCGCCGATTGTGGACAGTCCCACCTAATACGTAGGACACGGGGGGTCGCCATTACCTGGAATAGAGAAAAGAGAACAGTCAGCAGCTTATTCGATTCTTGTAAATGAATTGTGATACACTCTATCACTTTCTTTCTCAGTATCTCTCTCTCTCTTAGGATATATCTACTGTATATCTAGATGGATGGATGGATGGATGGATGGATGGATGGATGGATGGATGGACGGATGGATGGATGGATGGATGGATGGATGGATGGATGGATGGATGGATGGATGGATGGATGGATGGATGGATGGATGGATGGATGCGGATGGATGGATGGATGGATGTTTCTTTTTCTATCTATCTATCTAGTTAACATACTATTATCTGTATATGTATTTGTGCATGTGGAGAAGTATACATACACGCAACATAAAAAAACCTTACATAGATACACAGACAGACACAGACACGCAAGGACGGATGCAGATACAGATAACAGTTTCACTCCAGTCTTTCCAACTGTTCCCTATATATATTTTGTTTCACTTCCTTCTCGCTCTCCACTCTCTGCGGCTCACACGAATCCCGATATGTTATCAAATTTTTTTTCAAGTTTACCCCATCTCTGTTCTCCCTTTGCGCTCTCCATATAAAGTATTCTCTTCGTTCCCGAAAGGCTTAAAAAAGAGGAAAGAGGAAAGAGGGAAGGAGGAAGGAGGAAGGAGAGAGAGAGACAGTGGCAGGTGCTGTAGGGGACTTTTACTACCAGGCTCAAGTCATTTCACTTGTAAACTCCTCTTTCCCTCTCTTCACGTCTTGCTAATTTTTTATCTTAACCTTCTTTCTCCCTCCCCCTTTTAATTTTTCCCCCCCTTATTGAAAAGAGCAAGGATGATTCACACCCGGTGCCAAACTCACTAAGTGCGCGACACCACACGCCAAAGGCAAAGCCTTCGGTAGTCACGTCCTTCCCTCTCCTCCCTAACCCTTTCCCCCCTACCTTACCCATTCATCTTCTTCCCCTCACCCGCCCCTGCCAACCCACCCTCCACCCTATACCCCCTTCTCCACCCCTCACCGTCCCATCCTAGACCACCTCCGCCAAACGCAGCAAGCCTGTGTGGTTGGCTAGCAGAGTACGTATATCACATCACCGCTTATGCTCCTCGGCTCACTTCCTATGGCCCGAACTACCCTTTCCTCCTCTCCTCCCCCCCCCTCCTCCTTCCATTTCTTCTCTCCTCCACACCCTCTTACCTCCCCTCACTCCTCCACCTCCCACCACCACACACTCCTCTTCCCACCACTCCTCTCATCCTCCACCACCTCCTCCTCCTCCTCCACCCTCCTCCTCCTCTTCCACTTCCACTTCCACCTCCACCTCCTCCTCCACCTCCTCCTCCTCCACCTCCACCTCCTTCACCTCCTCCTCCACCTCTTCTTCTTCTTCTTCTTCTTCTTCTTCTTCTTCTTCTTCTTCTTCGTCTTCTTCCTCCTCCTCCTCTTCCTCCTCTTTCTCCTCCGCTCGCTCACCTTATCCTCCATCTCGCACATTTCCCTTACACTGCTTTCCTCAATCGTCCTTTCCCTTGCTTTCGTTTCAGGGCGACAGGGGATGGAGGGGAGGAAGGGAGGGAGGGGAGGAAGGGAAGGAGGGAGGGGGAGGAGGGAAGAGAAGGAATAAAGAAGGAAGGAAGGGAGGGAGGAAGGTAGGGAGAGAGGGAGAGAAAGAGGATAGGAGGGAGGGAAGGAGGATGGGAGGTAGGCAAAGAGAGAGGGTGGGAGAAAAGAAAGGAAGAAAGGAGAGAGGGAAAAAAGGAGAGAGGGGGAGAGGGAGATAAGGAGAGAGGGAGGGAGGAAGTAAGGGAACAAGGGAGAGAAAGAATTAAGGAAGGAAGGAAAGAGGGAGGGAAGGAGGGAGAATCAAAATAAGAACCAAATACTTTTTTTTATTTAGCCAAATAATTTATGCGTTTACATTTACAATACATTCTAAAGGCAATATGACTGAGCCCTACTGAAGTGACATTCCCTTTAGGAAAGCCCGTGAAGCATTATTTAGTTTAGATAGTTACCGCAACAGTTATACATTTCAAAAAGTTTGTAAAACAAATCTTAAGATTTAAATAATACATTTACAATACTTGTTTATACAAACACCAGGCAACTGAATATAATATTAAAAGAAAATGCGCAAACACTAAAATAGTGAATAGCCATAAGATAAAGTTACAATATTTTTTTAGCTACGGTAAACACATGGTTCTTTTCATATTTTCATTGAAGAGAGAGAAAAGAGAGAGAAAAGGGGAGAGAGAGAAGAGGAGAGAGAGAGAGAGAGAGAGAGAGAGAGAGAAGAGAGAGAGAAGGAGAGAAGAGAGAGAGGGAGAGAGAGAGAGAGCGGGGGGGAGAGGAAGAGAGAGAGAGAGAGAGGAGACGAGAGAGAGGAGAGAGAGAGAGAGAGAGAGAAATAGAGGAGGAGAGAGAGGAAGAGAAAAGAGAGGAGGAAGAGAAACAGAGAGAGAGAGAGAGAGAGAAGAGAGAGAGAGAGAGAGAGGAGAGAGAGAGAGAGAGAGAGAGAAGAGGAGAGAGAGAGAGAGAGAAGAGAGGAGAGAGAGGAGGAGAGAGAGAGAGAGAAAGAGGAAGAGAAGAGAGAGGAGGAAGAGAAACGAGAGAGAGAGATCGAGAGAGAGAGAAAAGAGAGAGAGGAGAGGAGGAGAAAGAGGAGAGGAAGAGAGAGAGAGAGAGAGAGAGAGAGAGAGAGAAGAGAGAGAGAGAGAGAGCGAAGAAAACAGAGAGAGAAGAGAGAGAGAGAGGAACGGAGAGAGAGAGAGAGAGAGAGAGAGAGAGAGAGAGAGAGAGAGAGGAGAGAGAGAGAGAGAGAGAGAGAGAGAGAGAGCGAAGAGAAATAGAGAGAGAGAGAGAGAGAGAGAGAGAGAGAGAGGAGAGAGAGAGAGAGAGAGAGAGAGAGAGAGAGAGAGAGAGAGAGAGAGAGAGAGAGAGAGAGACATACAAAGAATGGGCTTTAGGGAGGGGGAGGAAAGGGGAGAGGGAAGAGAGGTGGCATGAGTACATCACCAGGGGTCTCAAGAAAAGACCGAAAAAGTTTCGAAGAGAAAGAAAAGCTTTAACTGCGCCAATGCGTTGAGTTTCCGCCGAGTCCCCGCGAATGCCAATTTACGTCCATCTATCCTATTCTACTTTATTCCTGTCTACTCCCCCCTCCCCCCCCCATTCTTGTCTACCCTCCCCTTCTCATCCTGCTTTTCCTTTTTCTTCTCTCCTTATTCCTATTTATTCTATTCCTCCTCGCCTTATCATTTTCCTCCGTTTTATTCCCATCCACTCCCCCCCCTTCTCTCTCCATTCTAATGTTCCTCCTCCTGATTCCCGCCAACTCCCTCCTCATTACTCACCTCATTTTTCCCTCATTCCTGTCTATTCTCCCCCTCCCCTCTTCTGACTTTCTTCATTTTTATATCTATTTCCTCACTTCGTCTTCTCATCTTCCCCATCTTCCTCCTACTCCCCTCCCACCCTTCTCCTGATTTTCTTCCCTCTTATACTTGTCTACTTGCCTCCTTTTCTCATCTTTCCCCTCATCCTTCTTGCCTACTGTCCCCCTCCCTCCACCTTCTCATCTTCCTCTTCCATTATCACGTCTACATCTATAGCCTTCTCCTATCGCCTCCTCCCCGTTTTCCTTCTCCTTATTTACGTCTCTTCTCTCTAGCTCATCCTCCTACGCTTATGTTATTTTTTCTATTTCTACGTCGCAGACCCATTTGCATTTATGGGTTCGAAAGCGGAGTGAGATAATAAATAGAGAGGAAAGATAAAATGTCAAGAGATATGACAAGGAATAGCCTTATAATTCACTGATTCCTGTGCATGCACACACATGCATGCACGCACGCACGCACGCACGCATCCACGCATACACACACACATACATACACAACACACACACCCACACACACACACACACACCACACACACACACACACACACACACACACACACACACACACACACACACACCCCCACACCCCACACCCACACACACACACACACACACACACACACACACACACACACACACACACACACACACACATACACACACACACACACACACACACTCAGATTTGTGTGTGAAAGCGCGCGCTCGCGTGTGGACGTGCGTATGAATGGATAAATCCGTCAGCGAGTGAGGGTGAGTGCGTGTGCTATTCCTTCGCTTCCACACGTGCCATGAGAGGAAATACGACCACGACAACGAATCGATATACGTTCGGTCAATATTCCGTGCAACACTTCTGCAACATTCCCGTGCGGAGGTAGCTGCGGTGGCGATGGTTGTGGCAGCAGCGGCAGGAGAAGCGGAGAGGGGGGGAGGGAGGCAGTTAGTATCAGTGGCAGCGGCTGTGGCAGTTGCAGCAGCAGAAGCGGAGGTGGTGGCAGGAACGAAAATTATTGCACACTATATTAATTAGGTCACGATGATTCAAATCTGGATATCCGATGATCAATCATTTTTTCCCAGCCCTCTCTCTTCCTATTCAATTAGCGACTGAATCAACTTTGCGTGATAAGGGAACAAGTTTCCTCCCCCTCCTTCCCTCCCCTGCCCCCCCCCCCCCCCATCCCTCGCCCCCGGCAATGAAACAAAACTAATAAACAAACAGTATCGTAGCGGCTGCAATCCTCGAGAATACAGCTCCGATTTTTTGGCATATCCGGTTTATTTATTCAGAAAATGCTATTACTGATAATTACTGATAAGTACTCAAATGTTTCGTCCCACGATGGTTGGTAATATTGTATGATCATTAGTATCACTGTTTGTATCTTCGTATTGGTGCTGAATTAGCATTTGTAATGTTACCGTACTTGCACTATTTGCACCATTGCATAGTTAAATTTGCACTGCTGCTATATTGATATTTGCAATGTTGTTACATTTACATTTACATTTGTACCACGTACTCACTCCAAGAGCATCACAACATGAAAACTAAAATTAAGTATCATGCTGTGAAGATTGTGCTTATAATTCCAATGTTGATATATTCATATCTGTACTACTACTGTATTTGATGCATTATATCTGTTTGATACATTATATCTGTATTTTTTTTGCAGGACTACTGTATTTACATTTGCACCGATGCACCCATTATAACCGTATTTATTTTTTTCACTTTTTGTATTCACAATGCACTGCTGATATATCTATATTTTCACTGTATTCGTATTGCATCGTTGCTGTATCTATATTTGAATAGATGTTTCGTGTATATATGCACTACTGTTTTATATAAATTATATAATCCTGTTATAGTTGCAAAGTTGTTTTATTCACATTAGCAATAGTGCTGTATTTTTATTCTGCACTGCTGCTGTATTATTAATTGTACTGTTCCCGCAATCATCTCTGCACTGCTGTTGTATTTATATCTAAACTGCTGCTGTATCTATATCTGGACTGTTGTTTTACATGCATTTGCACTGCTGGAAAATGCTATGAATGATGTATCTGACCGGTTTTGATCATAATCGAACCGTTTAAATATATATCTTGCACTATAAACATATCAATTCTTTTTCATACCTTATTCTACACTTGTGAACACTGTCTATTTGTATTACTGTATTCAAATCTGTAATGC
>NC_051389.1:52044972-52057472 GCF_015228065.2 Penaeus monodon
TTAATGTCTTTCATTCCCTCGCTTTTTTGTTTCACCCACTTTCTCTTCTTTCTTCCTCTCTCTCTCTCTCTCTCTCTCTCTCTCTCTCTCTCTCTCTCTCTCTCTCTCTCTCTCTCTCTCTCTCTCTCTCTCTCTCTCTCTCTCTCTCTCACGTCACATATTCCTCATCTCACCTTTGTCCTGCACTTCTCAATTCTCCCCTCTTACCACAGCTATCTCCCTCGCCCTCGCAGCATCTCGTCACCCATCCGTCCCCCCTTCGCACCTCAACATCTCATCTCCCATCCCACCCGAACACCCACTCAGTCCTCTCCCTTCCCTTCTCTTACCTCTCGTTCCTCCTCATTCGTCTGACAGTTGACAGATCTCCTCTTCCCATCTCATAACTCCTTTCTATTCCGCTATACAATCTCACAACTCTCCTTTCGTCTCCCTCACAACACTCCTCGGTTCTTTCCTCCTCCATTTTACACCTTCCCCCTCAAGCACCCCATAGCTTTCCCCTCAACTTCCCCCATCACACCTCGAAGCTTTTTCCCCTCGCATCCCTTTCGCACCTCTCTTTTTCTCTCTCCCAATCTCTCTCTCTCTCTCTCTCTCTCTCTCTCTCTCTCTCTCTCTCTCTCTCTCTCTCTCTCTCTCTCTCTCTCTCTCTCTTCCCCTTCTTTTCCTCTTATTCTCTCTCGCTATTTCACGACAGTACTAATACATAGGCTGCAGGCTACTGGAGTACGGGTCGATACTGGTATCCCCTTCCTCTTCTTCCTCTTCCTCCTCCTCCTGCTCCTCTTCTTCCTCCTTTTCTTTCTTTTCTTCTTCCTTCTCTCCTTCCTCCTCCTCCTCATTCTCTCCCTTCATCTCCTTCTCTCCCTCCTCCACCTCCACCTCCTTCACCTCCTCCTCCGCCTCTTCTTCTTCTTCTTCTTCTTCTTCTTCTTCTTCTTCTTCTTCTTCTTCTTCTTCTTCTTCTTCTTCTTCTTCTTCTCCTCCTCCTCTTCTTCCTCCTCCTCCTCTTATTATTATTATTCCCTCCTCCTCTTATTATTATTCCTCCTCCTCCTCTTATTATTATTATTATTCCTCCTCCTCTTCTTCTTTTTCTTCCTTTTCCTCTTCTTCTTCTTTTCTTTTCTTTTCTTTTCTTTTCTTTTCTTTTCTTTTCTTTTCTTTTCTTTTCTTTTTCTTTTTCTTTCCTTCTTTTTCTTCTTCTTTTCTTCTTCTTTTCTTCTTCTTCTTCTTCTTCTTCTTCTTCTTCTTCTTCTTCTTCCTCCTCCTCCTCCTCCTCCTCCTCCTCCTCCTCCTCCTCCTCTTCTTCTTCTTCTTCCTCTTCCTCGTCCTCTTCCTCGTCCTCCTCCTCTTCGTCGTCCTCCTCCTCCTCCTTTTCCTCTTCCTCTTCCTCTCCCTCCTCCTCTCCCTCTTCCTCCTCCTCTTCCTCCTCCTTAGTCCTTCGTTTATTCCTCCTTCGCAGAATGGTAAGAACAAAGAACAAGAGAGAAACAGAGGAACATAGTAACAGAGGAACAGAGGAGAGGAGAAACAGCGGATAATAAGATGACACGAAGGAAGGAAAAGACAACACGGCGAAGAGAGGCTTACAGGAACGGAAGAGCGGAAGGGACGAAGAGCGGATGAGAGGTACAACGGGGCAGGTGGTGAAGAGGGGAAGGGAAGGGAGGGGAAGGGAAGGGAGGGGACAAAAGGGGGAAATGGAGTGGGGGAGAAGTGAGGTAAAGCGGGAATGACTTCACCCGCGCCGGAAACAAGGTACGGTGCAACGGCAATGGACAATAACAACACTAGTCACTTCTCTTCCTCGGTTTCTGCTTTATTAATTATCGCTTTCTCCCCACTTTTCTTTCCGTTTTCGTTTGCCTCATTGCTGAGACCTAAGATACGTTATGGCGTTTCCCCTTTCCCCATTTCTCTTTTTCGTACTGTCACAATCTTTTCAAGCAATCAATATTAAATTATTCACTTCATCTTCACCTCATTCACTTCACTTCCCTTTCCTTCCTTCCTCCCTTTTCGCTTTCCCTCCCCTCCTTCCCTTCTCCCTCCCTCCTCCTCTACCTCGGAGGTCGATTGATCTCTCTCGACAGCATACCGAGCAACCCCCGTGGCGAAACATCTAGTCCATGACGCCCCTTGGGAGGCAAAAAGAGGGGGAGGGGAGCGAGGGGGAGCGAGGGGGAGAGAGGACATGAAGCACTTCCCGCCGCAGGTGTTACACGCGTGGGGGGAGGGCGGACGGGAGAGGGGGGAAGGCGGACGGGAGAGGGGGAGGGAAGGAGAAAGGGGGGGAAAGGGAGAGGAGGAGGAGGAGGAGGAGGAGGAGGAGGAGGAGGAGGAGGAAGAGGAGGAGGAGAAAGAGGAGAAGGAGGAGGAGAAAGAGGAGAGGAGGAGGAGAAAGAAGAGAAGGAGGAGAGAAAGAGGAGGAGGAGAAGGAGGAGGAGAAAGAGGATGAGGAGGAGGAGGGAGGGGTAGGAAGAGGGGAGGAGGTGAAGGAGGAAGAGAAAAGCGAGTGTGGGTATAGGAAAAGGAGGAGGTTAGAAGATCTGAGTAAGGATGAGAAGGATAAGAAGATTAAAGTAAGGAAGAGCAAAAGGCTAATGAATAAGTAGGAAGAGCAAGAAGAGACGGGAGGAAATGAGGGGGACGAAGAAAAGAATGAAAAGCAGTAGATAAAAAAAAAGAATAAAAAAAAGGCACAGCGAGAGAAGGGGGAAACCAATGAAGAAACAGACAAGCAAAGGGTACGAAGAGAAGAATCAGGAAGAAGAAAAGACGGGAAAAGATGAGGATAAGGATGAGTGGGAGGAGGAGGAGGAGGAGGAGGAGGAGGAGAAGGAGGAGGAGGAGGAGGAGGAGGAGGAGGAGGAGGAGGAGGAGGAGGAGGAGGAGGAGGAGGAGGAGGAGGAGCAAGCCGCGAGCTTCACTTCCGCCGTCGAGAGGGGGGCGGGGGGGGGGCGAGAGGGGAAGCGCTACGGCGAGTTTAAATTGTTAATAATGATGTTCTGCGGCGAGCGAGGGTGAGCTGGACTCTCGGGACAAAAACTAGTCACACACACACACATAATAAAAAATGAAACTGTGGCAACCCATTTTGTTTCGCATTACACTGACCTACTTCTACCTATTACGCTGACCTATTTACATTTTCTTTCCCTCCCTACTGACATATTTAGCCGATCTTTAATTCTAACTTTAATATTTTCTCCCCGTCTGACAGACGTGTCTTAATCCATCGACTGGTTTTAATCTCTTATCGCTTCTGCTTATCGCGACTGACCACGCACGCACACACACACACACGCACCTGCCACTCCCCCCTCTCCACACCTCCCCCTTTTACCCCCCCCCCTTCCCTACCATCGTGCAAGCGCAATGTAGCGTGGCGCGAACCTGGGTCACAACCGTACAATCTGCGTTACGACCTTGTGATTAGCAGAGGTCGTAGGGGGTGGGAAGAAGGAGGTGGCAATGATTATGATATTGGCGATAAATCTACCCCCTCTACCTTTACTCCCCCCTAAGCTAACGACCACTACCTGGCTTGCACTTGTAGTCCACCTGACACACCTCTGCTGCGTTACCTGTGATCAATACCATGTACGTGTGTACGTCTGAGAACGTGTGTGCTTCCGTTTCTCTCTTGGAGGATGTGCACGTGAGGGTGCGTCTGCAATGAAGGTCTCGGCTGTGTGCATGAGGGCACTTGCTCGAGCACGGCGTACATTTGAACAAACGTGGGGGGAAGGAGGGAGGAAGAGAAGGGAGAGAGAAGAGAAGAGAGAGAGAGAGAAGAGAAAGGAGAGAGAGAAGAGAGAGAGAGAAAGGAGAGAAGAGAGAGGAGAGTGGAGAGAAGAAAGGGGAGAGAGGAGAGAAGAAAGGGGAGAGAGGAGAGAGGAGAGGAGAGAGATAGAGAGAGAGAGAGAGAGAAAAGAGAGAGAGGGGAGAGAGAGAGAGAGAGAGAGAGAGAGAGAAAAGACAAAGAGAGAGAGAGTGTGCGTGCGTGCGTGCGTACGTGTGTGCGTGCGTGCGTGTGTGTGTGTGTGTGTGTGTGTGTGTGTGTGTGTGTGTGTGTGTGTGTGTGTGTACGTGCGTGCGTGCGTGCGTGCGTGCGTGCGTGCGTGCGTGCGTGTGTGCGTGTGAGCGCTAGCGCGTAAAAGTAAACACAGGAGCGCGTGCATGGCGGGAGAGGGAGCGTGTGGACCCATGTTTGCGTGCGTGCAAGGCCGCGCGAGTCTGGGCGGTGCGGGCGGGCGGGCGGGCGTCGGGGCGCGGCAGGTCCTGGGCACTGCGGCCGTCACCACTTTTCACCGCACAGACAAACAAAGAAACCCACACGCCCATGCACACCCCGTCAACGGCACCCACGCCCGCGCCCTCGGCTTGCACCCACGGCATCCCGGACCAACAACCACGGCCGGCACTCGAGAGCGAGCCCCGGGAGAGAGGCGTTCCCTGCGGGACACAAAGGAACTGGGCGGAGACGCGATCCCTGGGATCTCGCCCTCGCACTCCCGCACACGAGAGGCATCCGTGTCCTCCTGCAGGAAGGAGACGGGCCGAGGGGCAACACCAAATCCTTCCCCTCTCCAACCCTCTCTATCCTTCTCGGATGCATCCTGCGCCAGGTACACCAAACATTACAGGGAGGAGGCCACGGAAATGCCGGTAGTTCGATCTGCTCCCGCCCCCCCCCCCCCATCCTCCCTTTCTCCCTCCCTTCTTCCCTCCCTCCCTCCCTCCCTCTGGTGTGTGCGTGTGTATGTGTGAGTGCGTACGTGCCTCTGTGTTTGTGTGTGTGTGTGTGTGTGTGTGTGTGTGTGTGTGTGTGTGTGTGTGTGTGTGTGTGTGTGTGTGTGTGTGTGTGTGTATGTGCATGTGCATGTGTATGTGTATGTGTATGTGTATGTGTATGTGTATGTGTATGTGTATGTGTATGTGTATGTGCATGTGTATGTGTATGTGTATGTGCGTGCGTAAGTGTGTGTGGATAGCCACCTACAGTAAATCAAACCCCATTATTCACAATGTCACATTTCACTTCCACCCTTCCTTCAAACCCAATCATCCCCTCTCCCTCCTCCTCTTTCTTCCCCCTACCACCCCTTCTCCCTTCTTCCTCCGTCCTTCTCCTTTCTCCCTCTCCTTCGTCCTCAAATAAGGCGCCACCAACACACGCGAGCGGGGAGACGCCCCTCCGTTGCTTCTTTGTCCTAAGGCCTCGTGCACCGCCCCCGATTCTGGGTCGGAGTCGAGGGCTGTCGACGCGTCTTTCGTGAAAGGTACTGAGGAAGGGGAAAAGGGAAAAGGGGGAGATGAAGATGAAGAGGAGGAGGAGGAAAAAAAACATGAAGACGAATGATAAGAAGAAAGAGAAGTGGTAAAGGAAGGAGGAGGAGGAGGAGGAGGAGGAGGAGGAGGAGGAGGAGGAGGAGGAGGAGGAGGAGGAGGAGGAGGAGGAGGAGGAGGAGGAGGAGGAGGAGGAGGAGGAGGAGGAGGAGGAGGAGGAGGAGGAGGATGAGGAGGAGGAGGAGGAAAAGGAGGAAGAACATGAAGAGGAAAAGGAGAAAGCAGGAGGCGATGGGAGAAAAAAAAAAGAATTAGAAAAATAGAAAAAGAAGAAACAGAATAATATCAAACTGTCAATTCAGCGGTTACAACCACGCTATAAAATTACGATGAAACAAGTGATTTGTTTCTCTTATTCTAAAAGTCAAAGTGCTGACTATGGCTATCAGCGCAGATAACACAGATAAAACGTGGAGTATGACACGTGTCTAGATGTGTTTTTTTTTCAAATAAACCAATTAATAACATATTTTGTGCATTTAGTTTTATATTATGTGATCACTGCTGTGATTCGTGTCATTAAAGCTGTTAAACCTATTTGAAACGATCTTGAATTTCGTAATATTTAATGCGATCATGTTGAGATTTTCAAAATATTTTGTGTGATTACCGTTATGGTGTTATTGGTGTTTTTGCCTCTATATCTAAACTGCTGGCACCTGACGTGTCGAATTCATATTCTAAAAATTAATACCCGTTTAACTATTCAAACGTATCTCACATCAGCGTTCTCTTTCAACCTAATCAATACATTTCTTTAATCTGATACAATTACCTTATGACTCCCTCCCCCCACACTGGTTTATCAGCCTATCATCTCGTATTACGATTCTGACCGTTATTACGGGCCACACAAGGCATCTCTCAAGAAACATCAACATCATAAGAATTAACACAAGCCCTCCGACAAGTTTTCCTTTGTATTTTTCCCCCCAATGCGGCGACAGGACACTGGCGCCAGGGAAGCTTTCGTTTTTTCATGTCTGTACTTTAAGGGTTCTGTTTTGATTTTGGTGTATTTTTGGGTGGCGATTCGTCCACGTTTTATTTTTACTTCAAACAGTAATGTCACTATTAAATATTTTTTCCGTATCTATCTACCAGTCTCTCTCTCTCTCTCTCTCTCTCTCTCTCTCTCTCTCTCTCTCTCTCTCTCTCTCTCTCTGTGTGTGTGTGTGTGTGTGTGTGTGTGTGTGTGTGTGTGTGTGTGTGTGTGTGTCTCTCTCTTTTCTCTCTTTCTCTCTCTTTTCTCTCTCTCTTTTCTCTCTTTCTCTCTCTTTTCTCTCTCTCTTTTCTCTCTTTCTCTCTCTCTCTCTCTCTTCTCTCTCTCTCCTTCCTCTCTCCTCTCTCGTCTCTTCTCTCTCTCTCTCTCTCCCTCTCTTTCTCTCTCGGTCTCTCTCCCTCTCTTTCTCTCTCTCTCTCTCTCTCTCTCTCTCTCTCTCTCCTCTCTTTCCTCTCTCCTCCTCTTCTCTCTCTCTCTCTCATTCTCATTCTCTTCTCTCTCTCTTCCCCCCCTCTCTTTCTCTCTCTCTCTCTCTCTCTCTCTCTCTCTCTCTCTCTCTCTTCCCCCCTCTCCCTCTCTCTCTCTCTTTCTCTCTCTCTCTCTCTCTCTCTCTCTCTCTCTCTCTCTCTCTCTCTCTCTCTCCTTTTCTCTCTCTCTCTCTCTCTCTTCTCTCTCCTCTCTCTCTCTCTCTCTCTCTCTCTCGCTCTCTCTTGCTCTTCTTCCATCTCATTCATCACCCTTCTCCCACCTCCTTTCTATCTAGCTTCTAACCATCGCCTCTATACTTCCATCCCATATCTCGACCATCCATATCTTTTTTTTCTCTCTTACCTCCCTCCCATCTCCCCCTGCGTCCAAATGTGTGTGCAATGAAAAATACCGGTAACTCCTCCCATCCCATCTCATCTCATCCCATCCCCTCCTTCTTCCTCACTCACACACTCTCTCGCTTTTACTTTTTTTCTATCCCCCATCTCTCTCTCTCTCATTCTCTCATGCTCTCATTCTCCCATTCTCTCATCCTCTCATTCCCCCATTCTCTCATCCTCTCACTCACTAACACTAACACTTACACTCTCATTCACACTAATACTCTCCTCCCCCTCCCTCTCTCCCCCCTCCCTTTCTCTCTCCCCCCCTCCCTCTCCGTTCATATCTGCGAGTAACGGAGATGGACACACTCGCACATGTACATCGCATGCATCATCACCCTAACAAGACACACTTAACCCTGGCGACGCTCAAGGCCAGAGAGGCGAGTGAGTGAGCGAGGGATCGGGCGAGGCAATGACACTGCAAAGGGAGACATGAGGGAATGTGAGGGAAGTGTGAGGTAGTGTGAGTGATACGGTATGAGGGAGATAAGAGATGATTATGAGGTAGTTAGATGGAATGATCAGGTAATAAGGGGACACGAGTGGTACGACCTGAGATAAATGAAGTGTGAGAAGGCGTGAGAGAAGTATGAGGGGGTCTGTGAGAAGTGTGAGGGATCGAGATAGAACACAAGGTAGTGTAAAAGACGACGTACGAAAGTAAAATATTTATTAGAGAGTGTGAGGGAGTCAGACTCTCATATAAATTGATGGATTGAGGAAAAAGGGGGGGTAGGGGTAGTGGGGTAAGGGAATAATCCGAGTTGGTCATACATCACCTATTTTTACATTAATACCAACAGAAAAAAAAAAATACAAAGATACATGAAAAATGATTACAACTTAATAAAAACACTTATAATCTTATTACTGCACAAATGATCTAGTCCCAGATACTATCCGGTTGTCGCCATACCAGCAAAACAAATTAGGTCACCATAACAAAAATCCTTTCGTCTCATCGGCACAATCCGGCCACCACCATACTTGACAACAACATACCGGCCAGATTTCGTCCAGGCACCATATGGCCAGTCATGCTTCCTTGTACAATTCACCATCAACCACACTCAAAATCTACCATACGGATACCATCCTCAAGTAATGCTTCCTTGTAGAGTACTTATGCATCATCAACCACACTCAAAATCTACCATATGGACACCATCCTCAGGTCACCACATCAACCCCACTTCCCCACCATAACCCCGATACCCCCCCTTCAGGATCCGAGACGCAGGCGGTGGTGTTATCAAGCCTCGAGCTGCGTGGAGCCGATTGCTACTGATGGACGCTGATAACCTAACAATGAGCCATCAAGGTTTTTTTGTTTGTTTCTTTTGTTTCACTGCCCACACGCAGGCAGGGGACAGGGGGACACCGCTGGGCTACGTCGGCTCGGATGAAGGCTAGCTGAGGGAGGGGGGGGGTAGCAAACCGCTGAGGACTACGAGGGAGTTTGGTGTTGAGAAGTGCATGGCATGAGGGTTTATATAAAGAAACGTTATAAAAATAAATCGAGAAAGATAAATCAGAGAAAACATGAAAGAAAAAAGTGTGTGTGTGTGTGTGTGTGTGTGTGTGTGTGTGTGTGTGTGTGTGTGTGTGTGTGTGTGTGTGTGTGTGTGTGTGTGTGTGTGTGTGTGTGTGTGTGTGTGTGTGTGTGTGTCCGTGTGTGTGTGTTTGTGTGAGAGAGATAGAGATAGACAGAGACATATAGAGATAAAAGATAGATAGACGGGGAGAGAGAGACAGAGAAAGAGAGAGAGAGACAGAGACAGAGAGAGAGAGAGAGAGAGAGAGAGAGAGAGAGAGAGAGAGAGAGAGAGAGAGAGAGAGAGAGAGAGAGAGACAGTCTAATACTTATCTAAAATACCCAAGTACACTAGCCTTGTAAATCCAATCGCCGCCATGATTATCATGTCCCTCACTATCGCCGTTGCAATCTCATTATCACCATCCTCAGAGTGAAAATCCTGTTGCCATTATAACCCTTATCTGTTCCTCTTATCAGGTGTGATCAGCAGGTAAGTGCAGTTCCCCAACCTGGCTTTCCTTCAATTCTATCATTCCCTTTCTCCGCTTCCTCTCTCCCATCCCCTCTCCCCGTTCCTCTCCATTTATCTGTATCTCCGTAACCCCCTTAAAAATCACTTCTACATGTCGTCATTTATCAAAAAAAAATCAATTTACGTTATCTTAGTAGGAGTTAGGTGTCACTCGGAACAGATAAGCGCCAGGGATAATAGGGTGTTAACGACCTTCTTGAATGGTTGTTAGTGTCACTCAAACCAGACAATGGGTTAACTAGTGACTAGCCAAGCACTTACGAGGACGAATCCCTGGTCTTATTTATGGGAAAGCGGTGGCACTTTCCTCGTTGGACGCCCATTCTCAAGCATAAACATGCACCCCCCCTCCATCCCCCTTTCTCACCAGTGACGTGAGAGCATGTGTTTGCGTAGGGCGTCCGGCGCTCCCACGGCCTGCCGCCAGGACCCAAACAGGCAGCGGGCAGGCAGACAGCAAGCAGCGGGGAGCTCGTGCCGGGCTATTCATAGACCGCCAAAGCAATGACGTCACGGGAATGATACCGGGTCACGCAAGGTCACGCTCAGACTTCAAAAGAGGCAGGGGTAGGGGGGAATGGAGTGTTTGTGAATGTGGGGGAGGGGGAGGGGAATGGCGGAAGCAATGGGGGTCAATATCGCGGTTCAGAATACTGGAGACTCGTGATGAAAGGCTGCACCGGCTCGCGCGCAGTCAAGCTCAACTTGCAGGAAGATTTCAGGCGCGCACACGCGCTTTCATGCTTGTGCAGGCGCGCGCGCGCGCGCGTGTGTGTGTATGTGAGCACGCGTACGTTCTGCTTGTGTTTGCGTAGGTGCGTTCGTATCCGCGTTTGTCCGTGCGTATGCGTGCGGGCAAAACATCTCCGTCAAAAAGTATAACATCCGTGTCTGTTAATGGGCACACGTCCACCCTGTGTGCGTGTGTACACAAGTTTTGAATCGGCCTAGACGCCTCATTAGCGAAAGACGGAAACATTTCCTTGTTGCTATGATAAAAGGATCCGGGCCGACCCCAGACGTCTCGCCCCCGACTCATTTTTTCTCTCTATTGAAAAAACGAGTCTAAATTGGGAGACGGAGAAGGCTGAGGACCTTCCGGTCAACACAAAGGTGGCCAAAGCTCGGGGAGCGTGGGGAGTGAACCTTTTGTTTGTTTGTTTGCTTTAGCGGTGTTTCACTTTTATGGTGGTGATTAACAGGTCTACAGTGTTCCATGCACAAAAGTCGCCGACTTTTCGATCTGAATCTCTGATTATAGACACGAAGGCAGAAGTCGGAGCTTTTATGTAGGCTCACGCGCAGTGTGTAAATGAGTGTGTGCATACATGTCATTTAATACGTTCACACACACACACAAAACGTATAAATATATATATATACATGACACACACCGAATATCCTAGGGGCACAGACGTAGCTGCAGCAAGAGACGAGATACGCACGGACGCACGCACGCTAGGTCACACGTGGGGCGAGGTCGATGTCCTGAGTAGAGGCCTCTGGAAGGCTGGTTCCTTCCTTTTTAGACGTATACCCATCCTGGATCTCTCCTAACCTCCCCTGCCCCCCCTTCCTAATGCCTCCTCCCTTTTCGTACCACAGGCTACGCCTTCTCCTCCTCTGTTTACTTTCTTCGAAGGTCTTTCTCTACCTGCGTGTTTGTTTGTTTGTCTCTTGTTCTAGGTATCTCTTTATCTTCCGTATCTGTAGCTAACTTTCTTTACATCTTGTATCCTCTCTAACCTCCAGCGCTCCCTCTCCTCACACGTCCTCTCCCCTCAATCTCTCTCCTTTCTCGTCTCCTCCCACCCAACTTTCGTCTCCTCCGCGTCTCTTCCCTCTCTCCCCCCTCATCTCCTCCTTTCTCCCCCGGCCATTCATCACGCCTCGCTCACCCTCTCGTTCCGGCACACTTACATCCCCTCTCCCCCCTCCGGCTCCCCATCCTCCGCTCCCTCTCTTCACCAACCGGGCTCCCCATCCACCGCGCCCCCTCTCCACCCTCCGGCCGACCCATCCTGCGCTCTCCCTCTCCCCTCGCCTCTTCCTCTTTCACGTGGACCTCACTCGGTCGATGAACTCTTTACTGCCACCAAGTCTCTCGCATCTCCCCTCTCCCCTTCATCCAGCAAGCTCCCCTCACTCCCACTCCGCCAATATGCCCTCTCACCACCATCGTCCCTCTCGGCTTGCTTGCTTGCTTGCTTTCTCTTCTTTTCCTCTCCGTCTTTTTCCTCGCCTCTTCCACCTCCTTTCTTCTAACTGCCTTCGGACCTGCTCCCCTTCTCCTCACTCGCTTCAAATGGCTCCCATGAGTCTCTCCTTCCCCCCTCTTTCCCATCCTAAACTCCCTTTCTCCCCCAAAAGCTTGTGGTCCACTCTCCTTTCTCCCTTTTGGCCCTTCTCAGCGACCTTGTCCTTGCTTTCTAGCTATCAATACTTAAGCATGCAAGCTACTGCGGCAACAAGCACTACCTCGCAAGAATTTTTGACCACTTTTTGTGACGTTATGCAAAATGATGGTTCCGATTTGTTATGTTACGCCCTAAACTGGCACATGGTAAGTCTTTAAGTTTCCCTCTATCTACCTAGAGATATATTAAGATCAGTTAATAGACAGCTTGATAAGTGCGAGTGTGAGTGCGTGTGCGTGCCTGCATGAGCGCGTGTATATCCGTGTATCTATGCAAACTTATGCATGAACACTTCCAAGGTCGCACAGTAATCCCTGAGATGCTGTCCGTATTGTCAGGATGCAGAATAGTCTGCCAAGCCGACTCCTTGAGTGCCAAATCCCTGGTAAGTTCAGTATAAACACTTGGCATCGCGTGTGTCAGAAACCATAAACTACCACGCGATAAATTAGTATATCACAATAAATACCTTAGCAATATACATTGGGCTAAAGTATGCGAGGATTACCAAGGATTATGAGAGCATGAGAGCCCCTATATACTCATGATTGTTTATTCAAGTTATCAATCGTTATCATTACTGTACCTGCTTCACGTATGTATTATATTAGCTAATTTCCTTATTTGTGTTTCTTGTTTTATTAATTAATGTGTGCATGTTTTGCCCTTTGTATAGTGTAAGCTCTCAAGTAGTATTGCACTTATATGCATACAATGATATTTCCCCAATATTATCTAAAATTCATCCCGGTTGCAAAAATAATACTAATTAAAAACT
>NC_051389.1:52067472-52082472 GCF_015228065.2 Penaeus monodon
GAAAGAGAGAATGAAAGAAAGAGACAAAGAGAGAAAGAGAAGAGAGGCAGAAAGTGGAGCGAGAGAGAGAGAGAGAGAGAGAGAGAGAGAGAGAGAGGAGAGAGAGATGGGTAGAGGGGAGAAGGGGAGGAGAGGGAGGAGAGAGGCGAGAGAGCAAGAGGAGAGAGAGAGAGAGGAGAGAGGAGAAGAGAGAGAGAGAGGAGAGGAGAGGAGAAAGGAGGAAGGAGAGGAAGGAGGAAGAGAGAGGAGGAGAAAAGAGGAGAGGAGAGAGAGGAGGAGAGGAGAGAGAGAGGAGAGAGAGAGAGGAGAGAGAGGAGGAGAGAGAGAGGGAGGGAGAGGAGGGGAGAGGGAGGGAGTGAGGGAGAGAACGAGAGAGAGGGAGAGAAGGATGAAAGAGAGAATGAAGAAAGAGCCAAAGAGAGAAAGAGAAAGAGAGGCATAGAAAAGTGTGAGCGAGAGAGAGAGAGAGAGAGAGAGAGAGAGAGAGAGAGAGAGAGAGAGAGAGAGAGAGAGAGAGAGAGAGAGAGAGAGAGAGAGAAGGAGGAGAGACTTGACATGAATAGTTTGCACAGAGAATAGATTGCATGCCCTGCTGAACTGGGCTGTCTGTCAAGCATGAGTTTTACATGCCTGGAGAAGTGCACTATAGAGCTTAATTCAAAGTGGCCCACTTATTTCCTTGGTAAAACTCCTTTAACGTCATTAATGATGTCAAACACAAGTTGTGATGACGGTGATGCTGAAGTTCCCTAAGCAAAAGTACGAAAAGAGGAGAAGAGATAGACAGTCAAAGTCAAAACGAAAAGAGAGGAAGAGAATCGAAAGAAAGAGAGAGAGAAAGGAAAGAGAGGAATGCAAAGAATATACATCGTTAACATCCATCTACCCTCCACACCATCCATCCATCCATCCATCCTCCGTGTCTTGTCTCTTCCCTTCCATCCTTCTTACTCATCCTCCTTCCTTCCCTCCCTTCCTCCCTCCCTTGCATCCTCCCTACCACCCTTCCTCCCTTTCACCCATACTCCCTACTCTCCCTTCTCCCCGCCCCCACCAACCTACCGCCCACACACCCACGCCCTTCCCCCTACAAAGAAAGGGGCCAAGGGGGGAGGTGATCGAGTGGGTGGCGTTTTGTACCCCCGAGGGCGCACGTGCGGGCTCTTGGTACCACAGCTGCGGTGCCCTTTATGTTTAATCAGAGACACGTGGGGGGGAGGGGGGAGGAGAGGTGAGTAGGAGGTGGTGGGAGGGGAGGAAGGCTGGATAAAGGGGAATAAGGACGAGAAAAGGGGGAGAGAGGGAGGAAAGTACATTTCTTGTTCCCTTCTCCTCCCCTTCTCCTTTCCCCATGTCCCTACCCCTGCTCCTTCCTTCCCCTTGCCTCCCTTCCTCCCTCCCTTCCCTCCCCTTCTCCCCTCTCTCCTTCATTCCCCCCCCCTTCTCCCCTCTCTTATCCCTCCTTCCTTCCCTACCCCTCTCCCTTCCCTCCCCCCTCCTCCCCTCTTCCCTCACCTCCCCCCTCCTCCCCTCTTCCCTCTCCTCCCTCCTCCTTTCTACCGTCATCATCATCGCCCTCCCTCTCCTTCTCCTTCATTAGGCATCATCTCGCGTGATTTCGCTGCATTCGTCATGCGTCTTCGCCTGTACTTCTTCGCCGTTTTACTCCTTTTCCTTCCCTTTCCTTTTACTCATTTCCTCACTCCTTTTACGTTCCTTTCTTTCAACTCATTTCCTCTTTCCTCTTCCTTTCTCTTTTCTTCCAATTCCTCGCCTTCATCTCCCTTCTCTTCTCAAATCTCCAGCAAACCAAAAAAGTCGCTTATCATACAGAAGGAAAGCGAAAAACAAAGAAATCGAAACGAAAACAAAGAAACCGGCGACTTGTACGCACCAAACGAACAACAAAGCGAGACAAAGAAAGGATTCCGACAAACAAATGAAAAGGGTTACGCTAAAAATAGACAAGATACCCGGTTAAACAAAGAAACAAACATAAGCAGAGTACGGCAGACAACTACGAGACAAACAGACGCGCCACAGACAAAGAAAAAAAAATATTAGTCTTAGATCACGTAATCAGTCAACATTATTCCTGTTTTATTTTGGCTTCCTTTCGTTATCACTTTTTTTTCTCCGTCTATATTCCCTTCACCTCTTATTTTGTCTTTTCCATTCATTACTTTTCTCCATTTCTCCTTTCAATATATCTTCTTCCTCTTCTCTCCCTTTCCCTTTATTCTTTCTACATCCACTCTCTATCTTTTTCTCCTTCCTTCTATTCTTCAAATCCACTTTTCTTCCCATCGCTTTTCTCATTTCCTTTCTTATACTAGATCCCATCCCTTCCTTCTATTCCCCCTCTATTAATTATCTTGCACTTTCCTTCTTCCCTTTTTCTATTCCTTATCCCCTCTCCTTTTGTTTCTACTCCCTGTCTCCCTTCTTCCTTTCCCCATCCCTTCTCCCCTCTCCCTTTCTTCCTTCTTCCTTTCCATCCTTCCTCCTCCTTTTCTTTCTTCCTTCTCCTCCTCTCCCTTTATTCTCCCTTTTTCCTCTCTCTCAGTCTAATTCGTCCCCATCTTCCTCCAAAGTACTGTCAAGGTCACACGAGCCTCTACAAGGCTTCCATAAGGTTTCGCAAGCAAGAACAAGGTCACGGACACTCACTGACGCACACATATACACCCACGCACATACATATGCACGAATACATGCATATGCACCCACGTCCTTACACACTAACGCCCGTACACAGGCACACAAACATAAAGAAAAATATGTTTATGCACGTACAAGGAACACACGCACAGGCTACATATACAAAAAAAAAATCTGTCAATCGCTTTTTCTGTCCCTATTTCCCTGTTTTATCTTTTTTCTATTCATTCTGCCGTGTTTTCACTTTTGCATATACCTTTTTTATTTGTAAATTATTTCTTTGGTCGTCCTTGCGCTAATTATAGTAACAATAAAAGTGATAATCGTAACAAGTGTAACAGCTGTGCAACAGCGACAGTAGAACGATAATGACAATCGGCAATAGTATTAGTAATAATAATAATAATAATAATAATAATAATAATAATAATAATAATAATAATAATAATAACAATAATAATAATGATAACAACAACAATAACAACAACAACAACAACAATAAAATAATAACAATAACAATAATAGGCTAATAATAATAATAACGACAATAGGCTAATAATAATAATAACGACAATAGGTAAATAATAATAATAATAATAATAATAATAATAATAATAATAATAATAATAATAACAATAATAATAATAATAACAATAACAATGATAATAATAAAAAAATGATAACAATAATAATAATGAAAAAAAAACAATAATAACAGTAATAATAATAAGCCGCCTAAAAGGGTTCAACGGGAGGAATCTTCCAGAATAAAAATGCGTCGGACATCATGGAAATTCTCCGCCCAGCAAGGTACGTTCGAGTCGGCGAGAAGCGGAGAGGCGGCGGAGCGAAGGAGGGAGGGGAGGGGGGTGAAAGGGGGAGGGAGAGATGGGAGGGGGATGGAGAGGCGGAAGAGAGAGGCGGAAGAGAGAGGCAGGAACGGGAGGGAGAGGCGGAAGAGAGAGGAAGAAACGGGAGGGAGAGGTGGAAGAGAGCGGAGAGAGAAAGAGGAGAGGAGAGGAGAGGAGAGGAGAGGAGAGGAGAGGAGAGAGAGAGAGAGAGAGAGAGAGAGAGAGAGAGAGAGAGAGAGAGAGAGAGAGAGAGAGAGAGAGAGAGAGAGAGAGAGAGAGAGAGAGAGAGAGAGAGCTGTGCGGGAAAGATGGAGGCAGGAGGCGATACATGATCTGTCAGCTTTATCTGAGGATAGAATTATGGTGAACATGATGTGCGGTGTTGTGTGGGTGAGGCATGTGTGGGTGTGGCATGAGCGGGTATTAGTGGGTGGTATATATATATGATTTAGATTCAGTATCTGCGGCTACATGAGAGTGATACGTGCATGGTATGAAGTGGTATGTGGTTGCGGATCATGAGGATATTTGGGTGTGGTATATTCAGGTATGGTATATGTGTGTAGTACCTACTATGACGTGTGATATATGCTGCTGGTATTAACAAATATTTCCAGATAAAATATGTGGTATATATGTGTTATATATGTGTTATATAAGTGTGTGTTTGTTTATTAGTATGTACGTATGCCAGTATGTGCATGTGCATGTTTAAGTCCATGTATATATACAAGTGCATGTGCAAGTGAATGTGTATGTGCAAGTGCATGTGAGTACGTACGTGTGGCTGTGTATTTTCACAGTGAATTACAAAGTATTGTGAGTGTCATCTTGGCTGTAAAAAAACAAACTTATTAAACATCACTGAAGTACGGTAGAAGTTATTACTATTTCATTATGAATTAATTTCTATGATAATGTTCTGTATAATTACTCCTAATTATTTTTAGCTCTAAAATTTTATACTCCAAAGAGACATAATGTCAAGAGTACACAATACCTACCTGCCTGCCTGCCTGCCTGCCTGCCTGACTGCCTGCCTGCCTGCCTGCCTGTATGCTCGTTTGTCTCAAAACCCTTCGCGGGCCAATTTTCATTTCAGCTACCATTTCGTGGGCCAACAAAGGCACATGCTTGGCTTCCCGGGATTACGTTATTATATCTGCCTGATAATGCGTACCTGTACATAAAGTCTATTTTACTCATTCGATTCTAAATGGCGACACCAATAATAACATAATGTCTATCACTACATTTCCCTTCATGATTATAATTTCACAGGATAATAATTCATCTTGTCACCCCGCGGGCCACTTATGACCAACACAAGAGTACACAGGTTTGCCACCCCTGCTCTGGACACAGCCAACGCGCACACGAACCGGTTGCTGCCAGACTCATGTCCACATGCATTTTTCAGGGATGATCTCCGTCGGAATGTCACGAAGAAAAGAATCCTGCGACATTCCGTGGCATCACCTCGCCTCGCGGCATCATTGCAAGAAAACAAACAAAACAAAAGGAAACAAGAAAAAAATGGTGGGGGGAGAACAAACAAACAACTCATCCAATCAACCATTTTCTATTTTTATTCAAACTTGACGAAATTCGCAACAGAGTTTTAAATACAGAGTGGATCCTGATTCTCAAGGTCGCTGGGTACAGAGCCAAGCCTGGTTCGAGAGAGAGAGGGAGAGAGACAACCCACTCTCAACCCCCCTCCCTCTCTTTATCCCCCTATAACTCAGCCAGCAGTATTGAAGGGGGAGGGGGAGAGGAGATAGAGAAAGAGAGAGTGAGGAAGAGAGAGAGAGGAGGGGTGAGGGAGCGAGTGAGAGAGTGAGTGAGAGAGAGAGAGAGAGAGAGAGAGAGAGAGAGAGAGAGAGAGAGAGAGAGAGAGAGAGAGAGAGAGAGAGAGAGAGAGAGAGAGAGAGAGAGAGAGAGGAGAGAGAGAGAGAGAGAGAGAGAGAGAGAGGAATAGAATAGGGGCGGAGGGAGGCCGGACTTGGAACAGACTGCCTATCCGCACGACTCGCATTCCCTCACCTGCGCCCCAGTGACTCATCTTGCTGGTGAATCAAGCAATAAGTGGAAGACTCACCAGAACTCACAAGCACTCATCAAAGGGGCATAGGAAGCAGCTGTTCCGAGTGCATTTCCCACATCTAGTTGAGTTTGATAGAGGAAATGAGAAAGAAAGAAGGAAATAAGAACAGACGAAGAAAGGGAAGAAGATCGGGAGGAATGGGATGGAGTGAGGAAGTGATAGAAGTGGGGAGAGACAGAAACGGAGATAGGGGAGGAGAAGTAAAAGGAAGGGGGAGAGGAGAGGAGAGAAGAAGGAATAAACTGAGAGGCAGAGAAGGAGTGGAACAGAGGCAAAAGAACAAGAGTGGGATTGGAAGAAGAAATGAGAAGTAGAAGAAAGGAAAAGTAGTTGGTGAGTGAAGTCGATCGGAACGAGGATAAAAATTATATCACGAGGATAGACCAAACAATCATAAGAAAAATTAAACAAGCAGCAAAGCAAGAAGCAAAACAGGACGCAAGCCATCCGAAAGCAAGCAAGCAGACAAGCTGGCAAGCAAGCAGACAAGCTGGCAAGCAAGCAGCACAGCAAGCAAACGAGCGCGCACGCAAGCACAGGCGGGATGGCGAGGCAGTCAGCAAACCGACTCCACCTTGTGTTGGTGGTGACCTTGTAAACCCGGGCTGAGCAAGGGACAGTGAGTTAGAGGGAGGGAGAGGGGAAGGAGAGGGAGAGGGGAGAGGGAGAGGGAGAGGGGAGAGGGGAGATGGGAAGGAGAGGGAGGAGGAGGGGAGGGATGAAGAGTGGCAAGCAGAGGAGAGGAGAGGAGGGGTGAGGTGAATTGGAGAGGATGGAGAAACAGAGTAATAGAAATAAGGAAAGAGGAAAAGAGAAAAGGGGACGAAGGAAAGAGGGAAAGGACGAGGAAAATCGGACAGCAAAAGGAAGAAACGTTGAGTGAAACTGATATGAAAAAGAAACAGATTAGAAAAAAAAGGATCGCAGGAAATTGAAAGTAAAAGTGAGAGGGATATACAGAGATAAGAAGATGAAACACGTAGAACGAAAGAAAAAGATGGAACAGAGAGCATAGGATAACAAACCAAAGAATAAACAGAGGAAGAGAGACTTTAAAGCGGGATGAGTCCTCACCCCCCACACCCCCCTCACCCCCTCTCCCACATCCCTCCCTCGCCCTCACCCCATTACACGGCCCCCGCATCTCTACGTACACCAAAGGCACGCGCCTGCTATGCTGCTGGCGTGCGTTGTCTGTGGTGCTTGCTATGCTGCTGGCGTGCGTTGTCTGTGGTGCCTGCTATGCTGCTGGCCGTGTTCTCTGTGGTGCTTGCTATGCTGCTTGCCCGTGTTCTCTGTGGTGCTTGCTATGCTGCTGGCGTGCATTATCTGCGTTGCTTGCTGTGCTGCTGGCCCGTGTTCTCTGTGGTGCTTGCTATGCTGCTGGCGTGTGTTGTCTGCGTTGCTTGCTGTGCTGGTGGCCCGTGTTCTCTGTGGTGTTTGCTATGCTGCTGGCGTGTGTTGTCTGCGTTGCTTGCTGTGCTGGTGGCCCGTGTTCTCTGTGGTGCTTGCTATGCTGCTGGCGTGTGTTGTCTGCGTTGCTTGCTATGCTGCTGGCCCGTGTTCTCTGTGGTGTTGCTATGCTGCTGGGTGTGTTGTCTGCTGTTGCTATGCTGTGGCCTTTCTCTGTGTGCTTGTTATGCTGTGCAGCGCTTTGATTCTTCCTATGCAGTTGGTCTGTGTTGTCTGCGTTGTGTGTGGTGTTTGTTATGCTGCTGGTCTACAAATCTGATTATAGCGCCTCCTATGCTGCTGGTCTATGTTGCCTGTCAATGATATCTGCCATGATGCTGCTATGCCGTGTCTGCCTATTGTGTTTGTTATCCGGCTGGTTTCCATGGCCTGTCTGCGATGTCTGCTTATGAGGACTACTCGTACCTTTGATGCCTATGATGATGCTGGTCTGTTTATAACACCTGCTACGTTAATTAACTTAGGTGTTTAACAATAATGTTTACTATGAGAGGAGAGAGCCAGTAAGTAGGGCCAGAGACAAGAGACCCAGAGTGAGACGGACAGTGAGAGTAGAAAGAGGTAGAGAGAGACACACACCAACAGAGGAGTAGGAACAGAACGAAACAGAGGCAGAAAGAGAGAGAAGAAAATAGAAAAAGAAAAGCAAATATAAGAGAGAAGAAAAGAGATAAGGAATAAGAGAGAAACGAAGAGAGATAAGGGAAAAGAGAAAATAATGAAGAGAGATCAGAGAGCAGATAGCAGAGGATAAGGGACTGAAAAGGGGAACTGAAAAGGGAGAAACCTGAAGAGAAACGACCGAAACACGAGGAGAAAAGAGGGGGAAAAAAGAAATAAGAGAGAGACGAGAGAGGAATGAAAGATAAGCGAGAGAGGGAAAAAATGAAAGAAAAGAGAACGAGACAAGAAAAAAGCATAAGAAAGAATGACAAAGAAAGAAAAACAAAGACATCGCAAAAACGAAACAAAAAAGACACCGCATGACAAAGAGAACCAAACAGAAAAAACGCAGAAAAAAAAAACGAAAAAAAACGAAACCGAATTGTTATAGACACGTCCATCACTCGCCGGATTAAATCGACATTTTCTAAATTCGTCTCACACAGTGCGACATAAGAAAGAAAGCCAAGGTACGATTATGAGACGGAACCTTCCACATCCGTGGAGACCACCTGAACGACCGGACAAACAACATTCCTTGCTGGAATAAAATGCTTCGCTGTATCGCTAATAACCACCATAACAACGGCAGTAAAATCAACAGTAATGCACGTCCAAGCCAGACGAAGGTCCTTGGAAGTCAAAAAGCTGGAAAACTCTCTCGGCGTTTATCCAGCTTATGCTACTGCCAGGCTATGCTCTGCTATGCTATGCTCTCCTGTGGGTACCTGGGCGAGTACATTGACCAGCTCCATATACTAAGAAAACATGTGTTCAACCTTATACCATGCCAGTATACACACTCTGCCCCACTATCGGTGTACAACATAAACAACTCCCACTCACTCTCACTCTCTCTTGCCCGGTCACTGCCTCTGGTCCGTCTGTTTGCCTGGTTTACAGTGTCTCTGACGTGCACCTCCGTTCTCTATCTTTTCATCTCTCTTTCTTGCTCTTTCTCTTTCTCTTTCTCTTTCTCTCTCTTTCTCTCTCTCTCTCTTTCTATGGGTATGTGTGTGTGTGTGTGTGTGTGTGTGTGTGTGTGTGTGTGTGTGTGCGTGTGCGTGTGCGTGTGCGCGTGTGCGTGTGCGTGTGCGTGTGCGTGTGCGTGTGCGTGTGCGTGTGCGTGTGTGTGTATGTGTGTGTGTGTGTGTGTCACCCCTACCCTCTCTCCATCTCATATTTACCGTCCGGCTCCATGACCACCACCACAAACTCCCCCCCCCCTTCCCTCCCAGTACCAGACAGAAGATATTACTGGACACCGGAGCGCCAGACAGTGCCATCCGGGGCCGCTCCAGTTAAACACAATATTGGATGGCACGGCAGAAGCCCACATCCAGCCGAGGCGCCGTGTGATGAACGTGGCACTAAATGGCACTGGACACACGGACGCGCTGGGGTTTTGCCCAGGGTTTTGGGAGGAGTTGCAGGAGAGTGGGGGGGGGGGATGTGTGGGAGGAGAGAAGTGGTGTAGAAGGGAGATGAGGGGGGGAAGACAGAGAAGGAAAAGATAATAAGGGGGGAGGAAAGGCAGTAGGAAGGGGAGAAGTGGAGGGGAACAGGAGGATGAAAGGGAGTGGAGAACTGAAAGGGCTGGGGAAGGCTGCTGTACGGATGCTTAAGCTACGACATGCAAATATGATATACGAAACAGAAATAAAAAACAAAGGAAAATCAGACAAAGACGCATAAAAGAAGACTGGTGGCGGGCGGTGAGATGCGTAATTAGATCGACTGCCGGGTAAAGGGGTCAATGAACGGAAGGAACAAAATAAACTGTGCTAAAAGGAACCGACAAAGCAAACATCATTTTCTTCGCAAAGGACCAGCAACGACTACAAAAATGTCTCTCGAACCTTCCCAAACAAGACAAACCTTATAAGGTAAGTCAGACGGAAAGGCGGAGGGGTGAGGGGAGGGGCCAGGGGGATGGGCAAAGCAAGGGGAGGGAGGGAGGGGGGGAGAAGGGGTATCAATAGCGACTCTCATGAATGACAGCAGAGTAAGTGTGTGAAAACGTAGTAGTAACAGAGCGGTGAAGTGTGACGTGGTACACTCCCCCACCGATCTCGCCATCCTCATCGCCCCCCCCCCCACATCCCCGAACGATATCCCACCCCCCTCAACAATCCCTTTGTGATTAACTAGGCGATCCATGACTAAGCAGTGCTGCAACTACTAGCCAAATGACGCATATTGGTACAGAGATAAGCTCCGCCGTCCCTTCGATTTTTTTCTTCTAACAAGTCGCACATTTCTTCTGCTTCCCTTCTCTCCGTCCTCTTTTTCTTTGTGATTTGCACATTTCCCACTTTCCTCACTCTTTTTGTCTACTTGTTTGTCTGTACGCCCGCGTAAGACTGTACGCGTGTGTGTGATTGTTTGTCTTCCTTCCTTACTGTCTGTCTGTCTGTCTGTCTACCTATCTACCTGTCTGTCTGTCTCCCTCCCTCCTCTTTCCCTCTCACCCTTCCCCCTCTCCTCTTTTTATCTACGACTGCCTCTGGTCCCCCCTCCCCCTGCCACCCGGCCCCTCCCCTTACATCCCCCTACTGCGCCTCTACATCCTGTTGGGTCAGGTAGTGTCCGCCTCCCCTTCGGTGCCCCTTCATCGCACTAGGCTTTCACTGCTTCCCCGCCTGCCTGGCTATCTACCTGTCTGTCTGCTTAAGTTTACTGCCGTGCCTGCTTGTCTTTCCGTGCCTCTGCGTCTACATCCCACCCTTTGTCTGCTAGGCTTTTTGACTTTCTCTTTGTCTCTCTCTCTCTAGTCTGATAGCCTGCCGGTGTTTTTTTCTCTCTCTTTTTTATCTGACTGTTCGTTACCCTTTCTTCCCGCCTACCTTCCTACTCGTCTACCTACCTATTAACCTACCGACCTATTACCTACCTCAATCCCGTCCTTCCACCTACCTGTCCTCCTCCCTCCAAACCTCCCCCAACCTTTTTTCACTCCTTTCCTTCTTCCTTCTCGTCCTCTCGTCCGTTTCTCTCCCCCCATTTTCTCCGTCCCTTCCCCTTCCTCCCCTTCATTCCCTCCCTCCCTTACTCCTTCCTTCAAAAACCTCTCCCTTCTTCCCTCCCTCCTTCATTATCTCTCCCTCCCCCTGCTCAACCACTTACCTCCCCCATCCGGGAAAGGAAATGCATAGTGCCACATCGGGACCGCTGGATAACGCATGCGAGAGAATGATGATGAGCCACAGACTTGCATAACCGCTACGCACTACGGTAACGCAGGAGGCTAGCAAGGCCAGTGGCACTAAACAGCCGCGCAACTTTACAGCGGAGAGCGACAAAGAGTGCCACCCACGACAGCACTGGCAGCAGTGGAAGAGGAGGAGGAGGAGGAGAAAGAGAAAGGGAAGAGGAGAAGGAGGAAGAGTAGGAGAAGGAGGGGAAGGAGGAGGAGGAGGAGTAGGAGTAGGAGTAGGAGTAGGAGGAGGAGGAGGAGGAGGAAGAGGCGGCGGTGGAGGAGGAGGAGGAGGAGGAGGAGGAGGAGGAGACGGCGGCGGAGGAAGAGAAAGGGGAAGAGGAGGATTAAGAGGAGGAGGAAAGGGGAAGGGTAAGGGGAAGGAGAAGAGGAGATGGAGGAAGAGAAATGGGAAGGGGAAGGGGAAGGGGAAGAGGCGATGGAGGAGGAGGAGGAGGAGGAGGAGGAGGAGGAGGAGGAGGAGGAGGAGGAGGAGGAGGAGGAGGAGGAGGAGAAGAAGAAAAACAAGAAGAAAAATAAAAAAAAGGGCACTCATAACAGAAGGCCTTTTATTGAAAACGCAAGTAATCCAAAGGCACCACATCAACAGCAACACCAAAAAACACACAAACAAACCGTATCAACAACAGCAGGGAGAGCAAAAGCTACGAGAGGCGGCCAAAACAAGTTCGATTCAATGGTACTGTGACCGCCCAAGTTCCGTTCTAGCCGTCTACCTGACTCCCGCAACGAAGATCCAATGATACGTGTCTAAATTCCTGCTACGCCCGGGTATTCGCAGTGGCTATCTGGTTGGCTATCTGGATGGCTACCTGGGCATCTAAATGACTGATTGACTGGCTACCTGGCTGGCTGGCTGATTGGCTGGCTACCTGGCTGATTGGTTACGTAGTTGACTGGCTGGCTGGCTATCTGACTGGCTGATTGGCTACCTGGATGAGTAGCTACCTGGCTGGCTGATTGGCTGGCTACCTGGCGAATTGGCTACTTGGCTGGCTATCTGACTGGCTGATTGGCTACCTGGTTGGCTGGGTTTCTATTTAGCTGGCTGGCTACCTGGATGGCTGGCTATTTGGCCTGCTGACTATCTGGCTGATTAGCTATCTATCTTTCTATTTGTCTGTTTGTCTGTCTGGTTATATGACTGTTTGGCTATCTTTCTATCTGATGAGTAGGCTGGCTGGCTATCTGACCGGCTGACTATCTGGCTAACTAGTGCCTGGCTATCTGTCTGTCATTGTCACTGACTGACTGACTGACTGAATCACCGACGCCCTGCCTGTATAAGGTGTAAACCAGCGTGCCTGCGTGACTCTCCTTGGTCTACTTACCCAGTCTGAATTTGCACCAGCCTGACCGCGCCGTTGGTCTGGATTTCTGCTTTGCTACTCCGTTTGTAAATCATCTGGTCTGTCAATCTATTTATTTCCTTGTGCTAGTTTGTTTATCTGTTTCCACTCGTATATTTTCTTACGATATACCTTCCTCTCTACCTGCCTTACTGCATACACACCTTATATGCCTATTTGCCTGATCACCCAGCATAATCTATATACATTCTGCCTTCATACATAGGCATCAGCTCAGCATCATAGCCAACTAGGCCTACATGGACTTGCCAACGCGCCGAGGTCTATTCAGCGTAACTCCTGACATAATCAAGGTAAATGTAGGGGAAAGAAGGGACGGGGCAGGAAACAGATGTTGAGGGAGTAAGACGGGGAGGGCGAGACAGATAAGCAGGGGAAGAAAAGGGGGGGGGGGAAGAGGGAGAGCTAGAGGGAGAGAAGAAAGGGGGGAAAGGAGGAGGAGGAGAGCCGGGAGAAGGCGAAGGCGAGAGCGAACGAGAGGGAGAGGAAATAAAGAGGGAGAGAGCAAGGGCGAATGGTAGGAAGAGGGAAAGAGAATGAGGGGAGAAGCTTGGGAAGCAAAGATTGGGGATATACGTGGGTGTGTGGGCGAAGGGGGTGGGGGTGGGTGGAGAGACAACAGTTGTACATGGCTCGAGCAGGTGTAAGTGCCATTAGGACCACACTCCAAGCGGCTCCGTGAGGACAAAGGACCTCGTCCACAGCTAACGATGTCAATGTGAGAGTGTGTGTGTGTGGGGGGGGAGAAAATGCGAAGAAAGAGAAAATGGAAGGGAAGAAGATGGAAAGGGAGGGGGACAGAACAGGGAAAGGGAAAAAGGAAGGAAGGGGGAAAGGAAGAGTGAAATGGAGGGAGAAAGGAGGGAACGGAGAGGGGAAAAGAGGAGGGAAAGGAATGGAGGACAAGAAAAAGGGTGCGGGCGAAAATAGGAGAAGGGGAAGGATGAGAAAAGGGAAGAGGTGGCGAAAGGGCGAGTAAGAAAAGGAGATCAAGGAAGAATGAGGAGGAGGACGAAATGAGAGAGGTAAAAATAGGAGAGAGAGAAGTGTAGACAGAGAAAGACGAATAGAAGCGGAATTGAAGAAAGGAAAAAAAGAAATGAAGAAATGGAGCAAGAGGAGGCAGTGAAGGAGAAAAACAAAACAGAAGAAAAACAATACGAAAAGGGAATAAGAGGAGACAAAGATAAACAAAAGAAATAAAGGAGACAGGGGAGTAGTGGGAGGGGGAGAGTCGGGAAGGGGAGCAGCTCGCAATGCCCCACTTACCAGAGCTCTCACCTCTCGACTGCAAGCACCCAACCACGCCCATCAAAACAAACCGTCAGCGGAGAAGGCGCAGATTCAACAACGACCTATCTGAAAATCCATTTTTCACCTACCTTATCTATCTATTGACCATTTATCCATTAACTACACACTATGGATTCAATTCCTATCTACCTTATCTATGTATCTATTTTAATCTATTAACAATAATTTATCAATCCACTTGGTAGCCTATCAACACTATCATCCTTATATTTTATCACTGAAAAGAACTATATTTACCAATTAATTTATAGTTATGTTATATCTATCTACAGACTGATATTCCTTATCCATCTAGGCCCATTAATCTAACATTTTTACAAGTATAATTACGTTTATGTTTATCTATCCGTAAAAGGAAATATATCAACAATCAATCTTATAATTGTTATTATGTAATGTCTTATCATACCATCGTAATTTAACCTAGCTTATCAAATTATGCACGTGCCTCTTCTGTGTAAAGCAAAATAATCATCAGTGAGTGTAAGTCAGCATATTACTGTCCACATACTGTTGACAGCCACGGGAAAAATTAAGTGTCAATTTTGCACATTTTTCTTCCCCACAGAGAGAGAGAAGGAGGGCAGAGTGAGAATGAGAGTGAGAGTGAGAGTGAGAGTGAGAGTGAGAGTGAGAGTAGAGAGAGAGAGAGAGAGAGAGAGAGAGAGAGAGAGAGAGAGAGAGAGAGAGGCTAAATCCAGTATCAAATAAACTTTTATCACAACCCCAAGCAAGCCGCCTATAATATTTAATTCAACAACTTCTGTACAACCGCCACACAAGATTACAGGGGAGGAGGGAAATCAGAGAGAGAAAGGAAAGCATACAAAGAGAAATAGAGAGAGGGGAAACTGAGCAAGGGGAAAGAGAGTGGAGAGGAGACAAGAAAGAAGACATGAGAGAAAGAGAGGAGAGATAGAAGAATGAAGAAGAGAAAAGAAGAGAGAAAGGGAGAGAGAGGAGTGTAAAAAAAAGAGACAGGCCTAACCAAAATGCGAAATAAAAGAGATAAAGAAAACAAGCGAGGAAAGAAGATAACGATAGAAGAAACATAAAAAAAAACGAGAACAAAACAAAACAACGAAAAAATAACAACAAAGACAAAAAAACAAACAAACGGAAGAACAAGGTAAAAAGTGCGCACCACCCACGAATATTACCGAAGACAAATCTGGCATCACGCACTGGCGCTCGGTGACAGCAAGCCCCGTTAATGCCGTTACCGCTCTCGTGTCCCTTCCACTTCACACACCTGGCAAGCATGGAATCCAACTGCGCTTATCGCTTTCTTTATCATGCACATGAAAGTGTCTAGATGGAGTATATCATATCATGTAAGCACAC
>NC_051389.1:52084972-52096377 GCF_015228065.2 Penaeus monodon
GGAAGGGGGAGGTAGGGGGTGAGGGAGAAAGGGGGAGGGAATATGGAGAGGTGAGAAGGAGGGAAGAGGATTCTGGCAGAGAAGATGGGAGGGGAGGAGGGGGGAAGGAAGAAGAGAGGGAAGGAAGCAAGGAGGGAAAGAGGGAACGAAGAAAAGAGAGAACGGAGAAAGGAGGGAAAGAGGGTAGGAAGGAAGGAATGAGTGAGGGAGGGAGGGGAGGGGAGGGGAGGGAGGAAGGAAAAAAGGAAGGTAGGAAGGAAGGATAGAATGGAGGACGAGAAGGAACAGGAAACGGGAAGTGAGGGAGTTAGAGAAGGAGGGAAGAGAGGGAGAGAGAGCAAAAAAATGAAATAACAAAAAGTAACCAACAGTTGCATATAAAAAAGAAAGAGCAAAGAAAAAGACAGACAAGGGATGGCAAAGTTCAGCATTAATCCTTCCATTCACATACCTCTACTATGTTCATATAACCAACGGGGGATTGGGAAAGCAAAAAGAGATGAGGGTGGGGAGAGAGGGGAGCGAGGTTAGGGAGAGAGACGGGGGGGAAACAGAAAGGGGTGGGAGGAGAGAGACAGGGAATTGGAGAAGGGAGAGAGAAACGAAAAGGGGTGAAGGGTGAGGGGAAGGGAGGAGGGTAAAAGATATAGGGTAGAAAGGGTGAAGGGTGAGGAGCAGGGAGAAGGAAAAAGAGATATGAAAGAAAGGGATGAAGGATAGGGAAGAAGGACACACACAGAAACGAATAAAGGGGAGAGAGACGAGGAAGAAAAGGATACAAGGAATCGGAAATAGAAAGAGAGATGGGACAAAAGAACGAGAGAGAGACGAAATGAGAGGGAAAAGGACACAAGCAACGTAGAGAAGGGAGAGAGAGATGAAGGAAAAGCGAGAATGAGAAAAGGATAACTGGCAATCAAAGAGGAAGGAAAGAAGCAGAGATCCAAAGTATTAGAAAAAAAAAGACAGCGAAGGAATCGAGGACGAATAACAGGGTGGAGAAAAGACGGAAAAGAAAGAGGGTGAAAGGTGGAGAGAAGAGAGATAGAGAATCAGAGGTGGGCGAGGATGAGGGCGATGCGAGATCCTGCCTCAAAGGGACCGTGGTCGCACCCTTTGCACGCGCTCTCCTTGGACGAGGATCATCCTCTACTCAAATATTGGATGCCTGGCGAGAGGAGGGAGTACGGGGGAGGTGAGGAGGTGGAGGGAAGTGGTGGTGAGGTGGAGGAGGTGGAGGGAAGTGGTGGTGAGGTGGAGGAGGTGGAGGGAAGTGGTGGTGAGGTGGAGGAGGTGGAGGGAAGTGGTGGTGAGGTGGAGGAGGTGGAGGGAAGTAGTGGTGAGGTGGAGGAGGTGGAGGGAAGTAGTGTGAGGTGGAGGGAAGTGGTGTGAGGTGGAGGAGGTGGAGGGAAGTGGTGGTGAGGTGGGAGGTGGAGGGAAGTAGTGGGGAGGTGGAGGGGGAGGAGGGAAGTGGTGGTGAGGTGGAGGAGGTGAGGGAAGTGGTGGTGAGGTGGAGGAGGTGGAGGGAAGTGGTGGTGAGGTGGAGGAGGTGGAGGGAAGTAGTGGTGAGGTGGAGGAGGTGGAGGGAAGTGGTGGTGAGGTGGAGGAGGTGGAGGGAAGTGGTGGTGAGGTGGAGGAGGTGGAGGGAAGTGGTGTGAGGTGGAGGAGGTGGAGGGAAGTAGTGGTGAGGTGGAGGAGGTGGAGGGAAGTGGTGGTGAGGTGGAGGAGGTGGAGGGAAGTGGTGGTGAGGTGGAGGAGGTGGAGGGAAGTGGTGTGAGGTGGAGGAGGTGAGGAAGTAGTGGAGTGGAGGAGTGGAGGGAAGTGGTGTGGAGGTGGAGGAGGTGGAGGGAATGGTGGTAGGTGGAGGGTGAGGAAGTGGTGGTGAGGTGGAGGAGTGGAGGGAAGTGGTGTGAGGTGGAGGAGGTGGAGGGAAGTGGTGGTGAGGTGGAGGAGGTGGAGGGAAGTGGTGGTGAGGTGGAGGAGGTGGAGGGAAGTGGTGGTGAGGTGGAGGAGTGAGGGAAGGTGGTGAGGTGGAGGAGGTGGAGGGAAGTGTGGTGAGGTGGAGGAGGTGGAGGGAGAGTGGTGAGGTGGAGGAGGTGGAGGAAGGGTGTGAGGAAGGGGGAGGGAAGTAGTGGTGAGGTGGAGGAGGTGGAGGGAAGTGGTGGTGAGGTGGAGGAGGTAGACGGAAGTAGTGGTGAGGTGGAGGAGGTGGAGGGAAGTGGTGGTGAGGTGGAGGAGGTGGAGGGAAGTGGTGGTGAGGTGGAGGAGGTGGAGGGAAGTGGTGGTGAGGTGGAGGAGGTGGAGGGAAGTGGTGGTGAGGTGGGAGGTGGAGGGAAGTAGTGGTGAGGTGGAGGAGGTGGAGGGAAGTAGTGGTGAGGAGGAGAAGATGGAGGGTTTAGATGGTCGGGGAGGTAAAAATGACCGGGGAAGTGGATTTGGAGGAGGGGTAGGTGGGGGGCGGAGGGGTAGGTGGGGGGCGGAGGGGTAGGTGGGGGGAGGTGGTGGATGTGGAGGAAGTAAGACAAGTAGGAAAGGTCGAGGAGGTGTGGTGTGTGGAAAACTGATGGTAGAGGAAGAGTGAAAAATAAATAGTGTCGTGAGTAGACGGGTAAAGAAGGAGAAAGTGGAGGAAGAGAAAAGGGAGAATGTGGAGGAGAGAAGGGAGAATGTGGGGGAGGAGAAAAAGGAGAATGAGGTGGAAGAGATGTCGAGGTTGAAGATAAGGAAGATAGGAAGAGATGGAGGCTCATTAAATAGGAGAAAAAAACGGAAGGTGAAAAGAATGAAACAAAAGAAGTAAATGGAGAAAAAAAAAGAGATAAGAGAGGAAAAGGAATAACATAATATAAGAAAAGGAATAAATTAAACAATACTTCCAAAGTCCAAGGCGATGTTTTGAAGAAATCCTGCGAACTTTAAAGATATTATGAAATACACCTAAAAATAACATTTTTACTCAGATATTTTAAATAAAATCAGGAGGAATATTTTTTCCGAGATTTTCTGAAATAAGCTCACAAACTTCGCGTCTACTGAAATGTCTTACAATAAACTTACAAACTTTACCATTATTGATATGTCCTGAAATAAGCCTGTCTTGGTTTATTCTCTTCGTTTCCTTTGATTTACGGCTTAGAATGTAGAAGTTTAGATTTAGTAAACTTTGGCTGATCCAGAACCAATGCAGCTATTTTTTTTAGCATCTAAATGCGTAAATCCGGTCTAATTTATCATGATTTAGAATTTAAATGTCTGAAGTTTAATCTTTTCTTAGATTACTGCTACTGATATGAAACAGAGACGCTCACATTTCGTTTATCTTAGCCGGTTTAGAATCCATATCTTCAGATTGGGATCATTCTAGCAGGATTAGAATTTTGGTGCTTAAAATTCGATCTCTCCGCGATTATCTAGAATCTAGACGTATGCACTCAAGTTGGCTTACGATGATTTAGAATCCAGATGTGTTTAAATTGGTTTATTCGGGATGATTAAGAAGTCAGATTAAGAATTCAGATTAAGAATTCAGATTAAGAATTCAGATTAAGAATTCAGATGTTTGGATTTCGTGTCATGCTGTTTGTCTCTTATCCGTCTGGTTAGCTGTTTCCTTATTAGTCATTTTGCATGTCTCCCTGTTTCTCTGAGAGAGAACGAAGTGGGAGACAATAGACGGAAGAGGAGGAGGGGAAAAAGAAGAGGCAGAAGGAAAACAGAAGAAAGAGTGAGATGGAAGAAAGTGAAGGAAAGCAAAGAAAGAAGAGAGGTGGAAAAGAAAAGGATGAAGAAAGAGAGAAAATGAGAAAAGAGAGAAGGGAAAAGAAGAAGAATAGAAAGAAGCAGCGAATGGACACGAGTGAACAAAAAAAACGAGGCATAAAAGAAGAAGAGGGAGGGGAGGGTAAAGCAGGAGTTGGTGAATGACGCCATGCACCGCAAACAGCTGGGCCATGCATTTCTGCTCGCTGACACAAGTCCGTGCAGTCTGACCAGCTGCTGTTCAAAAACTCCATCGCTCGCATCCTCCCGGGCTTCTTGTTCTGCCTGCCACTCCTTAAATCCCTCCTTGCTCACTCTCATTTTTCCTTCTTCCTTCTTTCTCTCTCTCTTTCTCTTTCTCGCACTCTCTCTTCCTTTCTCTTTCTCTCTCTCATTTTTCATTTTCCTTTCTTCTTTCTCTCTCTCTCTCTTTCTCTTTTTCTCACTCTCTTTTTTTTCTCTTTTCTTTTTCTCCCTCTCTTTCTCCATCTTCCCATTCCTCCACCCCACCCTCTCCTATCTTCCCGATACACACGTCGCCCGCCAGGCCCACTCATTTCCACTCCCACTCCCACTCCCACTCCCACTCCCCTGACACCTACCAATACACCGAGGCGGCACTCTTACGCGTCAGCACACTCACCTGGAAAATAAGAAAAAAAAAGTATAAACTTGTGCAACATCTCAGCAGTTGTGCAATGTTGTGTCGCACAGGCGGGCAAGGTCACGTGGCCACTCACCCTACATGTAATATCTTACTCATTTTAATAAAACGGGGAAATATCATATAATGTTACATTAGCGTAGATATATCATATAATCAAGGTAAGTATATCATACAATACTATATCAACGTACGAATTAGCAACACATAACTACGAATTATTCATATGCATATGCAAGTATGAATAACGGTACTCATATACGGTGTACACTATCTGCAATAATCTGCAAACAACAACAACAACAAATAACAATAATAATAATAATAATAATATTAATAATAATAATAATGATAATAATAGTAATAATAATAATAATAATAATAATAATAATAACAATAACAATAACAGTAATCTTATTAGTAATACTACTACTACTGCTATTAATAATAATGATAATGATGATAATAAAAAATAATAACAATAATAACGACAGTATTACTAATACATATAATACTAAAATCAATAATAAAAACAATAATGATATCAACAGCAAAAGTAAAAATAATAATAATAATAGTAATGATAAGACTAAAATCAACAATAACAATAACAATACTAATAACAACATCAACAACAATAAAATAATACAAATGATAATAACAGCAATACTGATTATAATAAGAATATTGATAATAATAAAGACTTATAATACCAATAATATCAATGATAATGATGAAAAAAATAATCGTTGTAGTAGTAATGATAATAATAAAAATAACAATAAAAATAATATAAATATTAATAATAGCAATACTAATTATAATAATAATATTGATTATAATAATAATGATTTGTAATAACAGTAACATTAAGGATAATAATAACAATAATTGTATCTAATGATAATTATAGTAATAATAATAATAATAATAATAATAATAATAATAATAATAGCGATAACAATAATAATAATAGCAATAATAATAATAATGATAATAATAATAACAATAACAATAATCATCATCATCATAATCATAATAGTAATATCAACAATGGTGAAACTAATATAAAAATAATATTAATGTTAACAACAATGATATCAATAACAATATTAAAAATAATAACAACATTACTACTAATACTGATGATGATGATCATAAAAAAATAATAACAATAATAATAACAATAACAATAATAACAACAACAACGACACTAAAACAGAATAATAACAGAAAAAACGGCTATGTAAGACCAAAGACAAACAAACAAATGAACCCAAGACGCCCTGCAACCAAGAAGGGAACGAACGTCTAAAGATCACACGCAGCGCCGCTCGATCCAGTTGCTTGAACAGACGCAATTACGCAGCGACATTTAAATGCCTCTTCTCTTCTCAATTTCTCCCTCTCTTCTCCTCTCAACTCTTTTTCTTGCTTCTGTTTTTTCTTTTTCTTTTTCTTTTCTTCTCCTACTCCCTTCTTTTATTGTCAAACATTTTTTTCTTTCTTTCTTTTCCTCCTTTCTTTTTTTTTTTAATATTCTTTTCTTCCTCTTCTCCTATTCCTCCTTCTCCTCCTCCCATTCCTCTTCCTCCTCCTCCCATTCCTTTTTCTCCTCCTCCCGCTCCTCTTTCTCCTCCTATTCCTCCTTCCCCTCTTCCTCCTCTCTTTTGCTCTTCGCTATTTTTCTTCTTTATTCTTCTCCTCCCTCGCTAATCTCCCCCTCCTCTCTCCCCCATTAGTGCCTCTCAGCCCCTTCCCGCAAGCAACCTCACATCCCGTTAAGCAATCTAGGCATGAAAGCACAGCGTGGGGGAGGTAAGGAGGGTGGAGAAAGAGAGGGGGGAGGAAGGAAGGGGAGAGATATGAGTGGGGGAAGAGAGAGAGAGAGAGAGAGAGAGAGAGAGAGAGAGAGAGAGAGAGAGAGAGAGAGGCAGGGGGAGGGGGGGAACACATGCACGCGTGTATTACAAACCAACACAACAGAGAATCAAAATGACCGAAGAAAAAAAGAGTAAAGCAGAGACAAAACGAAAACAGAAAGAGAAAGAGAGAAAGAAATCTGCCCTCGGGGTTTAAATTCCAAAACAAATTCCGGTGGGAAAGTGGGAGGGAGACCGGAGGGGGGGGGGGGAGCGATTGGGGTGCTCGACTGACATTTAAAGTTAAATACCATTTAAATGTCCCGACAGTCCAGCGGTTAGGGTGGCCGGGCGAGGTGGGGTGGGGGGGGATGGGATTAGAGAAGAGAGGTGTAGAGGGAGGGAAGGTAGGAAGAAAGAGAGGAAGAAAAGGCGAGTTATAGAAGCAGGGGAAGTAAGGAGGGATGGAAGGAAGGGAGGAAGGAAGATGTGGAAAAGAGAGGGAGACGGAGAAAGTGGGAGGGAGGAAGGAAGAGTGTGAGGGAGGGAGAGAGGGAGAGAGAGAGACAAGGAGGGAGGGAGAGAGAGAGAGAGAGAGAGAGAGAGAGAGAGAGAGAGAACAAAGACCACGAGATAATAGTTTAAACAAATAAATGTGTTAGACATCATGATCATATATATAGTACTTCAGACCATGAGAGCTAAAGAAAAGAAAGATAGCGAACAAGAAATAAAAGAAGAATCCCCGATATTAAAAATAAAAGTGACGGTGATGGGGAAGGGGAGAGGGTGCGGGAAGGTGGGAGGGGGAGGGGGGAAGCAGATGGTCAGACAGCCCCCGTCACGGTGTCGGCTGCGGTTCTTGTAGGGGGTGGGGGTAATTAAGGGGGAGGGAGAATGGGGAATCTATGTTAATCTCGAGAAGGGTATTTATCGAACCAAAGGAGGGGGAAAGAAGGACGAGAAAAGAAATAAGAGGTGAAGAGAGAAGAAAGGAGAAAAAAGAAGAGGGAGAGGAGAGAAGAAAGGAGAAAAAAAGACAAGGGAAAGGGAGAAGATAGACGTATGGAAAAGAGGGGTTGTATCCAATATTCGTTTATTTCCATTCCGAAAATCACATTTTACCGATACTTCTACAACACTTGAAAGCTACACCATATTTCAGTCACATTTCACCAAACTCAACCACGTAAAGGAATGAAGACAGCAACAAACGAAAGGAGAAAGCACACGCACAAACACACAAAGAAATACACCCCGACCTTCTACTCAGTCACCACCATTACCAGCGAGATAAAAGCCCATTATTAGTAGTCGTAGTAGCCTTGTCCTCGGTACTACAACTGATGACGTCATCCGGGAGTCACTCATTCATTCATAAATATCTGTCACTCTGAGTAGGCTGGCAAAGGGAGTATGGGCAGGGACGGGACGAGGAGATGGAGTGGATGGGAGAATGGAGAGGAAGAAGGAAAAGGGAGGGACAGTGAAAGAAAGAGAGAGGGAGAGGGAGAGGGAGAAAGAGAGAGGGAGGGGGGAAAGGGGAGGAGAGAGAAAAAAAAAATAAAGAGAAAAGAGAAAGAGACAAACACAGAAAGAGAAAAGAGAAAGAGAGATCGATGAACGATAGAACGTGAGAAACCTAAAACGAGAAAGACAAAAAAGGAAGAAACAGAGAGAAAGAAAGAATGAATGAGCGGAAGAGGGAGGGAGATGCGGGAGGGGATGAACGACACGGACAGACGCAAACCCGACGTGATTGAATAGTTTCGGGAATAAATGTCAGTCGACGCAAACAGCATCGTTTGACCGGACGGGGGATGGGGGGGGGAGAAGGGAAAGAGGAAGAAGAAGTAAGGAGAGCAGGACGGAGAGGAAGGACAAAAAGAGGTAAAAGGAAAGGGGAAAAGGAAGGAGGTGGAAGCGAAAATGGCCAAATTAGAATGAAAGAAAGCGAAACAGAACGAAATAGGAAGAGGATGAGGAAGGAAAAATGAGAGCAGGAAGGGGAGACGGGACATAATAGGAAGGAGAGAATGTGGAGGAGGGGAAGTAGGGAATGTTGAGGAGGAGGAGGAGGAGGAGGAGGAGGAGGAGGAGGAGGAGGAGGAGGAGGAGGAGGAGGAGGAGGAGGAGGGGGAGGAGGAAGAGGAGGGGGGGAGGGGAAGTAAAGGGGGAGGGGAAAAGGGGGAAAAAAAGAAAAAAAGGGAAGGGGAAAAGATGAAGAGGAGGTGAAGGAGGTAGAGGAAGAGGCAGAGGTAGAAGAGAAGGAGGTGAAGGGCGAGGACGATGGCAACGAGGAGGTAAGAAGAAAAGCAAGACAAGCAGAGGAAGAAGTGAAAAAAAGAATTAAGAAAAAGAACAAGGGCGAAAAAAGGGGAAAAAAGTCAAAACCTATAACAATAAATAAACGCAGACAGGCATAGAAACAAAAAGTGAATGGGACAGGAGGGGAGATCAGTAAACACCAATAACAACAGCAATAACAATAACAACAATGGCAATAACGAGAAGGGAGAATACAAAACGAGGAAGGCCTATGCATAAGAAATGGCAAATTGAAGTTTACGACAAAATTCAAAGGGCCAAGATAAAATTGGGAAAACCGGGAATCTCCAGGGAAAAAAAAGGGGAAAGTAACCCAAATGTGATTAGAATCTGGGAAATAAGACAGGGAAAAGGAGCGAAAGAGGGGGGGGGGGGAGGAACAGGAGGAACAGGAGGAAGAAGATGAGGTGGAGGAGGAGGAGAGAGAGAGAGGGGGAGGAGGAAAAAGGGAGGAAGGAGGGGGGAAAGTTGGGGGAGGAGGGGAGGAGGAAAAAAAACAAAAAAAAAGGGAAAGGGGGAAAAGGGGGAAGGGGAAAGAAGGAGGACGGAAATGAAGAAGGAAATTACACAAAGAAAGAAGAAGAACAAGAAAAAGAAGGACGAAAATAAAGAAGATGAAGAAGAGGAAGGAAGATTTCTGTCGCGTCTGCGGCTGATTAATGATGCCACAGAAACGAGTTCTAGAACTTTGCAAAAACACCAAGACGTGACGAACGCGGGGTTAGTACCCCTCCTCCCCTCGCCTCCTTAGCCCCCTCCTTCCCCCTCCGCTGACACCTTTTAACTACCCCCTTCCCCAATTAACACCCATTTCTCTCCCTCTTCCCCATTCCCCTCCCACCTCCCCCTTTTAAAAAAACCCCCCCCCTCTCCTCCCCTCCCCCTCCATTCTCCCCCTCTCTGTTAAAAATTTCCCTCTTTTTTCCTCTTCTTCTCCCCCTTTCCCCTTTTCCTCTTCTCCTTCTCTTTCTTCTCCCCCTTCTCCCCCCGACCTATTCCATGGGCCCCTTTAATTTCAGTTTTGAATTTAATGATTGCCGGGGAAATTTCAAAGCAAACACCCTTCGGGGGCTACTGGCCCGGGGACACTAAATAATGCATAAATAATGAAGGACATGAAATGCGGATCTAGTTGCAGTAATCTAAAAGATATTTCATTTCATGAGAGAGACAGAGATATAGGTAGACAGATAGACAGAGAGGCAGAGGCAGAGAGAGAGAGAGAGAGAGAGAGGGAAAAAAGAGAGAGAGAGGGGAGGAGAAGAAAAGAAAGAGGAGGAGAGAGAGAGGAGAGGAGAGAGAGAGAAGAAGGGGGGAAAAAAGAGAGAGAAAGAAAGAGAGGAGAGGGGAGAGAGAGGAAGAAAGAGAGAGAGAAGAGAGGAGAGAGAGAGGGAGAGAGAGGAGAGAGAGGAGAGGGGAGAGGGAGAGGGAGAGGGGGAGAGAGAGAGAGAAGCAGAGAGAGAGAAAAAGAGAGAGGGGGGAAAAGAAGAGAGAAGAGAGGGAGAGAGAGAGAGAGAGGAGAGAGAGGGAGGAGAGAAGAGAGAAGAGAAAGGGGGAGGAGAGAGGCAAGGGGAGAGAGAGAGAGGAGGAGAGAGAGAGAGGGAGAGGGGAGGAGAGGGAGAGAGGGGAGGAGAGAGAGGGAGAGAGAGAAAAAGGGGGGGGGGGGGGGGGGGGGGGGAAAAAAAAAAAAAAAAAAAAAAAGAGGGGGGAGAGGAAAAGGGAAAAGGGAGGAGAGAAGAGAGAGGGAGAGAGAGAGAGGAGAGAAAGAAGAGAGAGGGGGAGAGAGGAGAGAGGAGAGGAGAGGAGAGGAGGAGAAGAGAGCGAGAGAGAGAGAGAAAGGAGGAGAGAAGGAGAGAAGAGGAGAGAGAGAGAGAGAGAGAGAGAGAGAGAGAGGGAGAAGAAAAGAGAGAGGGGAAGAGAAGAGAAAAGAAGAGAAGAAAAAGAAGGGGGGGGAGACATTTTAGGGTAGGAAGAGATATAATAAACTTCAACTTCTGAAACGAAAAGCAAAACAAGAACATCTTAAACGCAAAGACAACAAGTAAAATTCCAAGGTCCATCTTCCCCAATAAACCATCAATCATTTTATCGATTTCACTGAACACAACGACAGCAACAATCAAAAAACGATATCAGTCCAGCCTAATCAATACCCGGAATTCTTCGCTTCACCACCAAACAACTAATTGCAAAGAACAAGAAACCAAAACTAAGAACAGACTAACGACGAACGACAACAAAAGAAGTCACACATTTTGTAAAAAAAACAAAAAAAAGCGTTCCCAATCCCCCAAAGGCATTATACACCTTTTTTACATTATTGATATCAAATCTAACACACCAAGATTCAGAGAAAAAATCACAAACACAACAAAAATTATATTGCAATGATATCAAAATATGGATAGATACATGTTTCTTACTTCAGTTTACATTATATAATTCCAAATCAATTATCTTTCAGTTTCATGAGCTAAAACGCAACCTGAATTAGGTTAGTTAAAATGTCACAAAAAAGCAAGATAAACAAAAATCAACAATGTCAAAATATCTAATCATCTCCCACAGATAACCTGCAGTTTTAAAGTTAGTATTTGAGTCCATATAGCTACTATCTTCCAAATTCACGCTTAAATCATTTTAGCTATTATTTTTAATACAAAGTATACGGCCCAAGTCTCAGTATAAAGTCGGTTTAAAATGAAATCCAATATTGTCTCATAGTTCAAAAATAATTTCCCAGGCTCTGGGGGTTAAAAATTTATTTTTCGACATGATGAAATCAGGAAGGT
>NC_051389.1:52096477-52101477 GCF_015228065.2 Penaeus monodon
ATGACGTAATTGTTCCGAGTGAGACGGGCGGAGCTTGGAAGGGACCCGGCGAGACCCAGTGCCAGTTCGTTGCACATTAACGACTCCTGACATGACAAGAGTCACTCGCCCTTCTTCATTCCGCTTTTCTCTCTTCCTCTCTTTCTCTTTCTTTCTCTCTTCCTCCCTCACTTATATTCTCTCTCTCTCTCTCTCTCTCTCTCTCTCTCTCTCTCTCTCTCTCTCTCTCTCTCTCTCTCTCTCTCTCTGTATACATATTAATGATACAATATATATACAAATAAATAAATTATATAAATAAAAAATAAACACACGTAGATATACACACAAAACACGTGTGTGTGTGTGTGTGTGTGTGTGTGTGTGTGTGTGTGTGTGTGTGTGTGTGTGTGTGTGTGTGCGTGTGTGTGGTGTGTGTGTGCGTGTGCGTGCGTTGCATGGTGGGGTGCGTGTGTTGCTGCGTGGCGTGTGCGGCGTGCGTGCGTGTGTGCGCGTGCGTGTGTGCGCGTGCGTGCGTGCGTGCGCGTGCGTGCGTGTGTGTGTGTGCGTGTGCGTGCGTGCATGCTTCGTATTGTAAGAACAATCGCTAAAACAATTATTCTAACATTATCCCCCGCCAATACATGAATAACAAAACGCACAACCTTGAACCCGCCATTCATTCTCAACGCTCAAGCCATTTATGCGAGGGAAAAGAACAAACGAAAACAGCGACAGGTGTGGCGCTCCGCGGGCATAAATCGGAGATAGGAACGGGTGAGGAAGGAGGCAAGTTAATATGGGTTCTCACGCACCCATCGTGTGTCTCCAACCCTCCCTCTCCTCCCTCTTCTCCCTCCCTCCCTCCTTCCTTCCTTCCTCTCCCCCTTCCTCCCTCCCTCCCTCTCTCTCTCCCCAACACCATCCACCTAGACTGATAACACCCTCCCTTCCCCTCATGCCATACCACCCTATGCTCACCTCTCCCCACTTCCCTCCCTTCCCTCCTGCTTCCCCCTTCCTTCCCCATCCCCCCTCCTATTCAACCTAAGACCTGTCTTCCCACTCCTCTTGTAATCCATTCCTCCCTTTCCTTCTTTCTCCATTATTCCTGTTTCCTCTACCTCCCTATTCCCCTTTCCTTCTACCTCCCTATTCCCCTTTCCTTCTACCTCCCTTTTCCCCTTTCCTTCTACCTCCCTTTTCCCCTTTCCTTCACCTCCCTTTTCCCTTTCCTTCTACCTCCCTTTTCCCCTTTCCTTCTACCTCCCTTTCCTCCCTCTTCCCTCCCCCATGGGTGACACGAGCAGTGCGGACTTGCGGACACGGTCGAGCAAGCCCCTACGCTGGCTCAGTGCGGATGTCCGGACCAGGGAGACTGCCGTCCTCCTCCCTCTCTTTTTTGCTTTCTCTCTGTCCCTTTTTCTCTTTATCCCTGTCTGTCTGCCTCTGTCTGTCTATCTGTCTGTCTGTAAATCTGTCTGCCGTCTGTCTGTCTGTCTGTCTATCAGTCTGTCTATCTGTCAATCTGTCTGTCAATCTGTCTGTCTGTCTGTCTGTTTGAATGTCTGTCTGTCTGTCTGTCTGTCTGTCTGTCTGTCTATCTGTCTGTCTGTCTGATTGACTGCCTCTGTCTCTTTTTGCTTCTTTCTTTCTCTCCCTCTCTATATGCCATATGTTTCTCTCTCTCTCTCTCTCTCTCTCTCTCTCTCTCTCTCTCTCTCTCTCTCTCTCTCTCTCTCTCTCTCTCTCTCTCGACTTACCATCTACCATAGTTATAATTCATAAAAACAACAATATCAATAACAAAATATACAATTCCATTACTAATAAAGATAATACACAACGAAAACAGCACCCAGAGCTTTCATAAGAGTAAAAATAAAATCCGAAGATAATGATAATCAAAATGATAAGATTACATAATTGAGAAAAAACAAAGAGAATTACAGAAATTACTTTTAAAAATATACGAAAGTGATATGAAGCAGATATTTTAAGAAAGAAAGAAAGAAAGAATGAAAGAAAGAATGAAAGAAAGAAGGAGAGAGAGAGAGAGAGAGAGAGAGAGAGAGAGAGAGAGAGAGAGAGAGAGAGAGAGAGAGAGAGAGAGAGAGAGAGAGAGAGAGAGAGAGAGGGGGGGGGGGAGGAGTTGAGAGAGGCCATGCAATGTGAAACCAAGGCTCCACTACGCAGATTCGAAACAGAGACACAAATATCTACGCGACCGCAACATGAACGCCAGCAGACCCGCGTTATATCATCCCCCCCCCACCCCCTCACTCTATCTCCCCCATCCCTCCTCCTATCTCCCTCAACCCCTCACCCCTTGCCTATCACCCTCCTCCTCTCCCCCCTCCCCCTCGTCCCCATCACTTCTCCTCTGCCCCTCGTCCCCCTCACCCCCCTCCTCTCCCCCCATGCCCCCTTCTTTCCCCCTCGCCCCCCCTCCTTTCCCCCTTAAATGGGATAGGGGTCCGCAGATCCGCAGAGCACCAATGGCCAGACCTTCCGAGTACGTCTGTGGTACGCGACAGAATACGGGCGGGGCGCAGGGAAGGAAGGAAGGGGAGGGGGAAGAATGGGGGGGGAGGGGGAATAACTAGGAAGAGAAGGAGGAAAAGCAGGGATAAGGAAGAGGGGAAGAGCAGAAGAGGGGAAAAGGGGAGAAGAGGAGAAAATGGGGAGAAAAGGGGAGGGAAGGAGGAGGAGGAAAATGGGGGTGGGGAGAAAAAGTGAGGGAAGAGAAGGAGGAGGAGACAGAGGAAAAAAGGAAGAGAGAAAAGGGAAACAAAGAAGCGGATCGCGTAAGAAAAAGCGGGAATAAGACCAGGAGAATAAAGCAGCGGAAAGGGGTGAAGGCTGAAGAAAAGAAAGAATACAAGGAAGTGGAGTAAAGGGAGGGAGAGAGCACAGGACGACGACGATGTAGACGATAGTGTGCACAGAGAGGGAGAGATCGATCCATAGAAAGAGGGGAAAAGGGGAGGCAGGGGCGAGCTATGTTTTTTTTTACCCTACATCTCCACCTTCTTCACTCCCAACCTCCTCCTCCTTCCCATCTTGTCTTTTCTTTCCCTTGCCTCCATGCATTTTTTTCTCTCTCTCCCTCTCAGTATTCATTTGGTTTGTTCTATGTACGTGTCTGTCAGTCCTTCTGTCTGTGTGCATGAGTATGATTGTCTGTCTATCTGCCATGTTCTATCTCTCACTCCATCCCCATTCTTTTATTCTCACTTAGGCTTAATTCATTCATTCATTCATTCATTCACTCTCCCTCCCTCTTCCTAAAATCAATATCAATATTCCAATCACCATCGCCCTCATTCTCTCCCCTTTTTTCCCAACGTCTTCCTCTCTCTGCTTCGTAAGGCTGTCCGAAGCCCACCAAAACCTGGACAAATGACAGCTTAAGGAAGACTGAGCGTATGTCCTCCTTGGGGAGGTAGACTCAAGTAATGCGAGAGCCAACTCCTCTCCCCTCTCCCCATCCTTCCCCCCTCTATCCCTGCCTTTCCACCTCTCCTCTACCCTCACCCTTTCTACTTGGTCCCTGTCCACCTCCATCCCCCCCCTTCTTCACTCCTTCTCTACCCCTGCCCTTCTCTCTTTCCTCTATGCCTACCCTGCCCCCTCTCTTCTATTTCTGTCCTTCCCATCTCCTTGCCTCTCTTATACACTCTCCTACTACCTCGCATCCCCCTCCCCTCCCCCTCGCTGCCGTTAGCTTTGTACCCTGGCAAGTATGCTCACGTAATCTATCTCGTCTCGTCTCGTGTCCCTTCTTTCTTTCCTCGCTCTCTTTCCTTCTTCTTCCTCTCTCTCTCTCTCTCTCCTTTCATTTCTCATTCTTCCCTCCCTCACTCACTCTCACTCCCCTGACACATTCTCCTCTCTTCCTATTTCTTTTCCATTCTCTTTCACCCTCTCCCTCCCACACACACATACACAGCAATTCTACCTTTCTTCCTCTCCCTCTGCCCCCAATCTCCATCTTTCCCTCTCCCTCTCCCTCCCTCTTTCACTTCACCTCATAATAAGCAGCCCCCCTCCTTCACCTCCCCCCCTCGTCTTCTGTCTGGCACAAGCGCTGGCGGCTCCCGAAGGCTAAGTATTAATGCATGATGTGTACAGCGCGTCTTGGGTAATGAGCAGCCTAGTGAGTGCTCCTCTTCCCTGGCCTCTTACCTCTTCCTTGCTCTCTCCCTCCTTCCTTCCCTCGCTCGCTCACTGTCTGTCTATTTGCTTGTGTCTGTGTCTATCCCCAACCCCTACTCTCTCTCTCTCTCTCTCTCTCTCTCTCTCTCTCTCTCTCTCTCTCTCTCTCTCTCTCTCTCTCTCTCTCTCTCTCTCTCTCTCTCTCTCTCTTTCACTTCGATAGTTTTTTTCTCTTCTCGTAGCTTATCCCTCATCTTATCACCGTTTTCTTTCCTCTTCCGTTTCATTTCAATTCTTCTTCCTTTTACCTTCTTCCATGTGATTCTTCTTCCACGTAATCTTGATCTGCTGTCTTTCCTCATCTTCTTCCTCTTGATTAATTCTGATTCTCGTTCCTGCCTTTTACTCTCCGTTCTACCTTTGTTTGTTTCTGGCGCTCTCCCTCCTTCACCCCCCCCCCCTCTTTTAATCCTCAATCGTCTTCAATCATCTTATCCTTCTTTATCTTATCTTTCGCCTCTCCCTCCCAATCCTTCCCTCCTTTCTTCAACCGCTTCTACTTTTTTCTCTTCCTATTCCCCTTCCTTCCATCACCAACCACACTTCCCTTGTCCTCTCCGCCCATTCTATCCCTCTATCCCCTTGTCCTCTCCGCCCATTCTTCTATCCCTCTATCCCCTATTCCTTGCACATCCCTCCCTCCTTCCTTCAACTCTTGTTCCTCGCACACCCTTGTCTTCTTTTCTCAATCTCTCCTATTTCTCTCCCAGTTCCCTTTCCTTCCATCAACCACACTCCCCTCGTCCTCTCCGCCTATCCTTCTATCCCTCTATCCTCTTTCCTTGCACATCATTCCCTCCTTT
>NC_051389.1:52111477-52118977 GCF_015228065.2 Penaeus monodon
CACACACACTCACACACAACACACACACACATTATATATATTTTATATATATATATATATATATATATATTATATATATATATATATATATATATATATATATAATACATACATACATACATACACACACACACACACACACACACACACACATACATACGCACACACACACACACACACACACATACATACACACACACATATATAGGCTATTTAAATCGTACGCACAATCTTTATTTCTTCACTCGGAGCAACCACTGTGCAAAATAATTCTAAACACAACACAGGACTAACCGATGAAATAATCCCCTCATCCCTCCCCTAAGAAAAATAATAAATGACACGGCAAATCCTGACCACTCTTAACTACTCCATACTCCGCCCTCTGCGCCCCCAGCCTCCCAAAATCCTGACTCCAGGTTCGGCAACTCACTGCTGACCTTGGCTCTCCATATGACCAGACAATCATCTTAGCTTCTTAAGGGGAGGTGGATGTGAAGGAAGAAGGAGGACAGGGAGGAAGGAGGAGGAGGATGGAGGATGAGGATGAGGATGAGGAGGAGGAGGGAGGAGGAGGAGGGATGAGGATGAGGAGGAGGAGGAGAAGTAGGAGGAGGAGGAGGAGAAGGAGGAGGAGGGAGGGAGGGAGGAAGAGGAGAGAGAAGGGAGGAGGAAGAGGAGAGAGAAGGGAGGAGGAGGAGGAGGGGGGAGGAGGAGGAGAAGAGGTGGATACAGAGGATACGGAGAAGGAGGAAAAGAAACAGGAATAGAAGAGGGAAAAAAAACGAGGAGGCGGAGGAGAAGGAAGAGGAGGAGAAAAAGGTAATTAATGAACTTTAAGAAAAAGAAGAGAAAGGGAGGTGAGGAAGAGGAGGATGAAGAGGAGGAGAGACATGCCAATCTGGCAGACTCATTTGCCAGTCACCCTGCACTCTTCTATGGCCTGGCAACCTATATATAGACCATCCCAGTATGTATGCTAATTAGATATGATAGAAACGCACACAGAATTCGAATTCATTTAAAACTCGCTTTGACAGTAGGTGTTATACGGTATATTTCAAATAGCATTATCGATGTGTTGACAATAGTTGGGTGGTGATGCTACCAACAACAGCCACAAGCCAGAAAAAAATAATAATAACACTGCTATAACACATAGCCACGACAGCAAAAGCATCCCGGCTTGCGGTAACAGTAAAACGGCTAAACGCAATAAGAATAAACCTCGGATTAACATCACAAGGAAAACAAGACCGCTACACTTAAGAATCTAAACAAAAACGGCAACACTGTAAAAAAAAAAAACAGAAACATAAGAAAAATGTAGACAGCAACAACAAAAAAAAACTATATTAGAACAAGCAATAAACAACAAAACTTGACAGCAGCAGAAGTACCAAAAACAACAACAACAGTACCACCACCACCACCAACAACACTACCACCAGCACCACCACCACCACCAACAACAACAACAACGACAACCACAAAATTCCCAGACAAGGAAGCTGGATCTCGTTGCGGCGTCCGTCTTGGCTGGCGGCGAAGTGGAACGCCCCGCCCCGCGCTCGCATTTCACGCCCACTCTTGACAGCTCCGCATGCCACGGGCGGACTCGCGCGGGAAACAGCGCATGGCAGACGCTGGCAAAAGGACCGCGGCTGAATGCGGTTCGGGTTTATGCTTCTTGCTTTTATTTATGGCTGGGAGTCGAGGTGCCAAATAAGGGTTTTGTTGTTGTTTTGATTTTCTGGTTATTTTTTATATTATTCTTTATATATATATATATATATATATATATATATATATATATATATATATATATATATATATATATATATATATATGTGTGTGGTGTGTGTGTGTGTGTGTGTGGTGTGTGTGTGCGTGTGTGCGTGTGTGCGTGTGTGCGTGTGTGTGTGTGTGGTGTGTGTGTGTGTGTGTGTGTGTGTGTGTGTGTGTGTGTGTGTGTGTGTGTGTGTGTGTGTGTGTGTATGTGTGTGTGTGTGTGTGTGTGTGTGTGTGTGTGTGTGTGTGTGTGTATGTGTGTGTGTGTGTGTATTACATCGTTTACACATGCCCACTGTGTTATAAGGACGCTCAAGTGGTAAAAATAAAATCTCAAGGAAAACCCTTAAATACCTTAGAAGTCCTTTCTCTCCTTTTCCCTTCCTCCTTCCTCCCTTCCCCCACCCCCACCCCTCTTCCCCTCCTCCTTCCTCCCTTCTTCCTCAGTCGGTCCACTCTTTCAAAATGGCATTTCCTCCACGTGCCACCTTCCGAGGTTCACAGGAGGACGGTTCACTCTCCCTATTCTTCATCATCACCGGTTGTTTCTTCTTCCTTCTCCTTTCCACTTGCCTCTTCTAGTTTTTTACTTCCACTTGCCTCTTCTAGTTTTTTACTTCCACTTGCCTCTTCTAGTTTTTTACTTCCACTTTCAATTTTGTTTCTTCATCTCTTTCTATTCTTTCTTTTTCATTTCTTTCTTTTTTTTTCTTCCTCCTCCTCCTTCGCTTCATCATCATAGTCGTCGTCCTCCTTCTCCTCCACCGCCATCTCCACCTCCACCTCCACCTCCTGATCGTCGTCATCGTCCTCTACCTCCTCCCTTCTTCCTCCTCCTCTTCCACCTTCACTGCACCTGTCTCAACCCCCCTCCCCCTCCCCCTCCCCCATCCTTGTGGTTTTTAAGTTCCTCTTACGACAAAATCGCACCGCAAACAGCCCACAGCGAGCTTTCGCATTCTTCAATAGAGCTTGAAGGGAATTTTGCTTTTAAAAGATGTAGCATCAGAGAAGGATTTCCGCTCCCCGTTTCCTCATTCCCTTTTCTTTTATTTCGCTGCTCTTTGTCTGCTACTTATTCCTCTATCTATCCTTTCATCTATTTATCTCTTTGCCTATCTACTTACCTATTCTAATTTAATTTCTTTCGTTCTCCTTTGTCCATCTACCAAATGGTTGATCTATTAATCTATCAGCCCGAGCATCAATCTATTCATCTACATAGCAGTGTACATGCATTTCTTGCCACGTGTCTGCACTTTCAAGAGTATACAGTGAACACTTAAAAATGCCAGGCAACACTCCTTTAGGAAAGGTCCAGGGCGCACACTGTTTCTAACTTTACCCTTTCTCTCTTTCTCATGCTCTTTCCGTTCTTCTTTGTTTTTCTCTCACTCTCTTTTTTACTGACAGTCTCCCCCCCCCCTCTCTATCTGTTTGTTTGTCTGTCTGTTTATCTGTTTCTGTATGCCTGTCAGTCTCCTATCTTTATTTTTTTTGGGGGGATACAGTAGTTTTCTTTCCTCAAGCTCGTCAATTTGTATTCTCTTGTTATCTCACTCCCCCACACCCACGCTACGAGGACCTTGACAAAAGACACCGACGCGATCAGGTACGATGCACGTGAAATCGGCAGAGGGAGGCAAGAAGGGAGGGAAAGAGGGTGGAAAGGTAGGTGAGGGTGGAAAGGTAGGTAAGGAGGGAAAGAGGGAGGAGAGGGAACGAGGAAGGGAGAGAGGGAGAGAGGGAGAGAGGGAGAGAGGGAGGGAGGAACGAACAGACGGATGGGCGGGCAGACGAACGAACGGCCGGAGGGAGGAATTAGTCGAGAAGATTGTAAGAAAGGATTGAAGGAGTTGAGAGAAATAAAAAAACATGCGAAGAAGGAGAGAAAATGGAGCCCTTCTGCTCCCTTCTCTCTCCTTCTTCGCATGGAGAAAGAGAAAAGGTCGCGAGGAAGGAGGGAAGGAAGGGAGAGAAAGGCAGAGAGCAGGCTGTACCCCAACAGGAAAGAGGTGGATGGCTGCGTACCGTAATCATAGCGTACCGAGACAAGAGGTACCTGAACTAGAAAATAACTCTCGGCTGCCGATGTCCAAGGATCTAACTCTTGGGTTCAACTCCATACCTGGGAGAGAGAAGGGGAGACACGGAGGAGGATGGGAGAGACTGAGAGAAAGAGAAATGTTGAGAGAAGAGAGAGAGAGAAAGAGAAATGTTGAGAGAAGAGAGAGAGAGAAAGAGAGAAAAACAGAGAGAAAGAGAAAGATATAGAGAAAGATAAAGGAAGGGAGAAAGAGAGAGAGAGAGAAAGACCGATAGCAAGAAAGACAGAGAAAAAGATACAAGAGGACAACACAGAGAAGATGAAAAGAGGCGGACTGGTTGTGACAGAGAAACGTCAGAGACAAACAGACGACGATTCCTACTAGAACGACGGATCAGGATCAAGATCAGGATCAAGACCAGAATAAGAATCAAGATCAGGATTGCAATCAAGACAACCTCCCCCCACCCCCCACGCTGCCATCGGTATGCATGACGCACGGCCTGTCAGTGCGGTGCCAACCTCGGTCCCCCAAGACAGGAATCTCAAATGCGGTCATTGCTCCACCATCTGCTCCTCCCTCCTCTACCTCATTTCTCATCGTACCTCCTCCCTCTCTTTCTTCTTCTTCCTTCTTCTTCTTCTTCCTTCTCTTCTTCTTCTTCCTCCTTCTCTTCTTCTTCTTCCTCCTTCTTCTTCTTCTTCCTCCTTCTCTTCTTCTTCTTCCTCCTTCTCTTCTTCCCCCTCCTCCCTCCCCTCCTCTCCTCCTCCTCCTCCCCCCTCCTCCTCCTCCCCCTCCTCCTCCCCCTCCTCCCCTCCCCTCCTCCTCCTCCTCTCCTCCCCACCTCCTCCTCCTCCTCCTCCTCCTTCCTCCTCCTCCTCCCTCCTCCTCCTCCCCCTCCCTCCCTCCCCTCCTCCTCCTCCCCCTCCTCCTCCTCCTCCTCCTCCTCCTCCTCTTCCCATGACGCCGTCCGTCAAAACAATTAACTCACCAAAACAACTCGCAAGGAAGCGCGAACGTGAGACGAAGGCTAATGTGGCGGAGATACAGAAGAATAACAAAGAACGAATAAAGATGGAGGAGAGAGAGAGGAAACACGAAAGTAAATAAACGAAAAGAGAGAGAGATTATGAGTTAAAAAGAAACGACAGGCGGAGAAAGAGTAAGTTAAAGAAGAGATCAAAAGAAAGAGAAAAAAAAAGAAAAAAGAAAATGTTAAAGCACAAACGCAAAGAAAAACAGTAATAAAATTCAAAACAATAACAATCAACGAAACACAACCGTAAAAAAAATAATAAAACTAAGAATTTTGTTTTAAAAAATGAAAAAAGAAAACGATATGTTACACTACTTTAAGGCCTGATACTCTAATATATTAAAATGTAAGACCCACAAAAAAAATCGTATGAACTAGAGAAATAAAAGGCTTCCTCCTTTTCTTCCTCCTTTTGCTTCTTGTCCTTTTCACTTTGTTTCTTTTTCCTACTGCTCTTCCTCCTCCTTTTTATTCTTTGCATCCATTCTTATTTCCTCGAATGCTTCAGGTATAGTTATTGTTCTTATCCTATTTCTTCTAATGTATTCCTTCCTTTTGGCCTTTTTCCTCTCCTCTTCTCCCTCTTCTTTTCCTTTTCTCTCCCTCTTCCCTTTCCTTTATCTCTTCTTCTTCTCCTCCTTCTCCCTCTATTCTTCAACTTCATTTTTTCCTATTTCCTCCTTTACCTCCCCCTCCCCCTCCCCTTCCTCTCTCTCCTCCACCTTCACCTCTTCCACCACCACCAACTCCTCATCCTCCACCTCCACCTCTACCACCTCCACCTTCACCTCCACCACCGCCACCACCTCCTCCTCTTCCATCTCTTCCTCCCCATCCACCCCCCTACCCATCCCCCTCCCCATCCACCTTCCCCTCCCAATCCACCTCCTCCTCCACCTCCTCACAACAGGCAGACCTTAACGCTCCAGCAGGAAAGAAAGTGATTATCTAGTCCAGACGTTTGGCACAATGGATGCACAGGCCTCCCACGTGCAAGGGGAAGAGAGGGGGAGGAACCCTGAGATGAAGAGAAGGGACGGAGGGAGGGAGGTAAAGAAGACAGGAGGAAGAGAGTGGGAGAGAGGCAAGGAAGAGAGGAGGGAGGGAGGAAGGGAGGGAGGGAGGGAGGAGGCAGGGAGGAAGGGAGGTACGGAAGACACGAAAGAGAGGAGTGGGAGGGAGACAAAGGAGGGAGGGAGGCAAGGTAGAGAGGAGGGAGAGGAGGGAGGCAAGGTAGAGAGGAGGGAGAGGAGGGAGGTGAGCGAGAGAGAGAGAAAAGAGGGAAAGCAGAGAGAGACAGAGTGAAAGAGGAATGGATGGCTAGATAAGCAGATAGACAGACAGATAGATAGATACAGAGAGAGAGAGAGATATATGCATATATGTATATGCATAATCAGTATATATATATGTACATATGTGTATGTATGTGTGTGTGTATATCTATCTATCTATCTATCTATCTATCTATCTATCTATCTATCTATCTATCTATATATATATATATATATATATATATATATATATATATATATAGACAGAGAGAGAGAAGAGAGAGAGAGGAGAGAAGAGAGAGAGAGAGAGAGAGGAGAGAGAGAGAGAGAGAGAGAGAGGGGGGGGGGGGGCAAAATAAGACTTAAGAAAAGAGAGGGAAGAGAGTAAAAGATGTGCAGAGGGAAAGAGCGAGGGGGAGAGGGCGCGCGCGCGTTGGAGAGAAGGAGAGGGGGTGGGCGCAAGAGACAGGGGAGGGAGAGTGAGTTTGCATCAAAGGGCACGCGCACCCATCTCCCTCCACCCCCAACTCAGCCCCTCCCCCCTCACTCCGGTCCCCTTTGGGAGTGGAGGAGAAGATTCAACTGCCATCAACTGCAGACAAATAGTTGGCGTCTCGTTCGATGCCTCGCCGCGGACTTAAACCCAGAGGGGAGTCGCTTTTCCCCTTCGGACGTCTCCTCCTTCCCCTCTCCTTCTCCTCTCCTACTTCGTCTCTTCTCTTTCTATGCCACCAGTAGCTCTCCCCCCTCCCCTCCTCCCTTTTATTCTCTCCTTCGGTTTTCATCTGCGTTTTCTTATCCATTCTCATCTCCGCTCTAAACCAAGCAACAAGGATGAATGAACGAATATTGCACGTTGCTTCAAGTAATTTCCCTCTCTCTCTCTCTCTCTCTCTCTCTCTCTCTCTCTCTCTCTCTCTCTCTCTCTCTCTCTCTCTCTCTCTCTCTCTCTCTCTCTCTCTCTCTCTCTCGTGTTTTGGTTAACTGTATATCTCACAACTGATGATTACCTTCTTAAATGTATTTTAATATTACCTTATTAAATGCATTTTAATGAGGTAATATTAAAACGCATTCAATAAGGTAAAATTAAAACGCATTCAATAAGGTAATATTAATGAGTTGCATTTTAATGTTACCTTATTAAATGCACTTTAATTTTACCTTACTAAATGTATCCAAGTTCTGTGTTCTGAACTCTTCGTAACCTATTTATCGTGAAGAAATATTTTGATACACTACACTATTTTGATACAATGAGTCATAATAGATAGCTAAACAGTGTACCGCATACAACACAATCATCTCACCAGAGATAAGATAAAACTGTTCATCAAAGAGCCCAGTCTAT
>NC_051389.1:52123977-52128977 GCF_015228065.2 Penaeus monodon
CTCATGACATTTAATACATCTGCGTATACGAATAACGTTTACGGTGTAACGAACGAAAGATTAATTTCTACAATTTTAACATTTCTTCTGAAGGAACGAAAAAATGTCAACCTGTAAAGGTAGATAGCTGATGCAGCTGATGTATAAATAAAACTTGAAAATACAAAATAAGCAAACTATCAAAACGTATACGACAATTTCGATTAAAAAGGCAACAAAACAAACAAGTACAGTGAAATTATTAATTTCAGAGAACAATAACAATAACTGCTAATAATAACAATAATAACTAATAATAATAATAATAACAATAACTTATCATTATCATTATCATCATTATTATCAATCGTCATCATCATTATTAAAAGTAATAATGAAGATAATAAGGGTGAGGTAATAATAACAATAAAAATATCAATCATAAATACAGTAGTATCGATAACAATGTTAACAACAAAGACAATAATGATAGTGATGATGGTGATGACAATAATTTACAATAATATAGCATTAATAATAATAATAACAATACTACTACTACTACTATAAAAATAACAATAATATTATTATCATTATCATTGTTATTATTACTATTATCATTATCATTATTATTATAATTATCAATATTATTATCATTATTACTATTATCATCACCATTATAATAATTACAATTATTGTTATCATCATGTTATTATCATTGTTGTTTTTATTATTATCATTATAATTATTATTATTATTACTATATTATCATTATCATTATCATTATCATTATCATTATTATTTATCATCATCATCATCGTAAATATCAATATTATCATTATCACTATCATTATAAAAATAATAAATACCAGTGATGAAAACAATAAAATCTTCGGAAGACCAAATGGGTTTTGATTTATTTACTTTTACTCCTATCCTGTCTCCTTTGATCACCCCCCTTCTTCGTCCCTTCAACAGAATGCAACACCCCTTGCAAGAAGCAGGAGCTACCTGCACGGGTTCTCAAAGGGCAAAACGCCGCTGCCATCCGCTTTTGCATGCGTATTGCGTACCGCGTCAGACGAACGAACGCCGCCACCTGTTCTCGACCTTGAACGTGAACTTTAACGCCAACCACGCGTGCGCCGGATGAATTTGAAAGGTCACTGCAAAAGATAAAAGGAGAAGAAAAATAAAGCGAAAGGACAAGAAAAGTGGCGTTCAACGTGCTGAAGGACTTGCGTCAATAAACTGCTCGATACCGTCATTTCCTCTTTGTTATCTTGCGCGGCTCTCCTGGAAAACGCTATCGCAGAGGCACAAGGAAGCCATTTTCCCTCCCGCGCTTCACCAGGCACGCTGCAGCAGGAGGAGGTCGAGTTAAAGAACCAAAGGACGGCGAAATTAATGTCTTAACGCCAGGACAGCATCATGTAACAGCGCGGACAAAGTAACGCGTCTCGGCGGAGGTGGGCGGCGCGTGTCGAGTGTCACGTCCGCCACAAAGGTAACTGTACACGGAGCGCGGGAGGGCACGTGACGGCACACCTTGGCACTCTACAGGGGAAGGGGGGGGGGGTGCTCAACCTACTGCATTAAAGGGCGAGGGGATGGGGATGAGGGGAAATGCGGGGAGTTGAGAGCGGCTGGACGGCTGGGGGAGAGGCGACGGAAGGAGGCAGGGTGGATAGGAAAAGAGAGGGAAGGAGAGTGAAAGAAGGAAGGAATAAGGGGGGGGGGTGAAGAAAAGGGTAGCGAGGAGAGAAAGTGAGAGTGGAAGGAAGGGAAGAGCGGGGAGGGTCAGGTTAAAAACGTAAGTCCTCTCTCTTTCTCTTTCCCTCCCTCCCACAGTATACATTTCCTCCCAACCACCGCTCTCATCTCTTCTTCCCTCTCCCCAGCTTCTCCAATCTCCTCAATCCTCACGCACCTCCTCATCCTCGCTCCCCCCCAACCTCCCCTCTTCGCCCACCAATTTTTTTTTTACCCTCCCAGAAAAGAAAGTTTGCAAGCGCTTTCCTTCGCCGGTAAACAAGGTCTGGTAAGGTCAGGTTCATTACCGTCTTGCAACTCCCCATCTTGAAGGTCTTTGGGCAACTGGGGAGAACGGAACAGAATATCCTCGCTTCTTTGCAACAGTCATAACAAACCGAAAACAGATAATATAGTCTTCATGATAATCTCAGAATGTTACGAGGGGGGGGGGAGGATTGGGAGACTACCTTCAACGTTCCAAAACAAAACACAAACGAAGTATAAGGCTACAAATAACACCCAGACGCACATAAACAAAACAATCGCGAAGACGGGGCAACGGGAGAAGGAAATTAATCCTCCCTTACCAAACTCAAAATTAGTGAGTACGAAGGAGCCTTGCAAATAGCCACATTTCACGCCGTTGCTTTTGCAGTCTTTGACAAACCGTTTTATACCATAAAGGATACGCTACAAAGACTACACTCAAGGCTATAAGTGGAGTCGATGTCTTGCAGGAGTTCGGCTATTTCCCGTGCAAGGCCACCTTACATAATGGCTCCTGATATGGCGTCCACTTACAAGCCACCAAGGATAATCTTGCCTCGGAAAAGGCTCACGCACGGGGGCAGGCAGGTAAGGAGGTGGGTGAAAAATAAACAAATAAATAAATAGGTAAATATACATGTAAATAAACGAACAAATTAATGCATAAATGCATGTTGAACAAAAGAAACAGACGAATGCAAAAAAGGTGGGAGATGGGGAGAGGGGAAGAGGAATAGAGAAGGAGGAGAAAGAGAGGGAGAGAGGGGAAAGGGAGGTAGGGGACGGAAGTGGAAAGGGAGGTAGGGGGAGGAAGGGAAAAGGGAGGTAGGGGAATAAATGGGGGGCAAGAGGGGAAATATACAGTCACACACACGCACAGAGAGAGAGAGAGAGAGAGAGAGAGAGAGAGAGAGAGAGAGAGAGGAGAGGAGAGGGCGGAGGAGAGGAGGAGGGAGGGAGGAGGGAGGAGGGAGAGAGAGGAGGGAGGAGGAGGGAGGAGGGAGGAGGGAGAGAGAGAGAGAGAGAGAGAGAGAGAGGGAGAGGAGGAGAGGGAGAGAGAGAGAGGGAGAGGGGGAGGGAGGGAGAGGAGGAGGGAGTGAGAGAGAGATGAGAGAGAGAGAGAGAGAGAGAGAGAGAGAGAGAGAGAGAGAGAGAGAGAGAGAGAGAGAGAGGGGGGGGGGGAGAGACAGAGAGAGGAAGAGATTTCCAAAGTGCCTGCATCAGCCGCACTGTGCGTACTCCGGGTCGTGGCTGGTTCGGAGAGAGACTTGCCCGCAGCGGTGCACAGCTGGCAGAGCCTGACGCCAAGGCTGGGGATGTGCTGCGGGAGGTGGCTGACAGCTGGTGACACATATGAAGGTAAGTGGCGCCGGCGAGAGTACACAAGAGAGTACTCACTATAACAGACAGGTGGTGCGACGAGGGTAGACGTGCGGCGGTGCGAGCGGCGACAGGCCGTGAAGCCGAGGGTGGACAGGTGGTGAGGTACATAGCAGAAGCAGAGAGAGCCGCAATTCGACAACAACCAGTTTGAAGGCGACTAAAATACTGCCTAAGGCTCCTCAAGGCTGTCTATGCCTAAATTTGAATTCCTAACTGTTTTTTTTCTGCTATCTGTGCGTGCCTCTCTTGTCCTGGCTGTCTGCCTACAGAGCATTTGCCTGTATTCATCTGCCTGCATGCGGGACTATCCCCAGGCCTGTTGAAGCTGGTCTTACATCTGCCTGGTCCTTAGGGTCATCTAGTTGGCAGCCTAGGCCTACGACTATACCTCTCGATCGCCTATGAGACCTTGCCTGCTGAAGCTGATATAGCAGGCCCGACTCCCCTCGTGCGGCTATTCCCATGAAGCTGCCCACTTCCCCATGCTCACCTGGCTGACCAACTCGACCTGCCACCCGGCCAGCCCACCCATCATCCCAGGGGCGAAAGTGTCTGACCGGTGCTATTAGTGTGCTTCTTCTTCCGCCTGCATGCGCCTGCTTGCCTGCCTGTCTCCGTCTGGAGCCCTGCCAGGAATGTGCATGCTGCTGCCCAACACTGACTTCGTACGCACACTCCTTGCTTTGCCATCTGGAGGTGCCCCGCCTGGCCCATCTGCGGTGTCTAGTTTCACCCGCGATGGTGTCTGTCTGGCTGTGTGGGGCGGTGTCGTGTGTCAGGTATTGTCCTGAGCCGGTGTCATGTGTCTTGTCCTTGTCTGTCTGGCTGTTTGTATCGTGTCTGTCATATACGTGTGCTGGTGGCAAGTCATGACTTCGGTTCACCCATCATCATCATTATCGTCATCATAATAATTATCATTATGACTAATATCAGTATGATAATAATGATAATGATGATAATGATAATAATAATAATAATAAATGATAAGGATAGTAATAATAATAATTATTATTATCACTATTATTATTTATCAGAATCATTATTACCATAATCATTACCATCGTCTTCATCATTATCATCATCACAATCAACAAATATCAGTCATCACCACCATCACTATCATATCATAGTCCTATAATCACATTTCCTTCACTCGATATTTCTCTCAGACACCATCGGCTATTTTCCTATACCGCAAGACTAGACTATTTATTCTAGCCCTTGCCTCGGTATTTTCACAGTGTGCCTAGCTGTCTCACGGCAATTCTCCGGCTATTTGCGCTAGCATCCAGGCTATTTGCGTTGACAACATCTGCCAGCCAGCCGGCTGCCTATGGTCATCACTTGGCTATTAATGGCTTCAGGAACACAAGAAGCAAAGCGACCCTTTTGCTAGCTTGCTCCGGCGACTCAGAGCTTGGTTTTATTTCTGGCTAGCGTTGCGTAGGCGGACACTGTCAGAGTTGCTATTTCGATGGCTTGCCTTCTACTAGTTTGGGGGCTATTTATTTATTTATTTATTACAATTTTTTTGACGGCATCTGATATTTTTGTTAAAAATTTTACTCCCATTGCTATTTGTGTGGATGTTTTACCGCTATTGATGGCATTTT
>NC_051389.1:52133977-52137259 GCF_015228065.2 Penaeus monodon
ATTCTTCTCGAAGAGTCGTGAAGGAGAGGGGCGGGGTCCGCGTTGATTCAGAGTTGTTATGCAGTCATTTCCTGCCAGTCATTTTGGATTTCATTTGCGCTTGTTTATTGTTTTTATCATCCGCTTCGGTCCGCGCGTGCCCGGCGTAGCTCTGTGCATTGAATCTACGGGGGGCAGGGGAGGGAGTCTGTTTGTCTGCGCCTTACAAAGGCTGTTTGTTGGTGTCTAGACTCGTTTGTCCGTCTTCCTAGATCGATTTGTTTGTTTCTACTTTGGTATGTTTGCATGTTTTTACCTGTTACTCTGTCCCCCAGCCTGCCTGCCTGTCTGCTTGCCTACTTGTTAGATACTCAGACATCCAGCCTGCCCACCAGCCAGCCAGCCTGCCTGTATAGGTCAGTCAGTCAGAAAGTCAGTCAGCCAATCCGTCTGTCAGTCAAGCCGTTAGTCAGCCTGCCTGAACGCCTACCTGCCCCCCCCCCCCTCTTCTCCTCCTAGAGTACTCCCCGTTACTACTTTCTCAAGACGGGAACTTTTATAATCCACAAGCTCTTACAGACGCGGTTTCTAGCCCCCTTCCAGATCCATTTCACAGTAGCGGTGGTAAAACGATCCATTTTTTACGAGCCCCGATGAATAAACTAAACGATTAAAAAAGTACGATGGTAAATTTTATTCATTCCCGTTAATACGCTGATGTAATGCTTGTTTCAGTCAAACCTGGGGCTTGGCAAAGCAGAAGCAGAAAGAAAACAGTAACGGTGATAACAAGGGGCAATGGTAGCAAAGGGAGATACGTGGTCTGAACAAGAGGAAAGACTGTAACAGGAAAATGGATAGCAACAGGGGAGAAGATAGCAACACAAGAAAGGATAGCAACAAAGGGTGACGCGGCCACTGAAAAAATAGTAACATGAATAATGGAATAAAGAATAGCAACAATATGAAATATAACGGAATGCTGCCACGACGAAAAGACGATAATTGAGAGAAATGCGGCTATAAGCCGAATGATTGCGAGATAAGGGCGAAGGACCGAAAGAAGAAAGGGGAGAGACGGTAAAAAAATGCGGTTAGACGATGGGAGGATGTGGAGAGGGAGGAATATAGGATAAAGGAGGGAGCACTGAAACAGGAAGGATAGTCAAAAGGCAGAGAGGAGGAGGGAAAATAGGCCTACCAAGGAGATCGAAAGACCGTAGCCCTTGATGGAGAACCTCCAAAACGAGGACAGCCCCTCCACATCCCTTTCCCCTCGCTTATCTCTAATGCCAACACCCTCCCCTCGCCCGTCAATACCCTCCCCTCGTGCTTCTCCCCTCGTCTCCCTCACCCTTCCCTCCTCGCCTCCCTCTCCCTTCACCCCTCGCCCTCTCCCCCTCCCCCCTCGCCCTCTCACTCTTCCCCCCTCGCTCACCTTACCCTTCCCCCCTCGCCCCCTCACCCTTCCCCCTCGCCCCCTCACCCTTCCCCCCTCACGCCCCCTCAACACCCCTTTTCTCCCTCCTCTAGACCTCTCGTCAACACCGGAACTAATCCATCAATATCCTCCGAGACAGGGTGTAATGTCATCCTTGCTATGAAAGAGGGGAGAAAGGAAAACAATAGAAGGATGAAGGTAGGAAGTGAAGGCTGATGGAAGGACGATGAATGAACAGCGGGAGGAGGGAGCAGAAAGGACATTTAAAACTGAAAGAAAGAACACAGGACGGATGAGAAGAGGTCGGGGAAACAAAGCAAGTATGATGATTGCAGTTCTGTTGGTATTATGCATTAGCATTGATGAGGGAAGACACTTGGAACACCAGCCTCCACAAACACACTAACAAACAAACGCTGGTGTAAATTATTTCGCACAAAAACACTCCCCAAAACACATACCATTCTCCCTATCTGTCTATCTATGTGTATAAGCCTGTGTGTGTGAGTGAATGTGAGTGTGAGTGTGAGTGTGAGTGTGAGTGTGAGTGTGAGTGAGTGAGTGAGTGAGTGAGTGAGTGAGTGAGTGAGTGAGTGAGTGAGTGTGTGTGTGTGTGTGTGTGTGTGTGTGTGTGTGTGTGTGTGTGTGTGTGTGTGTGTGTGTGTGTGTGTGTGTGTGTGTGTGGTGTGTGGTGCGTGCGTGCGTGCGTGTTTTATATATATATATATATATATATATATATATATATATATATATATATATATATATTATGTATATATATATGTATATATATATAATATATATATATATATATATTATATAATATATATATATATAATATATATAATATATATATATATATATATATATACATATATATATAATGATATAATATATATTATATAACATATCCTATTATATGAATATCATATAATATATATTATATATATATATATATGTTACAATGATATATACCAAATGATATGATTATGTATATATATATATATATATATATATATATATATATATATAATTTATGTAATTATATATATATATATATGTATGCATGCATGAATGGGGGAATGATGTGTGTTCCCCTATACATATAGAAATAGAAAAGAAATAAAAATAGAAATAGAAATAGAGGGAGAGAGAGAGAGAGAGAGAGAGAGAGAGAGAGAGAGAGAGAGAGAGAGAGAGAGAGAGAGAGAGAGAGAGAGAGAGAGAGAGAGAGAGAGAGACCCGGCCATCCACACAAACAGACACGCGCGTGCCTTTCGTCCATAGGTAGGCTAGCGTGAGTGAGCGTGCCGGACTCCGACGGAGGGCGAGGGAGGCGAGAGTGACCCACGCCCCTCAGGAAGCAAAACAACAGACTGACCTTCCGCCAGTCCTAATTTGCCCACACGGTCATCCACCCTCTTCCCTCCCCCTAGTTACCCTACCCTTCTCCCTTCCCCTTCCTTCCTCTCACCGTAACCCTTCCCCAACAAATCTGAGGACGAGAGGGAGCGTCACTTCATACCCACCATACACTTCTCGCACATACCCTACCCTTCCCCTACCCCCTCCCCTTCGCCTCTCCCCACACAGCATCGCCTCTGAAGCACTCGCTCTCAGGCACCCTCGTCTCCTTATAAGGGTGACGAGTCATAACCGTACGCACGAGAGTCTCAAACATGTTTTTTTTATTACTTTGTCATTCTTTCATCCACTCTTTCTATGTCTACCTGCGTGTCCGGTTGTCTGACTATCGGCTTCTTCTTCTCTCTCTCTCTCTCTCTCTCTCTCTCTCTCTCTCTCTCTCTCTCTCTCCTCTCCTCTACTCTCTCTCATCTCTCTCTCTCTTCTCCTCTTTCTCT
>NC_051389.1:52149859-52152359 GCF_015228065.2 Penaeus monodon
TGACATCATTATCATTATTATCACTAATATTATCATTATCATAACTGATAACATTATCATATTATCACTAATACTAACATTATCTTTATTACTAATGATATCATTATAATTATTATTGTTATCATCATTCTTGTAATTATTATTATTAGTACTAGTACCACTACTACCACTATTATCATTATCACTATTATTATTATTATTATCATTACTATTACTTTTTTTTTTTTTTTTTTTTTTTGTTATTCTTATTACGATTAGTTTTGTTAGTCTGAACACCAGACTGTCATTGTCATCATTACTATTATCTTTATTGATATTAATATCATTGTAATCGCAATTTTCATAATCAATATCATTATCTACAGCAGCGTCAACGTGATCATTATTTTAACATAATTACCATCACCATCATTATCTTTATTTACATAATCCTAAATGACTGTAGTACGGTTATTAACATTATTATCACAGTATCAGAGCAATAATCATTTTAGAATAATTATCATTTTGATATTTGCGCTTTCGCTGTTGAAACTGTTAACAACTTGGTTATACAATTTATTAGCGCAATTAAAAAAAAAAGATAACATTACCTTTTAGCAAAACTACCACGTTCAAAGCACTTATATTGCCAAATAAAATTCCCCAAAACTTGTTATTCCCTAAGGCAACTAATGATATCAAAACAAGGGTTATTAGATAAATTAACACGCACAAATTCCATCTTAATCTATCATCTTCCGCAGAGTAGCAAAATCTTCCGGTACTGATAACAAGGGAAATAATTAAAAAAAAAAAGATAATGATAACAATGACAGGGTGTCCTTTTACAATGGATGGAAGCCCTCGACTAGGAAGCGCATTATGCTAGACGATCCCTTTGTGGTAGCCTTTAGCGTAATCCCGGCGTGGTGTGCATGGTGCGTATGTCGATTCTCTTCCCTCTCTTTCTCTCTTTCTCTTATTCTTCCTTCTCCCTCTTTGTCTAATCATCACCTTTCTCCCTTTCTCTGGTTATCCCTCCCTTTCTCCTCTCTCTCTCTCTCTCATTATCCCTCCCTTTCTCTCTCTCGTTATCCCTCCCTTTCTCTCTCTCTCTCTCTTTTACTTTCTCACCTTCTCTCCCACTCTCCCCTCTCTCCTCTCCCCCTCCTCCCTTTCTCTCTCTTTCATCCTTACCTAAAATCGATACTCCTTCTTCCGTCTCTGCATTTCCCTCATTCACCGTATTAGCAAAGGCTTATCCCATTCTTTACGAGTTCATCGCGGTTACCATCCCATATTCATCATATGCTACGGTTACTCAGAATAGTGATCACAAATTGGCCAAATGTATTCCAGTCACAGTTAAGTTACCATGGTTACTACTTCAAAAAGATACCATACTTCTTGGTATATTATTAAAGTTATTGCGAAATATGTAAGGTTCAGACATCATATCCGCCAGACATTGAATATATATATATATATATATATATATATATATATATATATATATATATATATATATATATATATAACGTCCTACATAGATATAAACAGAAACACTTCATCCTAAAGTATCCCAAAAAGGATTATACATGAAGGAAGTCCCTCTACCAGATACCACATCACTCACTTGGATATCATAGGATCTTCCCTTACTTATTTGTCTGAGATATTTAATAGACACATCGCAAGAGCACGTGTTAGCGCACGCGTGTAATAATGAAGGACTCTCGACTTGAAAAAAACACTCAATAATAGAGGAAGTATTAAAACCTTTTTATGTTTGAATTTGTGTTCTAAAATATATTCCAATCCCGGATTTACTCTAAAGATATAGAAGAAAAACACACACACACACACACAAAAAAAAAGGATTTGGTAAAATCACGATTAAATCTTGCCATAATAAAAAGACGTAAAATTAGAATGTTTATAACAGTGTGCGCTCATAAAGAAAATAAAAGAAAAAGAAAATAAAAAGAAAAGGAAACGCTGGCCGTATAGACAATAAGAATGTGATTATAGAATTCCCAATCGTCCTGCAATTCCACATTTTATTATTCATTCCCTCTCCGTTCCTATTTTCGTCATTCCTCTCCCGCTCTTTACCAATCTTCTCCCGGGGCTGGTGAGCATTTGCAACCCGGCAGCGTGCAAAGCTTTACGAGAAACGTAATGTGAAAGTGTCATGCCAGCTCTCAATAATAAGAGATATTGAAGAAGGAAATTTCTCAATATTCCGAGTTGGGTGGAGTAGGGACGCACGCGGAAGGGGGGGAGGGGGTAATAAGAGTGGGGGAGGAGGGAGTGGGGTGAGGAAGAGGGAGGAGGGAGTGGGGTGAGGAGGAGGGAGGAGGGAGTTGGGTGAGGAGGAGGGAGAAGATGTTGGAAAAAGGGGAGGGGGAGAATAAGAGGAGGAGGGAAGATAGGAAAAGGGGAAGATGAGGAGAGGGGTAGGAGGGGGAGGAAAAGGGGTAGAAGACGGGGGAAGGGAGAGGGAAAGGGAGTAAAA
>NC_051389.1:52157359-52162359 GCF_015228065.2 Penaeus monodon
GTAATATCATGGTATCTTTCTCCTTTTTTCTCGCATGCTGTCCTTCCCTGCTTTTCTTTATTCTTTATCCACACACACACACACACACACACACACACACACACACACGAGTCACAGATGAGGCGATCTTGCTAAGAGATATTTGCTTTCATTAATCTGCGAGATATTTTCTATTGAAAGGGACTCCGTTGTTGTTCGTGGGAGGCAGAAGATGTGACGAAAGAAAGTGAAATAAAAACAAATATATCATGATGACAAGGAGGAGGAGGAGTCAAGAGGAAGAGAAAGAATAGAATGGAAAGAATAGAAAGAAAATGAGTAAGTGGAATAAGAGGATGAGAAGGAACAAGAGAATGATCTGAAGGAAGGAGAAAAGGACGAGGAGAAAGAAGAAAGAAGAGGACGAGGTAGGAGATGAGGAAGAGAGGAAGAAAAGGACGAGGTTGAGGAAAAAGAGATGGCGAGGAGGAAGAGAATGGAGACGATTAGAAGGAAAGAGGAAGGGAAGGAAGACGAGGATGAAGATGAGGAGTGACGAGGGCTCTTCTCCCTAAAGATGGAAGTCCAACTGCCTCGGTCGGAAGGTTAATTAGGCAGGCGAGGGAAAACGATTAGCGTCATTACCCACTGTGCACTACGAGACGAGGAGAGACTGAGGTTTTTAACCCTTCGCTTCCTCTCTTCCTACCTCTTTGTCTCTGTGTCTGTCTCTCTCTTTCATTTGCTAATCCTCTCGTTTTCTATCCGTTTCACTCTACCCTTTTTATTTTCCTTTCTTTCATTCTCATTTACATTCTATCACTCTCCTGTTTTATTTTTCTCTCTTTTACACCTTCCTTCCATCGTCTGCCCTTGATGATGACAAGGGAAATAAGCGCAAAGGACCTGACTTAACCACTTAACCCTCGGCTTAACCTCTGCCAATTCAAACCCCTTAACTGCATCGAGGTAGCGTGGAGTGGGATCTGAATCCTTCGCATGGATTTACTTTAACTACTTTGTAACCTATCCGTATAAGAAAATGTTTAAACTAATTGAAAAATGTAAAATGTAAGAGAAATGGTGCTTAAGACACCTAAAACATCGAAAATGTCTTTTACAAAAGCTAGAGACACACTTGAATGAAGAGTCTAGCTGAAGGTTGGACCAATAAAAACAGCAAATTGATGACAATGCTGGAGGTTTTAAAATCGCAATATAATGATAATGATGATAAAAATACACAAATAAAGTCTAAATTACGTAAAATCTATGTATGGCAAATAAAAACCCAAGTCTGGTGAAAATTAACAGAAAAGATGAAAGGATCCTTTCTACTTCTACACTGAATTTTAATAAAATCAGACGTAAGAGAACATAAAGAAATGCAGCAATTTCATTAATATTTTTATTATATATGTATATTCTGAACAAAAATCTGATGAGAACTTCAGAACTTAACTTTTTATCTTCGTAACCATAGTCCACTTTGCCCACTCCGTTATATATGGCGACACGGCATGTTATATATCACACAGAAGACTGGGATAGAAAAAAATCGTTTACTATACGACCATGTCTTTTCGTGGCTGAAAAACGTAAACATTGCCTTCGGAGGCATACATCTTATAAATAACTTATTTTCCGTTAATATAATTTCAAATAGAAGTAAAAGATGAACATGAATGAAACAACCGAAACAAGATGAAAATGAAAGTAGCAATGAGGGAAATATACATTATAGAATAACTATACATTAAATAGAATAAAGCATAAAGAAAATTTATAAGATACACCCCCTAACGAATCCAGAATAAAATCGAGATCATAGAATGAATCATCAGAATTATGAACATTAAAAAAAAATGTGCATGAAGGAAAATATCAGAAGAATAAATAAATAACTCAACAAAACCAACAATTAAAGAAAACCAAGAAACAAGGGGACACAATAGTAAAAAAAAAAAAAAAAAAAATATAATAAAAATAAATAAATAAATAAAATAAAAAAAAATAAATAAATAAAAACCAAACACAGACAAAAAAAAAAAAAAAAAAAAAAAAAAAGGATATAGAAAACCAGCGTAGGCGATGGGAAGTGCTCAGTCCTGCGGCAAGAACAGCCAAAATAGAAGATTACAGGAAGATGTATTTTTCAATATCTGTTTTTTGCTTTTTTCTCTTGCCTTGGGAAAATGGTGATGATCGATGATTGATCATTTACCTTTGACTGATTATTGATAATGATATGAATATGATAATGATAATGATAATGGTCATAATAATAATGATGATGATGATGATGATGATGATGATGATGATGATGATGATGATGATGATGATGATGATGATGATGATGATGATGATGATGATGATGATGATAATGATAATGATAATGATAATGATAATGATAATGATAATAATAATAATAATAATAATAATAATAATAATAATAATAATAATAATAACACCTACAACAACAATAGTGATAGTAATAATTCTAACAACAATTGTAGTGAATAATCAAACTCCGTAGAGTTTGAGATGTTCGTTTGGTAGCGTGTAACCCCAACTACAGGCAAATTTTTACCCATAATGCATTTCATTTGATTTATTAAATAGTGTATGATGAGTTTGGAATAAGTTTAAATATACATAAAATAAAAAGAATAATAAAACTATGCAAAGCTGGGCACATAAAAGAAATAAAAGACAGGGGAGTACGAAAAATGAAAGAAGGGATCCGTGAGGGAAAACGGGAAAACACAAAGAGAAAATGAGTGAGAAACAAAACTAAGGTGAATTAGTCGAAGGCAAAAAGGCAAGAACAAGACAAGGTAAGTATGGAACATAAGGTAAGTAGTGTATAAGTAGTATTACTTGCTGTAGAAATAGTGTAGATGTAGATGTAGATCACGGACCAATGGGAAAGGTAAGTCAGAGGGTGTAAAAATATAGGTTTATTCTTAATAAAAGAGCACAGACAAACACAGGAAAACAGCTAAGCCACGTCATCTTGCAGAGCAGGGGAGTCCGTAGAGTTTCCGTAAAAAACAGGGGAAATTCACTACAACAACAATAATAATAATACCAATAATAACAGCAATGACAGTAATAATGATGATAATGAAAATATTGGTAATAAAATAGTGATCACATCAACAATAACAATGACAATAATTATTGCAATAATTATAACAATAACGATAACAATAGTAATAATAATAATGATAGAAATGATGATGATAATAATAACAATTATAATAATAATAATAATAATAACAACATTAATAATAATAACAACAACAACAACAACAACAACAACAATAATATTAATAATAATAATAATAATAATAATAATAATAATAATAATAATAATAATAATAATAATAATAATAATAGTGATGACAATAATAATGATGATGATAATGAAAATAATAATGATGATCATAATAATGATAAAAATAATAGTAGTAGCTGTGATGGAGCGGAGTGGAAAGTATTTGACTAAGGGTAAGAAGGAAGTGTTGGTGAAGTTGTTGATTGAAAACAATGATGTGTTTTCTAAAGGTGACCATGATATAGGAACACGATAAGGTACACCCATAAGACCGCTCCAGCACATAGGAAAGAGACGGAAGATGTGGTACGTCGGCTAGGCAAGGGGAAAATTGAGCAATCTAACAGTCCTTGATCAGCAACAAGTGTGCTTGTAAAAGAAGGACGGGTTATACAGGTGTTGTGTCGACTACAGGGTCCTGAATGATGTAACCAAAAAAGATTCCTATCCCTTACCCTGTGCAGATGACACATTAGACGCGCTAGCTGGTGCAAGGTGATTTTCCTCCTTAGACCTCAAGTCTGGATTTCATCAGGTGGAGGTAATACCAGGGGTTCGGGAGAACACAGCGTTCACCTTTGGTCAGGGGCTTTGGCAGTATCAGGTGATGCCAATGGGGTATTGCAATTCACCAGCTACATTCGAGCGCCTTATGGAACAGGTTTTAGAAGGGCCACAAAGCATTTTCATCACTACCTATATGGTGCATCATTTACCATCTGGACATATCATGCAGCATTACAGTGGCTCAGATCCTTGAAGAATCCAGAGGCACAACTAGCAAGATGGGTAGGTAAGTTTGATCAGTATAACTACCGCACTGACCATCGCGCAGGACGAGCCCATGGTAATGCTGATAGCTTAGGTAGGCGCCCATGTAGGATGGAATGTAGCCACTGCATCAAACGTAACACAGTGGAAAGAAGTGAATCAGTTCAAGAAGACAAGGAAGGTGTGCAGGGGGCTACTGTACGAGAAATGGATGACAAACCTATGGATGAGTGGGCAAAATGTCAGCAGCAGGATAGTAATCTCCACCCTGTAATAGAATGGCTTGAAGCAAGTCATGAAAGACCTTCTTGGGACCTTGTGCAGAGAGAAAGTAAATCAACTAGGGCATATTGGAATATGTGGAACAGTTTACGACTGGATGAGAGTGGTGTGTTGCAAAGGAGCTGGGTGACAAATAATGGTTGCTCAAGGTACTGGGTAACTGCAGCACCTCAAGGAAAGCTTGAGGAGGCCCTGAGATGGGTCCATGATGGTATTCGGGGTGGACATTTAGGGATGAAAAGGACACTTGATAAACTGTGGGTACAGTTTTATTGGACTGGCATGCGAAAAGATGTGGATGCATAGTGCCAGGAGTGCGAGATACGTAGTGCAAAGAAAGGCCCTCCTAATAGAGAGAGTGCCCCATTACAGATATATCATGTCAGGAAACCGATGAATCGAAGGGGAATAAATGTTGCTGGCCCATTTTCTACTACACCTGGGGGGAGTCGGTTTGTGGTTGTCACCATGGACTACTTTACCAAGAGGCTTGAAGCATTTGTACTGCCTAACCATGAAGCTAAGACAGTACGAAGGTGTTAGTAGACCAGGTTTGTACTCGTTTTGGCCTTCCAGATGAACTTCACTCTGATCAAGGCCGAGAGTTGAGGGAAAAGTCTTCAGTGAG
>NC_051389.1:52167359-52174859 GCF_015228065.2 Penaeus monodon
GAGAGAGAGAGAGAGAGAGAGAGAGAGAGAGAGAGAGAGAGAGAGAGAGAGAGAGAAAGGGAATTAGAGAGAAAAAAAGGGGGAGACAGAGAGAGAGGGAGGCAGAAAGACAGAGATTTTTTCATTTGACAAGTTTATTGAGACAAAAGCTTACATCTCAAAAGTAACGTAGGTTATCCTCATCCTTATCTTAATAAGTCCCTATGTGGGCTCACATTTCACATATAAAACATAGGTATATCAACAAATGAGACGCATACACACATCTCCACTGGGTCTATCTAGTCCAGTGAACAGATATATATGGTTAAGACACGCTTACACTATCAACAGTACTCTGTTGTTCACGCTTTCCTGAGTCAGGTCTTGAGCCAGGCCAAACGCAATTACTCATGTCAAGAAGTGCGAAACTATGTATAAACAAATAGTTAAGTCTGACCGCTCTAGGTGTACATCTGGGTGGCACTTTTCTGGGTTATTTTGTTTCGTTGTTTCAAGAGAGGCTCCATCAGTCCTGTATCGCGTCCTTATGTTTCTGCAACATTTCTCGAATGGTTGTCCATTCGCCTTGCACAATTTCCCATTTTTTCAAGAGGCTTTCTTTCTCATCTTTGCAAAGTCCGCAAAAGGATGTTGCTCCCAATACACTCGTTATTATTTTCCTTTCCTTTTCCCGAGTTTTTATCTTACAGTCTACACTTTCTTCCTCTGCAGGACCACTATTTCATTTTTCATTTCTGCGTCTTGGGGGGGGGGTCTGTGACAGCCTTCTCTCCCTGTTTCTGTTCCTCGGTTTCTTTGTCCATAACTTATACTAGTTTTTTTCTTTTTCATTTACATCCATTCTCTGCATCAGTATCTGCAGCATCCGGGTGACTGCCGATACTTCCTTCCCAGAAAAAAATGCATCACTACTATGCGGCACTTCCTTCATTTCTTGTACCTGTCGATCGTCCTTGAGGTTGATCGCTTCTCTTTGACGACGACGCCACACGCCTTCCTTGATTTCTAGTTTGATTGTGGCCTAGCCCTGCATGCCAGAGACCCGGCATTGTGGGGGCCTCCGCAGTTGCTGCAGCAAGGCTTAACCCTTTCCCCCTTTTCAATACTGGCTCAGCAGATCCTGGAGTCATGCTTTCTACCGTAGAACCTGCATCAAGCATCCTGCTGACAGGTCCAAGACTTGTGGACCCATCGGCAACACTTGAGACACATGACTGGCGGCTCCACGTATGGTGCTACCCTCTTGTACCCCGCTCCGGAGAGGATACTCCCTCTGCCACTTCCCCTTTTAGGAGGACAACGAGCTGACTCCGCTCCTCGCCCCTGGACGCGTGCCTCTTCATCCACACAAATTTGTCATCGTTCAACAGAAAGTCTGGGTCCAGTATGGTCGGGTATCGGAAAATTTCCCCCAGCTTTTAGGGCACTCACCACTGTCCCCTTGCATCCCTGAGTCGTCAGGGTCTTTTCCGCCTCGCGTGCCCATAACGTGAGATACGGCCTCCCTCTGCCTTCTTTCATAAGTGGCTCGAAATCACAGTGGTCCCGGCCCAGTTCCATTTCTCCAGGAAACGTATGGCGCAGTCCTGTGGGAATAGTAGTCGTTTCCTGCCATTCACATCGGCAACATGCTGATTTCCTGCTTCGGTTCCCTCTTCGTTCTCCTTCCTCTTCTCCCGCTCGTCACTCATGTCCAAGCTTTCTTCATTTCTTTCCCTCTTATGGGATCTACTTGCTACATGTTCCTGCGAGTTAAACGTTTATCCTCCATTTCTACTTCGGAAAGGGCCCCGATATGACAACACTAGCCATGCTGACACCTGGGAAGAGGTGACAAATTGCTGGAGGACCAGAGGAGACAGAGAGAGAGAGAGAGGAAACAGAGAGAGAGAGAGAGGAAACAGAGAGAGAGAGAAAGAGAGAGAAAGAGAGAGAGAGAGAGAGAGAAGAGAGAGAGAGAGAGAGAGAGAGAGAGAGAGAGAGGAAACAGAGAGACAGAGAGAGAAGAGAGGAAACAGAGAGAGAGAGAGAGAGAGAGAGAGAGAGAGAGAGAGAGAGAGAGAGAGAGAGAGAGAGAGAGAGGGGAAATAGAGAGAGAGAGGGGGGAGAGAGAGAGAGAGGAGGGAAACAGATAGATAGAGAGAGAGAGAGAGAGAGAGAGAGAGAGAGAGAGAGAGAGAGAGAGAGAGAGAGAGAGAGAGAGAGAGAGAGAGAGAGAATAAATGGCCTACTTCAAAATCACTGGATAATTTCCATCATTGCTCTGAAGCCAACTGTAACTGTTTACTCATAAAAATGATGATGCAATTAATGTTTTTGATAGTATAAAGTAATGCTCATATCATATATAACTATACAAATAACAACAAACAAATATAAGTAAAGATAAGAAAATGTGAATATTTTAACATTATTTGAAATATTATCTTCTGGTGATTTTTAGAGATAGTCTGGCTAAAAGTAATGAAAATAAATATTTAAAAAAACAAGACAGTATGAAAGCATTATAACCAAACTCTTGTTATCTCCAAATAATCAATTTTCACTGAATTAAATATTGTAGGTATGTACCTTTTGCATACTTTTGACAGTGCTATAAATATCCAAAAATATGAAAATGCCATTTTCATCCTTATTACTCTACCCTCAGCTTATGATGATTAGTAACATGCTCATCATTAATGTCATATAATGTGAAAGGATCATGACCACGTCCACTGAATTCCTTCATCCTTTATTTACGGTAAAACAGTCATACAGACATAACACAAAATAAGGGTACAATGTTTTCCTTTACACCTATAATGAAGGTGGAAATTTTATTGATGAAAAAAAAAAAAGGAATATCAATATCACATTACAAAATGGTTATGAACATGTTCCTTTGGGCAAAAACTTAGGAGTATTTTGATAATACTTAAGAGAATGAAACAATATCTCTCCTTTTGAGACAAAAAATGCTAGCGATGGCACATAAACCGTTAAAGCTCACAAGGTTTTAATTTTTCTTATTATGATGGATTAATCATGAGATTCTCTGATAATTTTTTTCCCATCAGAGTCTTGTAGACTCCTGAACAGTACCTAAAGGAAAGAACATCAGCCTCATTTTCATCATTTACCATTACACATTTTAAAATCCTTTCTTTTGAGCTTCTGGCGATGGGTAATACAATGGTTGAGAGTGAAGTTCTGCGTACAAATTACATCCTAAACATCCTTCAAGCTAAATAGAAAACAAGAATGCTGCTCATTCGAGGTAGAGGACAATCTCTATTTGAAGCAAAGGAGTTTTCCTTGGTTCAGCGCCACTCCTACGACTTCCTCTCATTGCCTTCTGCTGTGCCTGTACATACAAAATATTATTCTTTTTTCTCTTTTACTTTTTTAAAACTAGGAAGAGATCAGACTGAACCAAGAAAAGCTTCCAGGATTTGATCTGCCAAGCCTACGTGAGCAGGGTATTAGGACACCTATATTACTACACTGATAAAACCAAGGGTGACATGCCCAGGTGTTTGATGTGGCAATCTTTGTCTCTGCCACCATGCATATCAGTCATATCGCCAAGCGTTCATGATATTGGTCCTAAAAACGACTCTATCTACCTTTATATATTCATTATCACCGCCTGAAGTAATAACTATCAGTCAGATCATCTTTACATGCCTGAAGATATCTAATAATCACTGAAGTAATTCTACATAATATACAGTCAGTTTTTTTTATTTTCTGATGGTGCTCATAACAACATCATATATACAAATGCACCTATATCATTAACAGTCTTTCTATCTGATATGCAAAAATGTTCATAAATAATGCAAAGCAATAATGTAGTTCCAATGTGCAGTTAGTGTAAATGAAATAAATGAATGTGCTTAAAATTACAGATGTAAAAAAACTGGTCATAAAATTAATATAACCTGTAAAAGTAAATGTGTGACCCATCAGTATTGGGACAGTCACATTAAGCTGAGACACATGCTAGCATAGAAAAGCATAATTATTAAATAAAAGAAAGAACAATAAATGTGGAGTCTAAAATTTAGTGGTTATGTCTTCAACATAAGCTACAAATAAAAATGAAAAATTTTAATACAAAAAATGGAGGGAAAAAATAAAAACTGCAGAAAGTTTCATAGCTAGCACATACACAGTACTGAAGTCTTTATACAAGTTATCCTTTTAATAAAGACAAGTGCAATCTTCATAGCTTTGTGCAGACAATGATATCCTCACATAATGCACACTAAAGTCAAGAGACAAGGATCTGAGAGTGATCCCATGACCCTAGAAACCATGATACAAGTGCAGTGCTCTCTCTTTTGAGGGGGAAATGCTCATTAAATCAAATGGTTTAGCCATTTCATAAGAAGCGAGAAAGTTAAACTTAAACCATAGAATATCTAGTAATCTTCCTTCTGCATTCCCTCTCTATGTATTCATTATTTTGGGGGGATTAGCGGTTACTTGAGTTTAGTAAAAAAAAGAAAGATCACATAGATTAGACTAATGGGATCCAGCTATGCCATACATATGACCAGAGCTTGACGTTCCTGCTCTCATAGGAAGATGTACTTTTAAAGTATTTATAAAGCTTATTATCCTTGCCTTCCTATGAAACAGGAATTAAAATAAAAGAGGGGAAAAAAAAGGAAAATGAACTCCTTTTCAATTATCACTTGCACAATCTGGCAAATACTATGAATATTGCACAGACATGCTTTAATCTCCACGTAATTCTCTACATCACAGACCATAATGCTATATAACATGTAATGATTCAAATGACATTAACAAATGTGACCATCATGTGTCGGTCAGGCTATGCGTCCCTTTATCTACTCAGACTCGGATCCAGCCTCTAGGGTTGCTGCCCTCTTCACAGTGGTGGGTTCGGCACGCGTGGTTGACCTCGAGACTGATCCACTTGTCTTTCTACCTTGGGAATTGACCCTTGGTCTGCGTACAGAGCCAGTTCTAGTCTTGGGCCTAACTGAATGTTGTCCTTGAGCTCCAGAGGCAAGGGAGGCTATAGAAGAATGCGAGGACGACTCAGACAATTCAACTTCACTTGCCAGGGAGAGGGTTGAGCCGCCACGCTGAGCTCGTGCCCACTCGGCACCACGGGTTACCTCAGCTGCATTGATCTGTGTAAATGGGAAGCAAGGGGATGTTAAGAGTTCTGTTTTTGTATGTGGCTGGCAAATGAAATCAAAGGCTCTTAATCATAACTAATAATTCATTCCATAACTAATATTTTTTTGTACATAATAACTACATAGCAAAACAAATTACACTAAATAGGCAAAGAAATAAAAATAAACTCAAGGCATTTCTAATATGCAATTCAAAAGGAGCTAGCACAATCATGTTTTGCCAGTGATAAATTATGCAGCCTGTAATTTGTTAAAGAAAAGAGCTTACATTTCATTACACAAATGAGTGGATGAATGAGGTTTTGTTATATACCTGTGCATATTCTATCTTTTCTTATCCAAGAAGAATTTGAAAAAAACACACCTAGCCAAACAAATGAATACTGAGATTGATTCACACACATTTATATCCAGAAGCAAAATTGACTCACCATTGACTTTGGTCTTGGACGATTCTCAGACTTGCCTCTTTTTCGCTGCTGCTGACCTTTTGCTGGAGGTTCTTGGAAGTGTAGCGTAGGCTGAGACCTGTCAGAAGGAATAGCAATGCACTTCATAACAGGTGTTCAGATCTTTTCTTTTTTCTCATATTGCATAAATATATCAAAGGAGATACATTACAAATGACTTTCTGAGAGTCGCCTGTGTGTAAAAGCTGTGAGGTCTGTACAGCAAGTGCTATAGTAAATGTGATAGATATCACACATGCAAATAACCATATCCATTAAATGCAATGTACATTCAGTGTTTAAAAATGCACTTAATTCACTACAGATGTGTTAATAACGTCTACAATTCACAAAAAAAATTTGCTTAAGAATACTCTTTATACAGCTATGTAAGTACACAGAAGACCCTAGAAATTCCATCATAACCCAATCAAAAAAACACCTACAAATCAATCAATCATACAAAATACATCTCACACTAGAACACTGATCTGTTCCACTGAAATTTTGTAAACAGTATATATGGCTATTAGTATAAACAATGGAAAGTGTTAACATGAGAACGAAATGTTATGCCTGGTAGCACCTTAGGCAAAGTGGCAAAAGTGTTATCAGCATCAACTAGGCTCATCATTCTCTGCTTTGCCAGGAAAGGCTAATGTGCAAAGCAGCTGATTTGTCATCACACTGCCAATTCATGCCACCCAGACAAACCCTGGCCAGCCTTCCTCCACCCTGAATGGTCCCAGAGAGCCACACTCTTCAGAGCATAACTAGAGAAGGTGTGTCTTTTTGAATTATTACAAGACAGCCAAGGGGAAACATCTCTCATGCACTTTGGACCTAAGTTATTCCTGGTAGTCAGCTGTTCTTCGCCCTGCAAGGCATTGAGGGATGGTGAAAGCACTGCTGTGGAACAATGTTGATGATGATTATGGTGATTTAATCCAAGTTCTTGGGTGTCTAGAGAAACATGTGTTAATTATGCATATGATGTGAAACCCTCTGTATATTTACGCTCAGGAGTACCCTTGTTAGACCAATACCTTTGCTCTGTACCAGTGAAGCAACATCACCCATTTCTGAAAGCTTAAAGTGGCTAACAAACTTAAAAGTATGTGCATAAAAAATCAAATAAAAAAATTATATACAGACAAATTAATCAAAGAATAGTTAATACCCATCCATGTTATAAATAATAATGCCCAAAATATGCAAGTCCATAAGCCAAAACTAAATCAAAAGCAAGATAAAAGCAAACTCAGCCAAAGAGAGAGAAGGAAGAAATCACTAAAGCAATAAAGACTGAATTTTCCAGACAGAACATTCTGTTACACACCTTTTTATTTCAGGACTAAATTCTCAAGAAAAAAAAAAATCCTAGAAGAAAAATCTTTAAATTTGGCCTGCCTAAGGAACAGCCCTAATTTTCCTGCATAAAGAAGTTCTCTCACATGACCATGCAACCTTCTCATATATTACAGGTATTATTAACACTGACTGCTAAGCACAAAACAAATAAAACAGGGAATAGAGAACAAAATGCATATGGAGAAATTACATCTATTTAGGTGTAATGATTTTAACTTGTAAACAGGAGTATAATGACAGCAAAATGCTTCAAGAAAATATTTCAAAAACTCACTTAAAAATTGCAAACTATTTTTTGAACCTCATAAAAAAGTTATGTCCATTAAAGCAACGATACAAAGAGACTATACTACAGGTAAAAATCATGACATTTTCAAAGTGTAATGACACAACTGATGAAGTGACTGTAGCTGATGATGACAAAAATGTGTAAATACTGTGCCAGAATTGAAGAGATATGAATGAGAAGGCAGAAAAATGCAAAAAAGCTTTAAAACACGATGGCTATAGCAATT
>NC_051389.1:52184859-52187359 GCF_015228065.2 Penaeus monodon
GAGAGAGAGAGAGAGAGAGAGAAGAGAAGAAGAGAAGAGAAGAGAGAAGAGAAGAAGAGAAGAGGAGAGAAGAGAAGAAAGAGAAAAGAGAAGAAAAGAGAAGAGAGAGAGAAGAAGAGAAGAGAGAAGAGAGAGAAGAAAGAGAGAGAAGAGAAGAAGAAAGAGAAGAAAGAGAAGAAGAGAAGAGAAGAGAAAGGGAGAGGAGAAAGAAGGAGGAGGAGAGAAAAGAGTAGAGAAAGAAGAGAGAGAGAGAGAGAGTGAGGAAGAGAAGAGAAAGAGAGGAGAAGAGAGAGAGAGAGAGAGAGAGAGAGAGAGGAAAACAAAAAGAGAAGAAAAAAAGCTACATAAAAAAAAAAAAGGCAGGAAAAAGAAAAAGAAAGAAATAATAATATGTAAAAAGCAAGAGCATATAAGTAACAAAATGAGCATGCAATTAGAAAGATCTAACATCCAACAAAATAAGGTGATGCAGCTGACAACAACGTAGTGCTGTCTAGTGTCTGATGTGGTTGCCTCATTTCTCTTCGTAGCCTTCTACTGTTGATATATATATATTTTTTCTAGATCTATCATTCACTGTAAATGTGTATTTATATCTTGCAGGTTACATTTTCTATTGTAGTAGTTTTTCATTCTGGTATGAAAAACATACTGTAAGGTATTACTTGTATTATTTCTTCAGCACAAATATATCTATTTATCGTATTGATAATACTTTGAAATATTCTGTTTATAAATGTATAATAGTTGTATCTATAGTAGTCTGGACAACAAGCCTTCAACAAAAATAATAAACCATTAAAATTAACTTAAAATCCTCTATCATTTTTTAAAAGGTCCCTCTCTCTTTTTATTTCATTTATTTTTTTCTATTGTGTATTACTCTGATGGACATTCTCTTTCCATATATTTTCTCACTCCTCTATGGTGAAAGCTCTATTCATAAAATAGAAAATTTTCACTATTATTCAGTGTGCCCTGTACAATGTACAAAACACACATTTTGATAAAACAAGAATAATGGGAGAAAAAAAAGTACCATGTAAGCACAAACAATAAAGTGTCTTGAACAAAAGGCTCACTGCAACTTTGATTTTAAAATATTAAATGAAACAGTATGTCACTTCCTTTGTCTACTTCTTTTAAATTGTTCTTTTAATTCAAACATCAATCTCAAAGCCTTTTCAATCATTTTTCATTTCCATCTCGCTCCAAGGTAATCAAATCTCTCTCATTGTTCTTATTACTATATATGGTCTACAGCATTTGAGGGTATGCACATCTAAAGGTATTCTCAGACCCAACTACATGAAAATGTGTTAATCTAAGGTTTTGAAAGTTTACATTTCCATCTAAAACATAAGCATTGATATGTTATTATTAATGCATTACAATTTCATGCCTGCAGTGCATTAATGAGAACATATTGATGCTTATGCTATAGATGAAAGTATAAACTAACAAAAATGTCACAAACGCATTTCCAGGCAATTGGACTGAGAACACCTTTGGACATGTATACCATCATTTAACCAGAATCTGATATAACTCTAGCCATCAGTTTCCAGATCCTCTGTTATTAAGCCACCACCACCTTTGCTCAAGCTACTCATGCTTTTGAGATGCCCACAGTTGTGTTATAAACTCCATTTGTTATAGAGTGAAAAAGAAAGGGAGAAGAAAAGAAACATTATCTTTATTAACAAGGAGCCCTCACTTAAGAGCTGGAGACTCACAATAAAAATTGGATACATAATTCCTGTAATAAATAAGCTGAGGCCTACTATTACATGAATGAACCATATACAACCATGAAAAGGCACAACAGACAGTCTTAAAGTGCCACAATCACCACCAACCATGCAAGTAGTGCATGACCAGCTTTCAGGAACTCCAGTGAATGCTGATCTGCAGATATGTGATGGCTAATATTTTTGCAGCTTATTGACTAGTATACAATATGCAGCAGCAAGCAGAATACAAAAACTATAAATGAACCCAAGAACTCTTCACTTCATACTGCATCTGTCACACATCTGTGCTCTAAAACAACTGAAAACTGACACAAAAACTCTCTTATAAAATGTAAAAAAGGAAAAGAAAAACTAATTTGCTGTAGAAAATAACGCACATTAAAATGAAAATAAAAGATATTGGCAAATTCCTCACAGTGAAACAAAGTCCAAAAAAAGCTACTCAATATCATGCTTACTCAGCAATAACTCACACTGTACTGCATACTAGTTATACTGTCTTTATGAGGAAAAGTAATGAGTGTTTTATGCATGTAAATGATCAATCAGCCTTTAAAATAAATGACAGCCTACATGTAAAAAGCAGAAGACTAATAGGAAAAAAGATACAGTCACAGCTTATCCTTTGTACAGAAATCTAAGTTATGTAAATACAGTGCAAATGCACAGGCTTCACTGCCGTGTACTTTCATTAACAAATGATAAAAGAAAGAAAAAAAAGAGAAAAAGAAAAATACCCCAGGCAA
>NC_051389.1:52202359-52207359 GCF_015228065.2 Penaeus monodon
GTCGGCCTTCACTTGCACTGCTCGAGGGAGAGCTAACTGGGTGGCTGACGATCTTGGTGAGGCGGTGGGTCTGCTGCGCCGCTGGGGGAGGCCCTGCGGAAGCAAGCCCCGGCGGCGGCGCCATGGGCGTCAGCTGCATGTGCACAGTAGTTACGGGCGCTGCGGAGACCTTTGCTGCACTGACGGCCGCCTGCGTGACGGAGGCAAGGGGTGTGGGGGCACGAGTGTCGTAGCCAGGACTGATGGGCACTTGAGCGGCAGTTATCAGCTGTGAGGGAGGGGTAGGGGAGGAGGGCACTGGAGTGGTGCTCGGGGACGGCCTGGAGGGCGGCTGCGGCGCCTGGCGCTTGGGGCCCGACCGCCGGAGACGCTCCTTCTGCGGGGACTTGGTCCCTGAACCTCCTGGGGTCCTAGCAAGCTCCGAGTGCGAGTCGAGAGACGAACCAGCTAGGCTCCGCCCCAGGCTGGAGGCGCCATCCTCCGTGGACACGCTGGCGAAGCTCAGTTCACTATCGGTGAGACTCACGAAGGAGTCTTGGCGCTCCATCCCGCCGCCTCACTATTTCTGTCACTGCCGCTACCCACGGGGAGGTCTCGCACTCCTGAACGTGGTCACACCGACATGATAACCCTGTATATGCCGGTACGTGACAGCAAGCGCGACCACAGAACTACGACACGGGTGTCTTGGGTGCCGGAGAGAGCCTGGGTGTGCCCGGGTACAGAGCCAGAGTGCCACTGGGTGCCCCGCCGCCGCCAACACTCCCTCAGACTCAAATAGCTCCCCGCTCTCTGGCATGTGCGCCGCGTGTCACACTTTCCCTCTGCTACAAAGACCACCTTTCGTTACCGACCTCAACACTACGGCCTTCCGCGATCTCCTCGGCCTAAGTCGGTGCCTGGGACCTCAGGCTTTGAGCACACGGTCGCGCACGACACCCTCACACCACACGTAACACAAGCCAGTGTTCCCCCGCGACCTCTCGCATAACATAACACGTCGAGACCTGTACAACGCCCGAGATCTTCGTCTAGGTAACAGGGAACAGGTCGCCTCGCACAACAACGTGCACGGGAACTACAGCTGACGGGAATCTTTGTGGCTTATTTTTGGAGGCGTGGATGGCCCCCGGTTGAACTGCTACTGTTGCTGCTCTTGCTGTTCTTGCTGTTGCTGTTGCTCTCCAAGTCGACAGCAAGTTCTCACGCATACAGGTCTTCCCCAGGTGCCCGGCGCCCGCCACTTCCGTACTCACCGGGCCTCCCCAGGGCACTCCACCCTAACAGCGCTCACCCTTCCTCTCTCTTGCTCCCTCACAACTTGACTATTCGACCACTATCATGCACATACCGCGTGGACACCCTTCCTGGCCTGTCGCATATACCAAGCCAAGCATGACAATGTTATGATTTCTAGGACGAATTAGACGCTCGTGTCTCCCTCTAACCCACGCCCCATCCCTCATTCTGCTTCCCAATCCTTCCCTTCCCCTATTCTAATGCAAAGCATAGTCCCTCCACCCTCCCCTGCAAACTCCCCAATGAGAGAGCCGGAGAGCAAGAGAACAGTGTCAACCGAGTTAATTCACCCAATGACTCGTTCATCAACGCACGCACGCTTGTGACGCAACTCGGGGCGAAGACAGTGGTGAAGACAACGCTGCATGTTATGATGATAAGGTTCGCCGTTTTCGGTGGTGCGTTGGCAGTCTTAACGTCCTGACAACTTGTGTCAATTATGGTGATGGTAGTACTAGTACCAACGCCTCGGCCTGGTAACCTGAATTAGCGGTATATTGCTAAAACATCTTTGTACGTGACACTATATGCGATGCTTCTGTTGACAGTACATGCTAAAAATTTGACTGCGCAGGAAGCAAACGCCCTTGCTGCCTCCACGCTTCGACGGCGGAGAGGCTCGGACGGCAAAATGCGTGATGATTTGCAATGGCGTTCGAGGTACTAGCATAAGCAGCGAATAACGACGGAGTAAGGATGCAGGTGGTCGTGGCTGTCGGAGTCGGTTGCGTCAGTATTCCTGGGAAACATTTCTGGTTCGTCAGGTTCCGCCGAGTCCCAGTGACCCTTGCGATGCGGACTGACTTTCTACCTGCCTTCCTACGCCCTTCTACTTGCCCTCTACGCCATGTCCCTGTTGCTCTCTACATCCTTCTTACTACTATAACGACATTACCCATAATTAAAGCTACTATCACCTGGGCCTAAACGTAGACCAAACCCCAAATCCTTCCATAAAAATACCTCTACCACCCGCGACCTCAAATCTTTACTAAAAAAAAAAAAAAGATATTACCTTTCCTAACAGCAAAATACCCCCCTCCTACTACTACCCTTAACTCCCCCCTTCGCCCATACACTTGCAAAGGGCCGTGTAGCGGTGGGTGGGACAAAGGGGGATAAAGCGTGCCGTAACATCAACAGTTTACACCGGGCGTCGTCGGCACGCGGTCATCAAAAGGCGGTTGTGGTGTTTCGTGAGGCAGAGTAACCCCATCTCCCCCGGGGCACGGCCCAGGGGATCTTGTAAGAAGTCCTGGGCCGTGTAAGTGATGAAGAGCGAGGTCCCCGAGCGCTACTGGTGGTCAGGGAGGAGGTGAGGCCCGGGCGGGGGCGTCCAGGGGCGTCCCCCAGCCACCATTCGGGGGATGTACACCACCAGGCGGGCGCCGTCGTTGAAAAAAATGGTGATCCGGAACTGGATGCTGTTAGGGTAGGACATAATGCCTCCCTCGTTTCCCCGCCCCTCCTCTTCTCTCTCCTCTTCCTCCCCTTCTCAAATCACACAGAAGACGAAGGAAGGGGAATGACACAGGGTCCACAACACCCGCCCGAAGTGGCAATGCAAGGTGGCACACCCTCTCGCCGACGTCGAGTCACACGCGGCGCGGCACCATTCAGGCAGGCCCAGATTTTCGAGTCACGATGGTGTTGCAAATCGGCGCCGAAGGGAAGGCGGCTTGGCGACGCTGCATGTGACCGACGCTGCCTCGGGCTCTTGGTTAACGTAGAGGGTGAGAAGGATCGGGGAAGGCGGGGCTAGCAGGCATAGGCCTATGTCAGCCTCTGGTCTACACGTGCGTCCTGTCACCTGTCAGCAGGCGGAGTACAGGGAGGGAAAGAAGTAACGATAAAAGTAAATGAAAATAATAAAACACTGTAAATAATAATAAAAGGGCAACAACAAAATCAGCGGAGAATTAAAATGAAAATAAATCAATCCTAATCTATACGGACGTGACGCTAAAAAAATTAATAACAGGAAATGAACAGAAATGATAAGCTCAATGAAAAACTTTCCGAACACACACGCACACGTCGACGCACTCATCAAAAGCACGCGAAAGCAAGAAGACTAAGTACAGAACTACGCATCGTGACCTTTGCCTCCCCAAGCACGACAAGCAAGACCCCCTCCCCCCACCAAGAACAAAATCACGAACGCCTCATTCCAATCCCCTCGTCTTATGGCAACACACCGAGACAACGACCGCGGCCAACACCACCACGCAGGTTCCCTTATCAATTTCATTCGAAGCTTCAATAAAGGGTCTGTTACGTCACTTCTCCATGACCCCGCCCTTCTGCCCCTCCCCTCCCCTCCTCCCTCTCCCCCATGCAACCTCTGCAACGCCCACGCCGTGCAAGACAAGACGCGCAAATAAAACGGCCTCCAATCGCAACCACACAGGACCTCAATGATGTAATAGGTTACCTCCTCTTCTCCTCTCCCCCAACCCCCTCGTCCTCCTTCAATTTAAAAGCCTAACAACAGCCCCACTATAAGAGAAAGCCATGACCCCCACCCCCTATCCCCCCCCTCCCCCCTATGGTACTGGAGTGAAGTACCACCGAGTCAACAGCGACATCTCTTCACGCAAGCCACACGTGCGCCGTCCCCTCTTTATGTCTGTATCTCGCTTTTAATTATGCGCTCGGGGCCAGACACTTTTATCACTGTCTCTTTATCTTTAAATTTCCTCTCTTTCTTTCTCCCTCCCAGATGAAAAAAAAACATACGGCGGATAACGGAGCGGGATAAGCAAGTATAACCGAGGAAAATAGTGAGCACCTTCAGCGAGCAGACAAGGAAGAGTTAGAGCGCAATCATCCCTTGCTCTCGTCAGTGTTTGCAATGACACACGACACCGCAGCTACACCTTCACGCTTTGCCACCTCCACACAAACACGCGCATTTCGAGATACACGAACACACACATACAAACGCTGGCGCACAATTGTACACACAAAAGCGGACAAGCATAAATGGAGACAAACAAATAAACAAACAAACAAACAAAAGAAAAGACAAACACACACGAAAAGGCGTAGATAGGACCACACTTTTTTTTTTTTTTTTTAATATACGGACACTAAGGATCCCTCCAATCCATTGCAGAATAATGGGTTTGGCGGCTACAATACTGCAATTTTCGGGAACAGTAATTATTTTGCCTTTTTTTCGGCGGCAGAGACAATATTGCAACTTTAAGCGTCAAAGAAAATATGGAAATCATCGTCGGCGGAGACATTGCAATTTTCGGCAGCGAAGACAATAATGCAATTTCCGGCGCTGAAGATAATATTACACGTGCGGGAAGGGGTGGGGAGAAGGGCAGAGTTGGGGGAGTAGGGAGAAGTTGGGGGAGGAGGCGAGAGGTAGGGGGAGGGAGTACGGGCCATGACATAGAAAACGGGTGAGGACCTCGGGAGATAAGAGGAGAGAGAGAGAGAGAGAGAGAGAGAGAGAGAGAGAGAGAGAGGGGAGGAGAGAGAGAGGGAGAGAGGGAGAGAGAGAGAGAGAGAGAGAGAGAGAGAGAGAGAGAGAGAGAGAGGGCACTAAATAAAAAGATCGATAGAAAAAAAAATAAGGAAGAAAACAAGAAGCAATGGTGAGAGCGATGTCAACAAAATCTATCCCCGCAAAACAAACAAACAAACCCTGCAAACGAAAAAAAAACAAGAACCACAGGCAAAAAATA
>NC_051389.1:52212359-52219859 GCF_015228065.2 Penaeus monodon
ACGAGAGAGAGAGAGAGAGAGAGAGAGAGAGAGAGAGAGAGAGAGAGAGAGAGAGAGAGAGAGAGAGAATAACGGGAGAAAGGAAGAAAGATGTTGAGATAATGAGATGGGAGGGGGAAACAGGGATGGGGGAGATAAGGACGAGAGAGATGACGACAGAGAAATGGGGAGTAAGAAAGATGCAAGACGGGGGGATGAGAGACGAGAGAAAACGGAGTGGGAGGTAGATGGGGTGAGAAAAATAATTCAATAATCCTTGTGACTACATTCCTTTTTATTTGGTCAAGAAGATTTTAGGAATAATTAAAGACAGCGATTGGACGTACGATAAAACAAGCAAAGACCAACGATAAAAGTGGCATCAATTAGGCAAAAAAGTAACCGTGCAATTGAACAGACAATCTAATATACTCACACCAAAACAACCCTATTCATTCACATCCCCTGTAATCAAAACCAACAACAACACCAACAACACCAACAACAACAACAGCGCCGACGAATGTATACACAATGCAACGAGCGCAGCAGGTCGACTAGTATTCAAACCTGCTGCAGCCTCCCCCCCTTCCCCTCGACAACCAGGCCTCTCTTCCAGCTTCACTCTCACTCCGTCAACCCAACTGCTTAAGAATCCTATCGCTTTATTTAATCTAATAACTCATGCAAATTAAAATTCATAACTTGAATTGCATTATTATGATCATTGATACTCACCAAAAACATATAAAAAACAGACGGCTTTTATTATCAATGTTTACAGGGACGTTGCCTCAATTGAATTAACGCAATTGAATTCAGGATGTGAAATTTACTAGAAAGGCGATACACATTTTGAAATACATGACCAACCCGTATATAGGTATCAACCTGCTCTCTTTCATTATTTTTCGTTTTATTTTATTCATTTTCTCTCTCCGTACATCCCCCCTCTCCCTTTCTTTCTCCTCTCGCTGTCTCCGTACACTCTCTCTCTCTCTCTCTCTCTCTCTCTCTCTCTCTCTCTCTCTCTCTCTCTCTCTCTCTTTCACACTCCCCCCTCGCGAATGCTCTGCCATTTCCTCTTCCTCATCATCACCCTCTCCCTCCCTCCCTCTTCGCTAATACACAGCCACATCCTCCCCCTTTCCTCTTTTCCCCTTCGTGTTCATCAAACTTTTATCATTCCATTTTCATCTCTTACCTACTCCCACTCCCTCTCTCCCCTCCCCCCAATCCTCTCTCTCTCTCTCTCTCTTTCTCTTTTTCTTTCTCTCCCAGTGATCGACTCTCCGGCGGACGGTATATAATCAACCAAATTACGCCTCCACCTGGCTCCTACGTCATGCACTAGACCACAGGCAGGCACGCTCTTGTTGCTTCGCTGATGCACGTATGCATATGTATACAATGAAGCAAATACATGTGTAAAATGCATATATATATATACATATATATATATATTTGCATATATTCCGTATACATATGTATGTATGTACATATGTATGTAAGCATAGTTTTGTACATACAGAAGTATGAATACTTACGCAAGTATGTGTGTATAAACATATAAATGTATGCATTAGTATTTTATCCACCTGCATGGTTATGTTGCTTCCCTGCCATGCACATTCACATTTCCGCCACCGCACGATGCCACGTAATCCACGTCTTGACTCAATCTTCGACATGCAATGCCTGTCTAATTCAGTGTCATGCACCTCCGCCATTACATGCAACCTTTTACACTTCCTATGTGCTGTAATCACTGCAGATCACGTCGTAAAGAAGCTATCATGGATATTCATATTCATTTGATTGCCACCATGCACAATAGTACGCCCTCAATCACTGCCATGCATGACAATGTGCTCAAGCTCCCTCGTCACACATCGCTTCCGCTTTTGTCCATGCATCTTTAAACGCCCTCCCGCTATTGTTATTAACACACACACACACACACACACACACACACACGGACAAACAAGTAATGACTGTGATGCATGTGGAAAAACTACGAATAAGAATGAACAACTTTACAAAATAAGATAAGTAATTGATGCGTTTCGATTAAATTATCAGATGATTATTTATTAATCTCTCGCTCTCTCTGTTCTTTCTCACTTTTCACTGCCTTTCTTCTTCAATCTCTTTTATCTCTCTTCCCTTATTCTTCCTCTCTCATCCTTTCCATCTACTTCACTTTCCCTCTCCTCTTCTCTCCTATTCTCCCTCAGAAGCTCCCCCTCTCTCGCCTACGATAACAAATCATACGACAACACGACGGAATAAAGAAAAAAAATCTGGCAACTTTTGCCGAAACCCTTAGCAGGTGACGACCGCATGACAGAACCTCTATCTAACCGCATGACAAAAGGCGCCGATCTTGTGGTCTTTGCTAACAGAAATTCAGACAAAAGACCCCAGAAGCGTGGTCTTTCCTACCAGGATTTCAGTCAAGAGACCCCAAAACAGTGATCGAAAATACCTTATATTCACACAAAACCCCGTCATCGTGATCTTAACTACCATGAATTCAGACAAGACCCCGTCATCGAGGTCTTAACTACCAGGAATTCAGACAAAGGACCTCAGAAGCGCGGTCAAACTACCAGGTCGGCTTCCCGATACCAGACCAAACAGCCGGATCGAATTCCAGCCAACGTAACGCTCGAGCTCGGCGATTCCAGTCTACGGCGGATCGACTGAAGGCCAGCGCACGTACATGACGCCACTCTAGCAGACTGTTGGTGACGCTGACAACACTCTTCCATTACATGCTCCTTCACGCTGACAACATTCCTCCATTACACGCTCCTTCCGCTGACAACGCGCGCCAACCGGCTCTCTCTTCCAGCGAACTGAAAGCGCCCTCTGGCTCCTCTCTGCCTTCTCCGCTAACTTGCTCGCTTTAAATCTCCATCTTTTGGCTGATAACACGGGTTTCCAGCACCATCCTGGAGGCAGTGACAACATGGTCTCCTGTATAAAACTGCCTTGGATGGGCGTTGTCCCACGGCGCGCCTTATGAGGGGTTGGCGGACGTTGTGCCGAGGGTAAGGGAATGGGAGGAGAGGGGGAAGGGGGAGAATGACGTCATGGTTGCCATCATTATGCTGCAGGTGCACCACCACACGCTAACTACACCATACTGTAACATGCACAATTCCAATGATACAGTGTATTATCTATATTGTGTGTATAGGACAAATGAAAAAGTGCGAGACAGATTGAGGCAGAGGTAGATAGATAGATAGATAGATAGATAGATAGATAGTGAGAGTGACAGTCAAAGACCCCGTCCAGTGAACAGTGTAATGATGTAAGCTAACAAAAGAAACAGAAGGGCCTACCAAAAAAAGTATAGCTACTGGTACTTCCAAATTCAGCGAAAGAGTATACTCAAATCATAGAACACGGAAACACATCACAAAGATAGGGGAGGGAGAGGGAGGGTGGGAGGGAGGGAGGGAAGGAAGGAGAGGGAAGGGAGAGGGAAGGGGAGGGGAGGGAGAGAGGGAGCAGTAAAGCCAGAACAAAAAATAAGTAGGCGGGGGAGGAGGAGGAGGAAGATAACCCACCACGTGTCTCCGTCCACTCCTCAGGCCTCAGGATATGTCTCACCGCCGGCCGAGCCCAGTTCTCCAACCACGAGAACCAAGCCCACATCCACTTCCAACTTCCATCTGCAACTTCACTCCCTTCTTCACACTTAACACCCTTAGACCTCAAAATCTCTCTTTCCAATCTCCAACCTCAAATCAACTCCACTCCACCTCAACTTACACCTCCACCATCACTCAAATAACCTCCAACCTCTTCTCCAACACTACAACCTCAATCTCCACCTCCAACACCGAATCCCCAACCCCAATACAAGCAATTTCCTGCCATGCTCGATCGAGTCGCTCTCCCCCACCATTTCCATGAGCTGGCAGCCCTCATGGCCACAGCGCGTTTATTGGGCTCCTATTATAATGGCTTCTCACTAGCCTACTCTCGACTCCACCCACGAGGGGAGACGGGAGAGGGGGCCCTTACATAAAACTGTCACCAAGGAAGAGACAGGTGTAGCGAGCGAGGGGTGGGAGGGAGGCAGGTGTGGAGCGGTGTGGGCAGGTGTAACCCTACCCTTCTCTTTATACCCTTCTGGAGACGAGATGGGTCGGGGTGGGTAGGTAAGGCGTGTGTGGGGTGGGGTGGGGTGGGGTGGGGTGGGGTGGGGTGGGGTGGGGTGGGGTGGGGTGGGGTGGGGTGGGGTGGGTTGGGTGGGGAAGGCAAGCCAGCCCCCAGGTAGGAGGTGAGGGCCGCAACATTCACTCGTGCGCTCGTCTACGAAGGTCAAGGCTTACAGACAACTACTGATGTAGACACAGGCACGAGAAAGCGCGCACAGCGAGAGAATTCGATCACTTAATACATACGCACACGCACGCAGGCACACACACACATACATAAGCACGCGCGCACACACGCGCACACGCACGCACGCACGCACGCACACACACACACAGCTTTCAAGAACCTCAAACAACTAACAAACACATATATCTCCCCGATACCACAATTTCATCCCGCCACATAGGCCTATCGCACCGTCGCCCGAGGAAGCAGAAGCGAGGCAGGAACACGAGGAAGGAACACGGAGAGGGCATGTGGTGACTGTGGTGACGGTGGTGGTGCCCGCAAGGCCGCTTCCTCCGCCACCGCTACTGTTGCTGCTGCCGGTCCGGTAACGAGATGCCATGCGCACTGCATAATGATCACCATGCTATCCCACAAGCAAGTCAATGTCCATAATTAACACAACAAATTCGCTATCACAGTCATCACATTACACTGGAAATAAGTATCCTAGGTGTTACTACATCATAATGATAAAATCCAATATGGCCGTGGACACCATACTTTCCCGCAACAAGCAAACAACTCACCACATGCACACCGAAATCACAAGCGACTGATACAGCATAACCACAAAATAAACCATATTGACAACCGCGATCATTATACTCTTTCGCGAACCCATAAACACGACCGTCAGCACCATCAATATTCGCGAACACAACACTCTTCAGCATAGAAGCAACCGAGGCACCATAACATACACTATGACAGACACAATCATCATACTTTTTTGTTGAAAAGCACACCATAAATCTACCAAAGACCCACCATAGCTCGCAAACAATATACTATCAACACAACACCTCTTTATGGCCAATAGTTGTTGAATGAAAAAAATGGCCTATATGAAGGTTAACGTAAAGGTGAAAATATATAAGAAAAAAAAATATATAAAAAAAAGACCAAGCGAGATATAATGTATCCTGAAATTGAAATAACTCACGCAAAATAATATTAATAAACGCATATATGAATAAATAAAACCACATCTTTAGTAAAAGTACAGTCTAAAATAGATTTCACCGACAATGAAAACGGACGACCTAAAACCGGTCTTCACCTATTCTTAATGAAAGGGAAAAATAAGCTAATGACCAACGCAATGGAAAATAACCCATTAATGTAAAGCAAAGCCAATCTTTCAATAGCAACCAATAACCTAATAAAAATGTTAGCAACATAATACCAACACCCATTAACAACCTAATAACCAAAAACAACCAACAGCCTCATTGTAACTAAAAACCCTTAATAACAAACTAATGTTAACCAATAACATAATAGTAACCTGTAACAAAAAACCTAATAATAATAATCAATAACCTAATAACAACCAACAAAAAAATAACAGTAACCAATAACATCCAATGCCAACCTAATAATAGCCAACAACAAACCGAGGAATAACCCGAGAAACGCGCGAACACAACAATTACTCGAAGGTTCACTCGGCCTCCACACTCCGCTTCTCCGTCTGTCAACACCTGTTTTATTTCCTTGAAACGCGCATACTATTTACCCAACTTAATTGTAAAATTGACACAGAATTAATAATAATGATGTTTATTATTATCATCACTATTATTATAATTATAATTGTTCCTTCATTCACCGATAAAGAGGCAAAACGAGAGTTAATGGAGATATTTATCCATTTTAACAGTAAAATAACACAATAATTATTATTAACATTAACATTATCATTACCATCATTATCATTATCTTTATTGGTATTACGCTATCATTACAGCAATATTACCAGTAACAATACCATAACAATAACAATAATGACCAATAATAATAATAATAATAATAATAATAATAATACCAACAACAATAACAATAACAATAACAATAACAACAACAACAATATCGACAAGAATAACAATAACAATAATAATTACAAAAACAATAAGGAAAACAACAACAATAATAATAGCAATAATATCAATAACTATAAAAATAAACAATAACACACAAATACCGCCAAGAATAAGATATTACGAGTATCAAGAAAAACAAAGATGACCTCAGCATCGATAGCCCACAATGATGACAAGGGCTCTCACATTTATAATTAAAAAAAAAATCATATCTAGTTCAAGGCTCAGCAAAGGTGAACGTCACCCACATGATAGCGGTGAAAAAAAAAATCAAGGAAAGACGAAACTGAAAAACGCAAAGAAAAACAATTAAGCAAGAAAAAAAAGGGGAAAAAGTTATCCAGACGATGACTGGAATTCCAGTGGCCATTTTCAGTGGTTGCCGCCGATGACATTTCCTCTTCCTCCTCCTTCCCGCATCCAATCACCAGTCCCTTCCTTCCTCACCTATCCTCATCCCCATCCTCTCCCTCCCCCTCATCCATCCCCATCCTCTCCATCCCCCTTCATCCATCCCTATTACTTCCCTTCCCATCCCCTCTCTTCTCCCTTTCCCCTTTTACCCAACTCCACTCCCCTCATCCTCAACTACAAGTGCGTCCTCATATGAACCCAAGACTCTGGCGGCATAACACGTCCAATGGAGCCGCAGCTGTCTTCCTTGCAGGAGAACACACTCATCTTAACACACTTCACCCCCCCCCCAAAAAAAAAAAAAAAAAAAAAAAAAAAAAACAGTCATTGTATTACTATCTCAACTTCATCCAACATGGAGAAAAATCTCACCCACCTGTTACAAAAGAAAAAACATCCTCCTACCTCTACACGCCCAAAAGAACACCAATCACATTCCGACACGCCCACGGGGAACCCTAGACTCTCCACCTGTACGCCCAAAGAAACCCGACTCTCCAGGAAACTATACAGCCTCCCCACACGCCCACAAGGAGAGTCACTTTCCCTAACACTCTTCCTCTTAGACCTGCCGCTGCCGCCCCCGTGCCCTTGACACCAACCTGGCACCGTGCCAGACATGTGCCCAACAAGCTCCTCCCTCTCCCCCGCCCCCCACCCGCCTTGAAGCCTTCACCGACATCTTATTTTGGTTCATTAAACGTTCTCTCGCTCTCTTTCTTTCTCTTTCTCTTTTGGTTCTCTCTCTCCCTCACTCCAACGAAATCCTTCTCCTCCCCCATCCGTGCCTCTACCCTCTACTCGAAGCCTTAGCCAT
>NC_051389.1:52224859-52244859 GCF_015228065.2 Penaeus monodon
TTCCCACATCTTTCGCCCTTCCGTCTTCCTCTTTCTCCCACCCTCCTCCCTTATTCTCTCCTTCCATTCCCCATCCCCTCCCTCCCTCCCTCCCCCCATCTCTCTCTCTTTCTCTTTCTCTCTCTCCTTCTCTCTCTCTCTCTCTCCTTCTCTCTCTCTCTCTCTTTCTTTCTTTTCCCCCAAAACAACACGACCGAGTCACCCATAAAGTTCATCATCAGCGCCGCCCACAAAGAACATAAAAACGCCTCTCATAACAGCGGTAACGGGCGTGCGCAGCCAACGGCGAGGAAGCGGGAGCAACGAGAAAAGAAAAGACAAGACTGTTAACGGTCGAAAAAGGGATAACGGAAAGGACTGAGATTAACCGAATAAATTAATCGAGAAAGAAACCAAGAGAAAATATGATGATGACAATATAATCTATAACAATGAATAATAACAATCGTAATAATTATGATAAAAATAACAATAGTAATAGTAAAACAACAACATCGACAACAACAACAACAACAACAACAATAACAACAATATTTACAGCAACAATAATAATAACAATATCGAATAATAAATCCAAATGACAACTGCCACAAAATAAGGAAAAGGCAACAGTAATTAGTAAGTATCCGGAAGGACGGGAGTAGTAACGGCAAGTAACGAGCAGCGGAAGTAATGGAAAGAGGGGGCCGGTGGGCTTGGGGGAGGGGGGGAGGGGAGAAGCGGGAAGGGGGGAAGGGGGGAAGGGGAGAAGAGGGGAGGGGGAAAAGGGGGAAAGGGGGCGCTACTTATGCCGCTGCAATGGTCTACCGCCGTCGCATCTGTTGTAGGTACGGACACGCAGGCGAGCTTAGTCTTCGCTCTCTGTCCCTTTTTTATTCTCTCTGTCTCTCTCGTCTATGTAAATGTAATTAGACGTACACATGCACGTATTTGAATGTACATATATCGAGAAAAGGGAGGAAGGGAGGAAGAGAGAGAGGAGAGGGAGGGAGGAGGGGAGAGAGGGGAGGAGAGAGAGGAGAGGAGGGAGAGAGAGAGAGAGAGAGAGAGAGAGACAGGGAGGAAGAGAGAGAGGGGAGGAGAGGGAGAGGGAGAGGGAGAGAGAGAGAGAGAGGGGAAGAGGGAGAGAGAAGGAAGAGGGAGGAGGAGGAGAAGGAGAAGGAGAAGGAGAGGGAGGGAGAGGGAGAGGGAAAGGGAAAGGGAGAGGGGGAGAGGGAGGGAGGGAGAGAGAGTGAGAGAGAAAAAGAGAAAGGAGAGAGAGAGAGAGAGAGAGAGAGAGAGAGAGAGAGAGAGAGAGAGGAGAGAGAGAGAGGGGGGGGAAGAGAGAGAGAGAGAGCGGCGAAATTCTCAACTACCGTGTGCTCAAGGTTTCACTGGATCGATGGGAGGGTGGCAGAAGTTCGGTAATACGTAAACAGAGAAAAAAAGCACGATTTATAAAGAAAGAGCGAAAGAAAGAAAAAAATAGAAAAAACAAGAAAGCAGTTATTAACATACACAATAAAGACAACCAACCCAAAATATATAATGTAATACCTGCTACTCTATACATGATAATATATAAATGGGAACCCGGCTATGCAGAGCGAACGCATACAAAGGTAACAAAAACCCTCACGCACATGCACTTACACACGCATTTCAAATCCCATCCATAAACCCCCTTACCCCCTCCCTTTAGGCACCATCCCCCATCCTAAATACTTTCGCCCCCCCCCCCCTTTCCTAAAAAACCTGTTACCCCCTCCCCCTCCCTTGCCAATGCCACCCTCACCCACCAACTTCCCAACGTCTTCTACACTCCCCCCTTGCCTCCAAACTACCTTTATGAAGCCCCCTCTTTCCCGGCATCCTTTTCTATAACCCCTACCTCATCACCCTCCCCCTTCCCACGACCCACTCCCACCAATTCTAAGCCTCTCCCTACCAATCTCTATGCCCCCCCCCCTTTCATCCCTCATCACCCCTCCCCCTATCTCTTAGCCTCCTCTTTCCCCCACCACCTCTATGCTCCTCCTCCTTCCCCCACCAACCCCATTCCCACCCACCCTTCACCCATAACCGACGGATCACGCGTAGTACTGAATTCCACCTGATCAGTGCCTCCCCCCCCCCCACAACCTCCCGAAGTTCCCCGCCGCTCGATAAAACGGCGCGTACTTTTTCCCATTATTTTTACGCGCTCGAGCCCAGGCTACGGGGATCTTGAGCTCAGGTCTTTCGTTGCGACTACACGTACCTTGCGTATACGAAGAAGCATATACATCGTCGAAATAGTGACTAATATAAACAAGGGGAAGATAAAGAGGAAAACAGTCGTGCATATAAGGTTAATAAACAAAGACGCACGTGGACTTGAGAGACAAAAGACACACACACGCCTGAAGTTTAGTCGACAAACAGGAGAGATCAACAATGACAGGCGGACGCGCGCAGAGCGGCCTGCGACGGAAAAACACACACATAATGCCGACCGACATCCACATAATGCGGACGCCTGACATGGCCGACACGATAACCTGTCGTTCGCTGCGACCACAAGCCATAGATTTAGCAAAACAACGCTAAGCCCCTCGGCCCGTAAACAATCAACCCCGCTTAATGGGGTAAACACTGCGACATGGAATCACGCACGCATTAAACACTCGTACGCATACTGTACCAAGTGTTAAGGAGCAAGTATATCTAAATAGAGGTTACAAAGGAACAAACGCACAAACACAAACGCAAACAAAGACACACAGACACCGCCAGCCGAGCCCCCTACCTATATAATATGTTACAGCACGCTGACTATCGAGTCCAGTCGCTTCCCCTCTCGCTTGCACCACAAACTGCCGCAATCGGACACATGTCCACACAAGACGGCCAGCCTCCATATCGTCATTTTGTCTCTTTGCCTTCTTCTCTATCTTATTAATCCTTTTCCTCTTTCCTCATTCTTACGTTTTTCTTTCCCCATTTTTAACTCAATTCATCCCGTCTCCCCAGTTTCTCCCTCCCTCCCTCCCACCCCCTCACACCTCTTTCTCGCATCCATTCTCCATCTCTTCTGATTGACTCCTGCCTTTCCCTTCCTCCCACCCACACCTCCCTCTCTCCCTTCCCCTACCACTACCTCCCTTCCTTCCTTCCTTCCATTCCCCCTTTCGATAATTATCTTTCCCCTCCTTCCTTCCACCCCCCCCCCCCAGATCCTCTCCCCAACCATCCCCTTGAGTCACGACCCCCAATCTCGCGTACAAAGTTTCCCTCGCGACCACAGGGTGAAGGGTTAAACGAGAAATCGCTTCTTTACCTTCGACGAGGTGAAAGGTCATCGTCATAAACCCGTCAAAACACTTTTTAAAACTAGTCGGGAGTTATTGAAAATAACAACTAAAGGATATACAAAGTCATAAACATGTCATAACACTTAAAAACAAATCAATAATGACTGAAAAGAACAGCTGAAGAGCACACATACAATATTATCTATCTATACAAGTCTTCATACGCCAATACATACATATATGCTAGTCTACTATACATTGTCTACATACATACACACATGTATAATATTTATATATACACATACATACTTACATACACACACACACACACACACACACACACACACACACACACACACACACACACACACACACACACACACACACACACACACACACACACACATATATATATATATATATATATATATATGTATATATATATATATATATATATATATATATATATATATATACGTATATACATATGTACATATATACATATATATATATACATATACACATATACACATACATGTATATACACATATCAATATATATGTATGTATAAACATACATTATATATTTACACACATACACACACACACACACACACACACACACACACACACACACACACACACACACACACACACACACACACACACACACACACACACACACACACACAAAATTGTACAATATACAAACACTCGTATAAGAGCGAAAATTTTTGATCAATATATAATAGAGTGATTTTTAAAATATAATGCAAGCCCCAGCCCCCATGTCATTCTCGTAGCGGTATGAAGAGGATGAAGAAAATTTATAGATATTATTGCTTTCCTTCTTGTTCTTGGTTCAACTTTTATCAATACTCAACATATATCATAATTCCACAGTTGCAAAAGACTGCACCTTCTGCAACAGACCTCCAATTGCGTGTGCGTGAGGGAGAGAATAAATAAGGGAACTGACAATGAAATCAAAATAAAAGGAAAAGAAACAATGAATAAAACATCGTATGGATGTATGCGCAGAATGAAAAAAATAATTAAAATAAAACCAGAGAGAAGCATAATAGTGAAATTTAAAATTTGCTAGAAGAGAAATTCCGCAAAAAAAATGTTCAAAAAGACAGCTCGTCGTATTATGGTTACTGGATCAAAAGTTAAATAAATTATTAAATAAACAGATAAAAGAATTCATTCAAACAACTGAAAGCACAAAGAAAACATAAAACCACGGAAACACACACGGCCACAAGCACTCTGACAAACATACAAAAACAAAGCTAAATAAAATAAAAAATGAAAACGAGCATACAAACACTGTCGACCTGATTTTCTCCCAAAGAAAAAACATAAATAAATAATAATAATAAACAAACAAACGAAAAAAATGACAACGAAACAAACATACAACTTTTCCGCTTGGCATACAAACGACACGGCCGTTACCCCGCAGGTCAAGGAATCAATGCGACGTTGATAGCGATTGACGCAATGATTCGACAATCCCGACACTGCACGTCATCCACCTCCACGTCATCCACCCCGAGTGATAGTCGGATGACGTCACCCACTCAGTCACCCACGGCGGACGAAGGAAAGGGGAGGTTGAGAAGAGAGAATAAAAGACGGGACTGAGAACGAAGGAAAGGGGGAGATGGAAGAAGGAGAAAAACAGTAGTAAAATAAGGGATAGTAGTAGTTGTAGATGTATGCAGTTGTGTTTGTAGTAACGGCAGCAGTAGCACTACACGTTATTATTAGTAGGAACAATAATAGTACATAGTTACTATTATTATTGACGTAATCACAGTAATGGATCGAACAATAGTAACCGTAAAACCAAACAAAGAGGCAGTACCAATCCTAACGGTAATGCCAATGATTATAATGACGAATAATGACGATAATGAAGATGACACAAACACCACAAACCTTATTTGCTCTCAGGCTAATCATATTCCCGACTGAAAAATGCATAATATAGTTAGGGAGAAGACGAGGGAGAGGAGGAAGAACAATAGCAAACAATGGATGAGGGGAGGAGAGGAGGGAAGGGAGAGGAGAAAAGAGGAGGAAGATGGAGAAGAGGAGGGGGGAAGAGGGGAGGAGAGGGGGAAAGAGAGGGAGAAGGAGAGGGGGAAAGGAGACAGTTGAGAGGGGAAGGAAGAAGAGGAGGAAAAAAGAGGAGGAGGAAGAGGAGAAAGAGAGGGGGAAGGAGGAAGAGGAGGGGGGAGGGAAGGAAAAATAGGAATGAGGAAGAAAGAGGAGGAGAGGGCAGAGGAAGAGAGAGGAATGGGGAAGAGGAGGGGTGAGGATAGGGGAAAAGAGAGGGGAAGAGGGGAATGATGATGAGGTGGATAAAAATGACTAGGAGGAGGAGGAGGAGGAGGAGGAGGAGGAGGAGGAGGAGGAGAAGAGAGAAGAGGAGGAAGTAGGAGAAGAATAGAGGAAAACAGTTGGTGATTAAGGGTAATTAAAGATGACAAGCAGAACCGAAATCAGGTACAAGAGGGGGAAGCTAATGTCGACGCAGAAAAACGAGGAGTGGAAGAGATCGTATCAGAGAGAGAGAGGAGAAAGATGTAAAGATAGAGACAGATTTCTTTACGTATGGAGAATACAGTCAGACGGAAGTAAGGGAGGCAGGAGAGGGAAGGAGGGTAGGAGAGAGGGAGAGAGATAGGGAGATAAGGAGAGGGAGAGAGATAGGGAGATAAGGAGAGGGAGAGAGATAGGGAGATAAGGAGAGGGAAGAAGGGAGGGAGGGAGAGGAGGGGAGAGGGGAGGGAGGGAGAGGAGGGAGAGGGGAGAGGGGAGAGGGGAGAGAGAGAGAGAGAGAGAGAGAGAGAGAGAGAGAGAGAGAGAGAGAGAGAGAGAGAGAGAGAGAGAGAGAGAGAGAGAGAGAGAGAAGAAAAAAAAAGAAAAGAATAAATCAAACAAATAAATAAATAATATATAAACACAAAAAAGAGAGTACGGAAAAGAAGAGCACGAGGCCAGAACAACAAAAGAGAAAAGGGGAAGAGTGGGAGAGAGGGAGAAAGAGGAAGAGAGCGTGGGAGGGAGCCTTGGCCCCTGAAGGACACACTCCCTGACGTAACATGGAAATATCTCTGATTGCCCTCGACACCCAGGTCCCACACGCCATCAAGGAGGCGAAGGAATATGGATAAACAGAGAGAAAGAAAACACAACAGGAAAGAAAATCTCACTGACGCCACCCATGTTGTTGAAGCTATCACGGTCTTCACTAAAAAGGTAAAGCTTTAAGTAAACACGCGGAAGGAGGCGAAGTGGCTGAGAGAGTGAGAGTGAGAAAGAGAGAGAGAAAGAGAGAAAGAGAGAAAGAGAGAAAGAGAGATAGATAGATAGAGAGAAAGAGGGAGAGAGAGAGAGAGAGAGAGAGAGAGAGAGAGAGAGAGAGAGAGAGAGAGAGAGAGAGAGAGAGAGAGAGAGAGAGAGAGAGAGAGAGGAGAGAGAGAGAGGAGAGGGGGGGGGGGGGGGGGGGGCGAGAGAGAGACGGGGGAAGGGAGAGAGACGGGGGAAGGGAGAGAGATTGGGGGAAGGGGGAGAGGGGGGGGAGGGGGAGAGAGAGAGAGGGAGAGAGAGAATTAAAAAAAAAAAGTAGAAAAGGAGGAGAAAAAATATCTAGCTGATATGACACATGTGTACGTGGGTACTTATATATACGTATGTAAAGCTGCGTGCGTGCATGCTCTCTATATATCAGGTCACTATGATGAAAAAACAAATGCCTTCACCGAGGTCAGTCCTTGAGAAAATAAAAAAGAAACAGAGAAAAAGACTGACAGACAGGCAGGCAGACGGACCGAAAGAGCGCCAGCACCCACCACACCCCTCGAAGGCGAAGACACGCACGGCGGCGAGGCAGAGGGAGGCGGTGCGAGGTATTGATCACCACCACGAGAGCCAAGCTGGAGCCTCCTCCGGCCCCTCCACGTGGTTCCCTCCACTTCCTCCACGCGAGGATGCGAGTGGCACGCGACTCCCTCCCTCCCTCCCTCCCTCCTGCCTTCCACACGTTCCACAAGGCCGCCCTCTCCTTCTGCCTCCTTGCCTCCTTGCCAATCCCTCAGCCGTGCTTTCATATCGGGGAAACCTGAACTCGAAAACTTCCTTAAGCTTTTGCCTTGGTGCTTTCGCTTAAGGATATCTCAAGCCTTCTTTCCTAAGACCGGTTCAAGAATACGAGACTCCCAAGCGCCTCGCCCATCATCATCACCAACCACCAGTGTTGCAGAAGACTGAACTCTTGTATTATGCTACCTCGAGTCCTTCTTTTCTCCTCTCTCTCTCTCTCTCTCTCTCTCTCTCTCTCTCTCTCTCTCTCTCTCTCTCTCTCTCTCTCTCTCTCTCTCTCTCTCTCTCTCTTTCTCTTTCTCTTTCTCTTTTCTCTTTCTCTCTCTCTCCTATTCTTTATACGCGCATCATTTGTGGGGAAAGCGTTCCATGTTAAGCAACTATTAATTATTCACGTTTCAACAAAAAGGGAACAAAGCCCTTGGATAAATTCCCGGAAAAGGAGTACTGTTCTCAGAAGCCTTCAAGCCCCTTTAATCATATCCATATTTCGAAAATGTTTTACTCACTGCATTCTATCTATTAAGATCATATAATTAGCTACACCATTATCATTAACTATAATTATCATCACTATTGAAATTTACGAAAATATCATTACCAAGCTCACCAAGTATGCGCTTTCTACACCTAAAACAAGAACTATGAAAATATTCCTCTTCCCTCTTGTCAATTCAATCAAACTAGATTTAGAAACAAAATCAGTTAAACTAAGAACTAGTTTGCCAAAATAACCCTACTTAGAATCATCATAAAATGACGACAGTTAAGCCTTTTCGGCTGAACTGCATATTTCTACAACGAATCTAAGATCTGGAATGTACAATAAAAAAATCCTTATCTTAATTCATAAATGATTTAGAACATTAATCCAGTCTTGGTACGTTTCAAAAAACATTAGATTCTATCGCAGTTAACTAGGAGAAAGAAATGAAAGAAGACGAAAAAGACAGGAATGATAAAAAAAGATCGCTAACTGAGGTTAATCATCAGAGGTGAGTGTTAGAAGAGAAAGAGAACAGTTCTACGAGTAAGGAGAAGAAGAGAGAAGGAGAGGAAGAGGAAGAGAGGATGGTAAAGAGGGAGAGAGAGAGGAGAGAGAGGAGAGAGAGAGGAGAGAGAGGAGAGGAGAGAGAAGAAGGAGAGAGAGGAGAGGAGAGAGAGAGAAGAGAGAGAGAAGGAGAAGAGAGAGGAGAGAGAGAGAGAGAGAGAGAGAGAGAGAGAGAGAGAGAGAGATTCATGATATTCATATCCCTGTCTCTCTATCTCTCCTCTTTCTGCCTGTCTCTCTCGGAAGAAAGTGAGATATTAAGGGTGCACACTCGTACACAGTGACAAACACACATTACTCACAAACAAATTCTCAATCTCTCATCGTCTCTAACTCACTCACTCACTCAACTCATTCACTAACACACTTTCTCATTCACTCCGTGTCAGACTTGGCTACTTCCTCCGCCGTCCTGAGAGCGAGTCTTGCACGCCACGGACCGGCGTGCGTGACAATCTCGGCTGTGTTTATTAGTACGAGCGTGCGGGAGTATCAGGTATGTTGAAAGCGCGACTCTCTCTCTCTCTCTCTCTCTCTCTCTCTCTCTCTCTCTCTCCTCTCTCTCTCTCTCTCTCTCTCTCCACCCACAACACATACATATACACACACATATGAGAGAGAGGAGATGAGAGAGAAGAGGAGAGAGAGAGAGAGAGAGGAGAGGAGAGAGAGAGGAGAGAGAGAGAGAGAGAGAGAGAGAGAGAGAGAGAGAGAGAGAGAGAGATGCACATGATATTCATATCCCTGTCTCTCTATCTCTCCTCTTTCTGTCTGTCTCTCTCTCTTTAATTTTTTTTCATCTCTTCGTGCAATCTCTTCGTACCTCTGCCTCTTTCTCTATCTATTTATCTTTCACTTCCTCCCTTCCTCTCCGTATGCTCACACTTGTGTATGTTTAGATGTGACTCCCTGTCTATCATAGGAAGCGCTTGGCGACAGAGGAGATCCCGAGGGCGGCCGAGGGTGACAGGCAGCGTGAGATTCGTCCAGCGAGCGAGGAGACGAGACGCAGGGGGGTGGGGCGGAAGTGGGTGCCGGCAGCAACTTCACAACCAAGCAGTAGGGGGGGGGGGGAGGTCGAGGGGGCGGTACCATATAACGGATCTCGAAACAACACATGACGAGAGCCGGAGGCATAAACCTATTTTCCAAAAGCAGGAGGTAAACGCGAGTGGAGCAGGTTGCCGTCATCGCTCGATCAGACACACACACACACACACACACACACACACACACACACACACACACACACACACACACACACACAACACACACACACACACACACACACACACACACACACCTTAAATGAATATCATCTCAGCAAACACGCAAGCAAGCAAGACCGCCAACAAACAAATACACACACACTATATAACGCCCCCACACAACCATACCCAACCAACCCACAGGCTCAACACAAAAACACCCTACAAATCGCTCAGCCCATCCCCCCACCCCGCCCAAACCCGACCCCACCCCCTCCACCCATACACCCCGCCCCCCAACCCCTCGACGCCCACCCTAATCCCCGAGCATGGAACACAAGGTAATGAGATCAGAGCCGCGAAATAACCAGCACGACCACCGAGCGACGGGAGAGGAGAACCGACGAGGAATGACATCAGCTGATCGCCAACTCACCTAGAGCTTGCCGCTTCTTCTCGCTCGCCAACTCCACTAAAGCAAGCCACTTCCCCAGAGCCAGGTGACGGGAGGTTCATTCACTCGACTCACCACACACTCACCACAACCCCAGACCCCCCATTACCTCCCCCGAAGTCATCACCACCACTAATTTCTCTTCCTTTACCTTCGCTTTGTTTGTTTGTTTGTTTTTGTTTCACAAAAAAAAATGAGAAAATAAAAAGGAGAAAAAAGAAAGAAAAAAAAAACATAAATAGGAAATCCAAACAAAATTAAGAAAAAAGGAAATAACAAAGAGGGAGAAAGCGAAGGGTGGACGGGGAGGGAGGGGAAAGAACTAAGGGAGAAGGGTGTATTTTGGGCGGCTCACTGTACTAACTAGGCTATAATACCCGATAAGTGGGCGGGAGTCGTGGGAGATGAGGTGGATTACATGGAGGGAAAAAGGGTATGTGACTGAGACGATAAAGATGGAAGGACGGGCTATGGAAAATTAGATGTGGGATAGAAAGAAAGAGATGAAAAAGATGAGGAAGTGAACGAGAAAAGCAAGAGGCAAAATGATGAAGATGAAGCAGGAAGAGGAGAAAGAGGATGAGAACAAGAGAGAAGAAAAAGAGGTGGGGGAGGATGGGAAAGAGGAGGAATAGACGAGGAAAGAGCCACTGGAGTTCCCAGAATAGCAAGGAAGCGATGTGCCGGTGTGAAGAAGACAAAAATGATTAAAAAACGTATACGGAAGAAAGGAAAGAAAAGGGAGACCACACGAAAAGAAACAAATACAATGAGAGGCAGACGAACCCACTTACAAAAGACAATTCACATATGCATAAAAAAAATGCCTTTACTTAGGAGAGAGCGGCGACCTTTTGCCCCGTGACTAAGGAGAGGAAATGAACATAAAACACCGAAAATACACGAAAATAAATAAAAAGAGAACGTGAAAGGCCTGAAATCAAATAAGCAAGGACGCGGAGATGCCCGACGACTAAATATTTCTTTCGTTCGATGTCGGGGAAGCGGCGGCGACGGGGACTCGTGACATCGCGCGACACGGAAGGCGCTCGCTCCTCACGCTACCCCCGAACACGTCATTTCCCGCCGCCAAGAGGGATACAATGGCAGATACTTACATTCATGAATAAGTTAAAAGGAGCGAACGCAAGCACAACAAACTTTACGCATCCCATTCCCTCCTTCCCTAACTCCCTCCCTGCCTTGCTACCTCTCCCTCTCTCTCTCACTTATCAAGATGAGGGTGGAAAATTATCGTATTATATCACTCTACTGATATGTAAACCATTGACTCTGAATACTTCTATTTTTTGTATTTTAAGTATTATACCTTAGTCCTGTTTTTGATTTGTGAGCCCATCCTTTTGAGATATAAGATTTTGCCTAAATAAACTTGCCACGAGTCAAAAAGTGTGTCTCACACACACACAATAACACAAATGGAGAGTCAAAACCACCACCGCACACGACGTACCAATCCTCGGCGTAATTATTCCCGCAAGCCAAATATATGCATTCCCATCACCTAAACTCACGTGAGGGGGGAGAAGGGGAAGGGGAAGGGGAAGGGGAAGGGGAAGGGGAAGGGGAAGGGAGAGAGGAAGGGGGAGGGAAGAGAAGGAAGAGGGAGGGTATGTGGTAAGGGAAGGGGCAAAAGGGCACCGACAGGGCTTTAGGGAGAAATTGCTCACGTTCGGCGGTCGGTCATGCCAGCGGAGGAGAAATCCGACCGGCCAGGCGAGAGAAACGCTAGGTGTTTATGCCACAGAAGCGCTCAAGGGTGCATGAACGCCGACATGAATGCCCGGAAGGAGAAATGGAAGGAGGGAGGGGGTGTTGCATGCCCTCTCATGCAAGCCCAAAGAGATAGAAAACATGCCTAGAAGGAGAGAAGGTAGGGGGAGGGAGGGATGCCGGAAGGGGTATGCAGCATGCCCTCTTATGAATGCCCAAAGGCTTAGAAAACACGGCCCGGAGTCAGAAAAGCGCCTTTGCACATCCGCAGCCCCAGGGAATGATCGTGTAATGGCTGGCGCGCAAAAACGATAACTGCCTCAAAAAACAGTGATAAACGTCCGTCTTAAAACACACGTCGAATTAAAGACGTTCATGCTTCCCTCGGGCAGAAGCCATGACTTAAAGAGGAAAGAAGAGGAAGAATGAAAGGAGACAGAACAGAACAAAGGGAGGTGGAAGAGGTAGAGAGGAAGGAAGAGAGAGAAGGAAGAAAGAGAGAAGGAAATATGGAGAACAACGTAGTCAATGAAATCCGAAAAAAAATCTTAGCAACAAGAGGGTCGCGGCACACAAGGGTTCAAAAGGTGAGTGTGTCAGTAATACAGCGGTAAAGAGGGGCGGGGCGGGACTGGAATGAAACAGGTAAGCCAAAGAGGAAGAGATTTGGAGAATACGAGAGAGAGAGAGAAAGAGAAAGATAGAAAGAAATAGAGATGCAGAGATAGAGAAAGACGCACAGAAAGAGAAACAGACATAGAGAGAAATACAAGCAGACAGACAGACAGACAGACAGACAGAGGGAGACACAAAGAAGTCACTGCTGTCAACCTTAACACACCGAGTTCACGAGTGTAGAGGAACACATTCCCATACCCCCCCCCCCTTCTTACCCTCCCGCCCACACCCGTTGCCCTTTAACTTCGACCCTTAACCCTCTGTCTCCTGCCCACCTCCTACAATTCGCCCATGGTTATCGTACCATCCCTGTTTTTTATTAGAATTAATATAACTTTGAGTGTCTTTGCTACTACTACTACTACTATTCACATTACTACCGGTACTACTATTATCTCTGGCATTTTTCATGTCATCATCACCATTTTGCGTATCCCCCCCCCCCCTTCCCTCTCCTGCCTCTCTCACAATGACCCCGCCTTATCCGCCTTCTCTTCTTCCTTTCTTCTGCGCCTTCCCCGGATTGCTCTTAATTGTCGCGATCCTCTTCCCCTCCTTCACGTCCCCTCCCTTTCCCGTCTTTCTCTTTGTTTGGTTCTACCTAAGATGCTTCCCTAGTTATTTGTTCTTATCCTGCCTGCCTGCCTGCCTGCCTGCCTGCCTGCCTGCCTGCCTGCCTGCCTGCCTGCCTGCCTGCCTGCCTGCCTGCCTGCCTGCCTGCCTGTCTGCCTGCCTGCCTGCCTGCCTGTCTCTCTGATCCCCCTCCCTCCTTCCCTCTTTCCTATCCTCCTTCTCTCCTTTAATTTCTCTTTTCCTGCATTCTCCCTCCCTCTCTCTGTCTCACCCTTCCTCCACCTCCCCAATTTTTGACTCCTCCCCGATTCCCCGCCCACCCCGCCCATCCTCGACGGAAGTCAGCCGCCCTCAAGCACGCCCACTTCAGAGCAGGGGAAAATGAAGCTCTCTTTCCCTACCCTTTTGCACTTTCTCTATTTTGTCCTCTTCTTATTCGTAGAGGGTGAAATGTAGCAATCTTAACGGCCATTAAAAAAGAAAGGAAGGTAAAAGCAACCGGGAATAATTTTCAATTAAGCGAAATGAAAAATGAAGTCCAAATCCGTAACGATTGGTTTTCGTTTATTTCTTTCTCTTTCATTCTCCCTCTCTCTCTCTCTCTCTCTCTCTCTCTCTCTCTCTCTCTCTCTCTCTCTCTCTCTCTCTCTCTCTCTCTCTCTCTCTCTCTCTCTCATTTTCATTCTCATTTTCATTCTCATTCTCATTTTCTCTCTCTCCTTCTTCTTTTTTCTATGTCTATTTGTATGTGTCTGTTTCTTTCCCTATTCGTCTGTCTGCCTATGTTTCTTTCCCTGTATATCTGTTTATCTGTCTACTGTTTCTTTCCTTGTCTGTCTGTCCGTCTGTCTGTCTCCTTCCCTCCGTCTGTCTGTCTCTCCCTCTCCCTGCCTACCCCCTTAGTCTTACTGCGCCTCCCCCTCTCTCTCCTACGAGGCTATTCTTAGCTCCCAAGGCCTTGTGTGACTGTCTCGATGGGGGAACCGGAATTGCTTGCGCTGGAGCGACCAGGCGAACCGCAGGAGAGAGGGAGGGAGGATAATAACGAAGGACGGAGGTGAAGGAGATACATATATAGAAAGAAGAGGGAAGGGGGAGCTAAAATGACAAAAAGACATTTGAAGAGTGAGAAAAGAGATAAACATATAGATAAACAGATAGACAGATAGATAGATAAATAAATAGATGGCTGGATGGAAAGATGGAGAGAGAGAGAGAGAGAGAGAGAGAGAGAGAGAGAGAGAGAGAGAGAGAGAGAGAGAGAGAGAGAGAAAACGAATCAACACAGGGACAAGCGAGGAGGACAGAGAGATAAAGAGTGAGAAAAGAGCCGGACGGAGTACGTTGAACAGCACCCGAGAGAGAGAGAAAGAGAGAAGGAGAAAATGAGAGAAAGAGAGTAGGAGAGAAAGAGCGAGGAAACCCACCCACCCAACACCTGAAGACCCGTATCTAAAGTGCCATTGCATATGCATTGGTACACAACCCGGGGGAGCACCCTGAGCAGCACCCAAGGACAGGCGGTACGGAGGAGGGCGTATGTATCATTAAGAACACATGATAAAAAGGACGAAATATTAGATACACCCTGATCGCACATTTTCGAAAAAGAAGGTATTCGTATTTTATATAACTATTTCGTGTGTGTGTTGTGTTTTCCTCTTACATTTGATTATCTATCGATCCGCCTTTTTTGTGTGTGGTGGCTTGATCTTTTAAAGGGGAAACTGTGATGGCGGTCTAGCGTGCACAAGGAAAAATAATACACAGAAATATGTACATCCAGACAGAGAATACGTGCAGCAAAGCGACCTTTAGTTTCTGCATTATGCTGAAGAGATCTAAACATGGTAAAGAAACATAGATTAATTGACAAATAAATAAAAAATATATATAAAAACTAAAATAAACACATAACAAAAACTTTAACGCTAACCTCATTTTTTTTTATTTTCCCCTTAGGAAGACGCAAAAACAAATGTATACACATGCAAGGACACACACATACACGCACACACACACACACACACACACACGTGGAAGGCAAGCACAAAGGCTTCAGCTACGATTCCTCGCGAACAAACACACAGACACACAGGCGCACACACGCCCACGCACAAGGGAGGAGAGTGCAAAGTCCAGTAACAAAAACACAGAGCTAACAAGACTTCCAGACGAAGACGGGAACCAACAACAAAAACAATAATAATCACCATCATTCTGTCACATAAACAAAATAATCATAAACACGTGACGATTGGGACATGCAGAGAAAAAAATGGAGGAAAGGAGGAGGAGGAGGAGGAGGAGGAGTGGAGGAGCAAGAGGAAAAGAGGGATATAAACAAAGAGGAAGAAAGAGAGGAGAAGGGGGTAGGAGGGAAGAAGAGAGGAAGGAAAGTGGAAGGTCGAGAGAGACTGAGATAAAAATTAAAAAATGGGAGGAAGAGAGAAAAAAAGACAAAAAATGAGAACGAAATAAAGATAACCTAGACCGATTAACGAGCGAATGAATAAATAAATAACCAAGTATATATATATACACATTTAAACAAATAAATACACAAACAGCTACGGATAATGCAACTTCTAAGCTATCTTCTCGAGACAAGGAAGTCCGCCACTTCCGTTCAGATACTGCACGGGTTCAAGCACCTGCAGATAACACACGAGCCTTCAAGTCCAATTAGGAAACCTACACCAAACAAAATCAAAAAGCTTATACATAGGCTGGCATGAACGTAATGCATCAAATACATCAGTATTCATATATCATTCAAAATATATTATGTATGGACGATTAATGTGATTTTCATACGCCCAAACATATGTATAATATAAAAATAAACATTAATATAAATATGAACAATAAGAAATGATATATAAACAAACAGCCCAGCTAGCATAAATGTTACAGAAAATCAAGACGACGAATAAAAGAAACTTAAGAAATATGAAAATGAGGAGTAAAAAGAATGGGGTAAAGAAGAAAAACGGAAGACGTAAACGGCGAGGACGAATGAGAATGATGATAATAAAGATGTTATCAACATGAATAAGAAAAGAAAAACAATGGCTTTTACAGAAACGAAGGGAAAAAATGAGAAAGCAAGAAGGAGGAAGGAGGAGGAGGAGGAGGAGGAGGAGGAGGAGGAGGAGGAGGAGGAGGAGGAGGAGGAGGAGGAGGAGGAGGAGGAGGAGGAGGAGGAGGAGGAGGAGGAGGAGGAGGGGGGGGAGGAGGAGGAGGAGGAGGAGGAGGAGGAGGAGGAGGAGGAGGAGGAGGAGGAAGGGACGAAGAAGAAGAAAAGAAGAAGAAGAAGTGTTTCCAGCGCGAACAAGAAATACGCGGCCAATGTCAGAAACACTTCACATCTGACACCTGAACCGCCGGGCTTCAAAACAACAACACGCAAATGGAGTTAAAACAATTTCAACCGTGGAGTGGGAAGGGAAGAGGGGAGGAAGCAGAGAGTGGAGAGGGGTACGGGAAGAAAGTAGGAGCTGGATAAAAGTGTGCCTTGAGAAAGAGCGAAGGGACTGAGAGGACAGAATGTGGGGAGGGAGAGAGAGACACACACACACAACCTAGTAGGAAGAAGGAATGACCTAGAAATACTATAAGAAAGGGGAAAAGAAAAAAAGAAAGGAAAGAGTGGAAGAAAGGGAGAAGGGCACAAAGGAAGTCGAGGCAAGGAAGGGAAGGAGAGAGAGAGGGGAGTGGGGGGAGAGAAGCCACTAAAATTAGGGAAATAAGTCTCACAGACAGAACGAAAACACACAAGTCAGGACATTTAACTTGGTAATAAATCTCAGTAGTGCGTCTCCTTTCCACCCCGAGGAGGATGTAATAAAGATGATATGCAATAAATTTAATTAAGGACAAACGATGCGACGCGGATAAAGTGTGATACATGTGAAGGCTTTGTGAATGAGGAGGGGGAGGGGGAGGGGAGGTAGAGGGGTGGGAGGAGAAAGAGTGGGAGGAGGAGGAGGAGGAGGAGGAGGAGGAGGAGGAGGAGGAGGAGGAGGAGGAGGAGGAGGAGGAGGAGGAGGAGGAGGAGGAGGGGGAGGAGGAGGAGGAGGAGGAGGAGGAGGAGGAAGAAGAAGAGGAAGAAGAAGAGGAGGAGGGGGAGGAGGGCAACGAAGACGAGGAGGATGAAAAAGAGGGGAAGAGGGCTTGCAGGAGAAAGAGGAAGACGAAGTGATGAGAAAGAAGAGAAAGGAAGTTTTGGAGAGCCTAGGAAGAGGAGAGAGGTGTTCAGAAGAGAAAAGGAAGAAACTCGGAAGACGTGTGGAAGACTTAGAAGTGAATCCAGAAGAAAAAACGCGGAGACAAATCAAAACTTCAGAAACAGAAAGAAAGACGAGGAAAGCTCAAAACCCATTACGCCCTCACAAGAAAAATTAACAGAACAAAGAGAAAATCTTCCCCAAGCAACTTTAAAGACATCCTAAGGCAGGGAAACCAAAGAAAAATAAATTAGGAAAAGCAAAAATAAAGCAGGAAATGCCTATTACCCCCCCACCCCACCCCACCCGGAACAGAAGCCACCAGAGGCGCAGTGACTCCCCGGGGAAACTTTCTAACCAGCAGCGGGACACCATGTGCTTTACACCCCCTCCTACACCCCCTCCTACCCTGCCATGGCCACTGCCATAAAAATCTTTCATGTGAGGGAATATAAAAAATATATATATCATGAAAACAATAAACAAATAAACACTAAATAGAACATTTACTTAGGGTGCTCCCGTAAAAAACGGATTTTGTCCAAATACATTTTCTACTTTGATTCACATGGCATGACACCTTGAAGCTTACATCGCATGACATGACTGTGTTTGTTTGCAAATTGGACAGGATTAGGGGAGAGGGAGAAACAAGTAGATCGAGGGGGAAGGGGGAAGGGGAAGAAACGCAGAAACTGGGAAGGAGGAGGGAGTGGAGGAAAGGAGAGAGGGAGAAAGAAAGAGGGGGAGGGGGAAAGGAAGAGGATGAGGAAGGAGGGATGGAGGGAGGGAGGGAGGGAGGGAGGGAGGGAGGGGGAGAGAGAGAGGGGAGTGGGTAAAAATATAGAGAGGGAGAGGTGGAGAGGGGAGAAGGGGAGAATGGAAAGGTTATAGGGGAGGGGAGGGGCGAAGGGAGAAAGAGGTTTATAGATCTGAAGGGAGTATAAGCTTCAAAATATCGGTAGGGGAGGAGGAAGGGGAGCATAAGCCTAGCATACATAGGCTTACTCATTCCAGAAATGGACACAACACAAACGTAAAAACAAGAATAAGCTGTTAATCGAAGAACTGACTACAAAAAAAGTATCACATCCCCGTCAAATAAATCCAACGCATCAAATCGAACGTAACCAAACGGCATATAAAACTCCTTCAAGATAACGCATTTTATCACACCCAAAGCCTTCCATCTAAATCCCCACCTCCACCTCCTTCATTCCCTCCCCCCTCTCCCCACCCATCCTATCCCCCACCTCCCCAACCATCCTAACCCCCCTCCATCACCCCCCCACTTCCCCAACCCTCACTCTACCCTCCTCGCCCGCAGCTTACCGGGAACCGAAGGCCGAGTCCGCCGTCGCCGCCGCCTGTCGTGCAATTGCAGCTCGAGACGACCAATTGTACCGCAGTTTGGCACCATTACTCGGCCCGTCTGAATCTCCATCTTCTCCTTCTCCTCCTCCTTCTCTTTCTCCTTCTTCTCCTTCTCCTTCTCCTTCTCTTTCTCCTTCTCCTCCTCCTCCTCCTCGAACTCGAGGAGAGGGCACGGGGGAGGAACGCACAAACATAATATATATATATATATATATATATATATATATATATATATACACACAATAATACATATTATATATATATATATATATATATATATATATATATATATATATATATATATATATATATACATATATGAGAGAGAGAGAGAGAGAGAGAGAGATAACGCACTGCGATTACGTACAAAGAGTTAAATCCCAAGTTAGTTTCTCCGTAAGAGCTGAGTCACAGTCCCAGATGGAACGGTCGTCATATCCTATGACCCCCTCCCCCCCACCTCCGGCCCCATCCCCCCACCTGCCTTCACTCCCTCCCCCCCTCCAGTAAAAGTACAACCAGGTAGTCTAACTGCGTTCAATATTCAACAATAATACCCTTTCCACTTTTTAGCAAAACAAAGACCGAGTAACAGATATAAGCAGAGAAAAACACAAAACAAATACAGGCGCAAAGACAAAAGAATCAGATGTTCCTCTCAGTTTTTCCTTTTTACTTTTTTTTTTTTACTTCGTTCACAATTGTCACGACGTCTACAGGACACCATATGGCCTCCATCCGCCCCTTCTTCCTCATTCTGTTTGTCTCCTCTTTTTCACCTTCTTTTTTCTCCCTCTTGATCCCCTTTCAACTTAAGCGATAAACGAACTAATCTCGGAATCCATGATGAGCATGATGTTGATGTTGATGTTGATGTTGATATTGATGTTGATGCTCATGTTGATGATGATTAGGATGATGAGTGATGGCAATCGTGATGGAAACGACGACGATTGATGGCGATGGCAATAAAGAATATAAAAACAAACTTAATTATAATAATAACTGCTCCACAGCTGACCGTGGACACATCACAATCAAAATAAACATCGGAAGACAACAAACAGACGAAGGGCGAAATAAAGCTAAATGAAAGAGGGTAAGACCAAACAAGACCAAACACTGAAAAAGAAAAAGAAAAAGAAATGAAAAGAACACGAGGAACCAGAAAACAAATCAAAGCAGAGAATTCCTCGGCAGAAATCTGTCCTTGGAGCAACAAAACCCGACTGCAGTTTCAGGAAGCTGTGGGTTTTATTCGGCGAGATGAAGAAGCTGTGAAGGAGGAGGAGGAGAAGGGGGGGGCGAGGAC
>NC_051389.1:52257359-52264859 GCF_015228065.2 Penaeus monodon
TTCAAAGCGCGCTCACTCATGCCCTCTCCCCCACAGCACACTTAACGAGCCTTCCACCAGCACCAATCGCGACAGCGCGCGAGCACGTGTCTCCTATGGGAGGGAGGAAGGAGAATGTTCCAGCACGGCGCCGCCCGGCACACTGATGCTTCACGCGCCGCCACCACACGTCCCTAGCGTAACCCTGCCCCGGCCTTTGCCCGCCTCCCACACCAGCTGAGGTCACCACCGCCACCTGACCTCACTCGGCAATCGACACCGACGTCACTCACTGCCTGGCTACTCGCCCGACCTCTCACCTGACACTTCGCACCTCTGGGGCTACACACCGAAGGATCATATCGACTTGAATCACAACACAGGCATGCACGCTGTCACACGTATTGACATCACCACGTGCACCACGCGCCATCACGTAAATCCCACGCGTCCTTGGTTCTCCCTACTTCCCCTCCTCCTCCCCGTCCCCTACCTCTCCAAATCTCCCTTCGCCTCTCCACTTCTCTCCCTCCTCATTACCGTCTCCACTCTTCCGTTACTTAACATACTGCGTCACCGTCTGATCTAGTCACATCACCGCATCACATCGCGCTACACTCAAGCTCATGCTCCGCATTGTGTTCCTAGAATACAGTCATATCGATGCATCACTAACTAGCCCATCCTGGGGATAGTGATAACTCCTTCCCTCACCGTAAAGCATGTGTATGTAGGCAATTGTTTGCACGCCCCATTACGAAGAAAAAAAATGTACATTGTACCTAATGACCTATTCACATGTTAAATAATTTATCAAAAGCGTAGTTGCGTTGGCCGCAAAATCGCTTAACAGCCAGAGTGACCCTTCCACCTCTAGCATCCCATTTAAACCCTATCCTAAGCCCAACGGCCAATATGCACTGCATCAGCGGCACACCACCATGCACTGCAAAGAGCCAGTCATTGACGCATAGCTGCCGCTCCGCACCGTTCACCGACAGCACTTCCGCCACTGCATCGCACCGTACCGTACGGTCTTCATTCACAACACTGTATACCGCTCTCGCCACCCAGAGAGACACAGTGCCATTTTCAATGTCAACACAGCGAGCCAAGCAGCAGCACCATCCGCGCCCGATGTTGCGCTGGATGGGGCGAGCCTGGGAGATGACTGGACCTGCGCACACAAAATACACGTACACACACGCACGGACACACGCACTCACGCGTCTCCCAGGGGCGTCTCATGCCTCTCTCTCTCTTCCTCTTATTTTATCTCTCGGCCGAAAACGTCCTTACATCCAGCTGAGATCGAAACATCGAGTCTTAGCGAAAACCCGCTACTAATCTTCACTAATCTTCTACTTCACGCGTAATTAACCGTCTTGCCTTGAGGATACAGATGGCTTACGTAAACCATATCTCGCATGTCCACACATAGCGGTTTAGCCTTTCATGAGGTACCTGCATGTCCACGTAAGGATGGATTTTCTCCTTCCTTCCTCCCTCCCTCCCTCCAGTTATCTGTTCATCTATCTATGTCCCCTTTCCTGCCTCTCTCTCCCATTCTTTTCCCCCTTTCTCTATCCCTTTAAATCAGTCAGTCAGTCAGTCCGTCTCTCTCTCTCTCTCTCTCCCCCCTTCTCTGTCTGTCTGTCTGTCTGTCTGTCTGTCTGTCTGTCTGTCTGTCTGTCTCTCTCTCTTCTCTTTCTCCCTCCCTCATTCTCTCTCTTCCTCCCTCCCTCATTCCCTCTCTTCCTCCCTCCTCATTCCCTCTCTTCCTCCCCCCCCCCCCTCTCTCTCTCTCTCTCTCTCTCTCTCTCTCTCTCTCTCTCTCTCTCTCTCTCTCTCTCTCTCTCCTCTCTCTCTTCCTCCCTCCCTCGTTCCCTCTCTCCCTCCCTCGTTCCCTCTCTCCCTCCCTCATTCCCTCCTTTTACCCATTACCTTGAGTCCATGCCCTTCGTTCTCTTTAACATCTTTCCCTCCCCCCCTCCATTCCCACCTTCTTTTCCATTCCCCTCAGCCCTTCCACGCCCTCTTCAGCTGCCAGGCTGACTGGTCTCCTAGCAACCACTCCGCGCCAACCTGCCTTCTCCACACATACACACGAAGCTTGCATGTTTATCTACTCTGGCAGTCTCCAAGGCTACAGCCCTGCGTTCAGCTGTATCAATATCATTATATATCACCATCACCATGTAACTCATCCTCGTCACCGTCACCTCTACATCTCGACCTGCAATGGCGTCAGTCTACTACCCGCATCGCTGCAATTCTGTCGTAAATTAGGCTACCCCATCACATTCTCTACCTCTCTTTCTTTCGCTCTCTTCTCTCTCTCTCTCCTGTCTGTCTGTCTGTTCCATGTGCGTGCGTACCGTAACTTTCCCTCCCTCCCTGTCAAGCATAAACACATACACAAACAGTCACATGACATCATATCAAGACTGCCGACTTCCAAAGGCTGTTGCATGCTGCCTCTTCCTACTTTCTCTTATCTAGCCTCCCTCTTTCTCTTATTTCTTCTTCTCTCTCTCTCTCTCTCTCTCTCTCTCTCTCTCTCTCTCTCTCTCTCTCTCTCTCTCTCTCTCTCTCTCTCTCTCTCTCTTACTTCTTTCTTTTATCTTATTTCCTCTCTCTTATTCATTCCTTCATCTTCATCTTCATCGTCTTCTTCACCCTCTCTAGCCAAGTCGTTAACACAGACGTCATCACAAACAAGGCTTCATCGCCAGTCCTTCGTTCCGCTGTGCAGCCTTTCCCTGCTGTGCTAAGAGGGAATCCATTGCAAATCATCAAATAACTCGTGGTATCTCAAGAGACCTCTCGTAACCAACCCTAGAGCCAACCTTGAATAAGTTTGAGCTTGTCGACTTCAGAACTTTGCGAAACAAAACCCAATAAGAACTTGCTAAAATTTAGATTTCCGGGTGCAAAGAACGTCAAGCTAACAAACCTACAGGCAAGCAAGCATAATCCGATGACATCCGCTTGAAGACGTCAACTGAACTCGTTACAGTAAAAAAAAAAAAAAAAAATCCATCTTCAGAAGGCTGATTTCAAAAGCATTACAGAGAAAGTAACGTCGATTTTCCCATTTTCCAATTTTCTCCCCAACCTCCATTCAAACCGCCGAGTGCAATTAACGAAGAGCCGGCGAGCGGGGCGATGAAGCTATTCATCTATAGAAAGCAGAAGCTCACACGCACTCACATGCACAGGTAACGTCACTCGCGCACCGTCATGTAATCGCGTCGGTTTCATTACGCTGTCCATTAGCTATGGCCCACACAATGGCTATTCAACGACGGATAAAAAGGGGTGACTCTTATTGCAGCATCTGACTTCTTCCCGCCATACTATAGGAAAAAGGCTGTACACGCGAATACACATCCCCACTTACGTGTATACATACATACCGACACACGCACATAAGAGGGAGAGAGAGGGTGAGACATGGAGTGGAAGAAGCGAGGGAGGGAGGGGAGGGAGGCGAGGGAGGGAGGGAGGGGAGGGAGGAGATGGATGGGAGGGAGGGGAGGGGCGGGGGAGGAGTGGAAGGAGATGGAGTGAGAGGGGGAGCGAGGGGAAGAGGATGCGGGAGGAAGAGAGGGAGAAAGACGAAGACGACAGAGAGTGAGGGAGAGATAGGAAGAGAGGAGGAGGAGGAGGAGGAGGAGAGAGAGGGGAATCTAAAGATGGGTAGCATGAAGAAAGAAAAACTAGGTGTAAAACAAGGCAAGACGGGGGAATGTTGTAGAGTTACATTTCAGGAAACCACGTGACCAATTTCCTAACATGTTACAACGTATCTAGATGTAGCCATCACCACGTGTTTCCATTCCAAGCATGGGTTAAATGCAGACATCTCTACTTGTTTACACTGAGTCTTGTAATGTAATCCCCCTAATATATGTATATTAAACTAAACTGCTGCAAGCATATTAGATTTGTGCACGCGATTAGCTTACATAAACAGGGAATTAAGTAGGGAGGGGAGTTAACAAAATGGAGTAAACGAAAATAAATAAAGAAAAGGTGGATATACATAAACATATGTACACGAAACATTTACCTAAAGTGAGTAAATGAAAACTGATAAAAAAGAAATTAAATATAAAAAAAACACTTAGTGCGAGAGAGAGAGAGAGAGAGAGAGAGAGAGAGAGAGAGAGAGAGAGAGAGAGAGAGAGAGAGAGAGAGAGAGAGAGAGAGAGAGAGAGAGAGAGAGAGACACGAGAGATCAAATGACCAACGACCCCAAGCTACAGGAGGAAAGGAACAGGAACCAGCTGACGTGAACGGAGAAACAAAAAGGCAAAATCGCGACCACGGCAGGCACAAACACAACGAAGTCAGACGAACCTAAACAAAAACAAGCACAAGCACACACACATACCAGCCTCGCCCCCCCCCCCATCCTCGTCACCCCCCATGGCTAGACAACGTGTGAATCACAAGACAAAGGCCACCCCGGATGCCCCCCCCCCTCTCCCGGCCGAAACCTGGGATAGGTCTACCTTTCTCTCTCTCTCATGCAAAACAGAGAGACCTGAGGCATGACGAATCCTCGGTATGTGTAGAGACAAAGAGGGAGAGAGATCGTTAGAGAAGAGAGAAAAGACAAGGACGGGGAGAAGAGAGAGGGATGGAGCAAAAGAGGAAGAGGAAGAGGAAGGGAGAAATAAGAAGACGAAGATAAGGAAGAAGGAAAGAAGAGGAACAAGTGGAAGAGGGAGGTTTAGGGAGAAAGGAGGAGGAGAAGGAGGAGGAGGAGGAGGAGGAGGAGGAGGAGGAGGAGGAGGAGGAGGAGGAGGAGGAGGAGGAGGAGGAGGAGGAGGAGGAGAGAGAGAGAGAGAAAAGCGCTCGGCAGACACCTTGGTGCCAGCCTTGGACCACGTCGCGAGTGAGTCACGCACTCCCCCTCCGCATTCGCTTCCGAAATTTTCCGTCGCCGCAAACACGTCCGCGAACACAACAGAACCTTGGGCCGGCAAACCACTCCCAAAAGCTAAGCGCACCATAAACACATATGAAAACGGTAAAACCATTTCCGTGAAAATGGCGACGTTAACCCCCAAATCGGTATGAATGTGAAATATGACCAAAACCACGTCTATTTCACACATCAAAACATAACACGAATCTCTCTTTCGCTCTGTAATACAGCTCACTAAATTAACAGTAATGAAAACCGGGCAATAAAGGTTCTTTCAAGATTTCGACAGAAACGTATACTTTCTAAACTTAACAAGTCCCTCCACTATCGCAGAAAGCTTATTTTTCCCATGGTTTAATAACGGAAAGCTTATTATCTTATTAACACAATTAACGGGGTTTGAGACTGGCTTGCCTGGAGAACTGGTCTGTAATTACGCCTCAAAACCTGCTATCAATTGCAAAAATAATCGTTGCAAGTCAGTTCCTATTTCCGTGAAGATTTGCGGATGAGTAGAAAAGAAAAGGAGATTAGGAGAAGGTAGAGAATAAAAAATGAGAAAGAGGAAGAGGAAGAGGGGGAAAGATAAATAAGGCGACGATTTATATTCTTCATGTGACTTTAATGAACTATTTAACTTAAATTACGCGTAAAAACAGACCATCGCAGACAGTCACTTGCACTCTTTTATGGTATAATTTCGTTCGTTAAACACCTCATACAATCTCCATACAACAGCATTTGATCCCATTTTAAACAGGGCAATCCCCACTCGTTAAGCCTCACATTGCCCTCCTACAGCACCGGCGCACCGTGTATTCTCCCCATCAAAACCAACCTCATACCCCAATCCCCCTCCCCCACCCCACCTTGTCCCCCTTCCCCCTTGGCCTCATGGAAGCAGACGAGTCAAAAATCCAGACAGGCGACTTTCTCATGGTCAAGATTTTGAGAGCATTGTCTTCCCCTTCTCCCCCTCTCCCCCACATCTCTTTCGCCTTTCGACTCCCTCTCACCTTCTTCTCCGCTCAAGGTACGATCCTACCCTCTTACCCCCTGCCCTAGCCCCTGCCCCTTTCCCTACCTCCTACCCGTCCTCTGTTCTAATCTCCCTCCCTCCCCCCCATTAAGATTCCGAGGCCGTGCCTAGACGCGCCAAAAAAGGGGTATAGCCACTTCTACGTCATGGTCGCCTCGGAGATGCAACTGCCTGCCTTACCCAACTGCATGACATCTGTGTGTCATCATCTCTCCTGCATGACAACCTCCCTTCTCCTACTCAATATTTGCAATTGCAAGTGACCCTTCCCCGTAGCACGGCGTCCTCCTCTCCTCTTGATACCTTCACATTAAAGTTACGTTTGCTTTTTACCTCTATACCTGCATGACGACTTTCCTATTCGGATGACACTTGCTCTCGTGCACGGCGTGTCTTCACTCACACCGAGTGTAAATAACCTGACATTGTGCCTAACACTTGTACGGCTGTCACCCAAAAAGGACAAATGCAATCACTGAAACGACGTTTGAGTATAGTCTTCTAAATGCAAAGATAAGTTTTAAAAAGTGCGAAGAAAAATCAGGCGCGGCAATAACAGTAATAATAACAATTATCATTAATCATGCAAACAATAACAATAAAGAGGAAAATACTAACAAAGAATACTAATATCAACTACACCCCCTCCTGCCCACCCCTTACAGACTCCCGTAACCATACCTTATCCCGACCTCCACCTCCATCGCCGCCTACACGCGACTATGGGCGAGACCACGAGTACACTACGTAGGAAAATTAGTCACATTCGTGTAATAATCCTTAGTGGGTTGTTTACCTGATATATCATGTAAGAATTCTCCATGAAGCCATGTTAGTCAAACTTTGCAATATGGTAAAAGTAGTTAATATTTATAAAAACGGAAATACCAAATATATAATACGAAAATAAACGAAATAAAACGTTTTCCAATATTCTAGAACCCTCTAGTAGTCTTCATGGTTCTTAAATTTAAATAAATCCACACAGAAAAGACAAGAGATGATAACAAGACCAACGTGTTCCTTAGAGGCGATGGGTCAACATTTTCGTCTGGGATTTAATTCATCTAAATTTTTCTCTGAGGTGTGAAATCCAGCTACCCTGCATGACCCCCCAGTCCCCCCCTCCCTCCCCCTAGATCAATACCGTGGCTCTGATGGGTATCCACAAATACTGAATTTGTGATATAATCTTTAATTACAAAACATGGGTCTATTCTTTTACGTTAAAACAGGACATATTCCTCCTCCTTTCCCGTTCATCTTTCCATTTCCAGTAAGGATGTCTCCTCGAATGTGCTTCAGTTTATGCCTACTCACCGTAGGTGAAAATATCTGAACCTGTATTCGAAATCACGGAATTATATAAGGCCTATCTGATCAGGCAAACAGGATGATCTAACCATCTACCAGCTCTGCTATCAAACCGATCAATCCTCATAATCTTGCTTCCGATGATAAAACCTAGGGAATATTTCTTCCAAGATTGAAGTTGAGAAGACATGTGGAGTTGAATCCTCGCGGGAATTTCAAATCCCTCACT
>NC_051389.1:52269859-52277359 GCF_015228065.2 Penaeus monodon
CAAATTTGTGTGTACAGTTGCAAATATATGGGAACACTGCCAACTGAGCATATATTTATTAGCAGTCCTTAAGTGCCCGTCAGTCATGTTGCATTCCGAAGACACGCCTATATGAACCTGGAACTTTCTGTATTTGTGTTGTTCATTTTCTCTTTTCCTCCAAGGGTCCGGAAATGTTTAGATATACTGTTTTTTGCAATTCATATTGAAAATTAAACATTTTTGCCCCGTGTTTTTCAGTTCATTATTGATGAATATAAAAATCATTTTCATCAAACTTGCACATGGTTTCATAATCAGAACACATCTAACGTTTGGATATCCCGTTTTATATACTTTATTTGATTTTGTTATGGAAGTAAACTATTTTTTGGCTCAACCTACTGAAGTATGGATAGCTTCCAATCACTTCATATTTCATATTTTATTTGTAGCCACACGGCGCAGTTCATATGACAGTAATATGCCTCACAATCAGTTTCTATGATAAACAATTGTGATATTTAGGATTTATACACAAGGATCTTTTTGTGAGTCAGAACTATTAAAAATGATAATTTCATTCTGTATGAATTAGTAAAATGTTATGTTACGAAAGGAAATGTCAGAGTTTTTCTTTCTTGTCATTGCAATGTTGCACTGTATTACTACATTAACTTTCAAAGTCTGTCTTTATATGAAATGCAAATGTCAACCTACTTTTTAATACATAAACAATTGTTTCCATATTACATTGATCCATTCACTGTATATCATCCAAAGAAAATAAATAAAAAACTTAATAAAAAAGCACAGCCTTTATTCACTGCCACATAGCACTACATTCAGAACACCTGCTAACTTTGTTAGAAATTTATAAGAGTATTCAAATTATTCTAACAAACACAAAAAGCATATAACACATTATGGAAGAACAATGAATATCACATTTCCTTCTAAGTATCAAACTTTTATGACACTGGACATAGTACAGCATATGAGAATACATAACTCCATAAATTTTCAACTTTGGCTTCAATGATCATCTTTTTGACATATAAAAGATATCTGGCGTGAATGGTAAGCATACTCTACAAGATGTAGAAGGGTTTACCACATTTATAAGGTTTGGTGCTTTTTTCTTTGATTCTTATGCTTTTAAATAAAAAAAAGGAAAAGAAAAGATTTATTTCATTTTTGTTTATTTGCTCAACAAAAATGAAATTATTAAAATACTTTTAATTTACGTGGAAAAGATGAAAGACTAATCTTGTATATAAAATTAACACTGGTATCCCTTCTACAGTAAAGATTCACAAACAAAAAAGACGAGTACCAACTTAACCTCGTAATTTACACTAATAAACATTCATCTGTAACATACCCAGAAAAGCACTGCTACTAACAAAAAAGCTAAAAAGAAAAAAGAAAACATTGTGAGTTAGTAATAATCCTAACTATCATTTATGCTGGTCTGATAATGAACACAAAAGGCACAGTAAATAGAAAAGATTTTAAGTCAGACTAGGAAGAGTTTGGGATTTTTGCAGGAGACAGCACTGGTGGCTATCCTAAACAGAAAAAAGGAAAACAAGTGGTGCAAGGGTCTCTTAAATAACCGACACAAAATTTTCATGGATGTAAAATTTTATCACAATCTTGAGCAGTGTAGGAATAAGTCTCACAGTATGAATATCTCTTACAGAAAGAGGCTCACTTTGTATTTATTCTTATAATTCTGTTTACACCTGTCACAACATTAAGAAGTTACTACAGATAACATTTTTAAAAAGCTGAAAATAACTGAACACTTGCTAGCTGTTATCCAAATGCAAATAATGTTTACATACATACAATATATATACACACACTTGCAGGCATGAAGCACACATGTGTGCATGTGTACAAGTATATATATATATATATATATATATATATATATATATATATATATATATATATACATATAATATACATATATACATTATATATACATATACATATATATAATAATATATATATATATATATATATATATATATATATATATATTTATATATATATATATATATATATATATTGTGTGTAGTTGTATTATTTGTTATATATATATATATATATATATATATATGATGTGATGTAATGTGTATATATATGATATAGTGTATATATATATATTATATATATGTGTGTGTGTGTGTGTGTGTATGTGTGTGTGTTGTGTGTGGTGTGTGTGTGTGTGTGGTGTGTGTGTGTGTGTGTGTGTGTGTGTGTGTGTGTGTGTGTGTGTGTGTGTGTGTGTGTGTGTGTGTGTGTATGTGTGTATGTATGTATGTATGTGTATATGTGTGTGTGTGTGTGTGTGTGTGTGTGTGTGTGTGTGTGTGTGTGTGTGTACATGTGTGTGTGTCTATATGTAGCCATATATATATATATATATATAATATATATATATATATATATATATATATATATATATATATATATATATTATATATATATATATGTGATATATATATATATATATATATATATATATATATATATATATATATATATATATATATATATATATATATATATATATATATATATATATATATATAATGTATTTTTTATACATCATATTCATTTTATTCAAATTTTGATATATAACATGAATCATGCAACTGAGTACCAAAAATTCAACATTCATGGGTGCATCTCAAGCAGTTAAGTTAAGAAGTTGGAAAACAGTTTTAAAATTGACCATGATTCAAGTTGGGGTCTACTCAAAAGATGAAATAACAGCTGATTCTCAAAATTTTTCCCTTCTTTTCTCAAGTATACTGTGTCAACACAAAACCATTCACTGTTCAACTAAGTCCATTTTGCAGAATTGGTCTTTGAAATATAATGCAGGGCCATTTTCTGGTATACTATTTTGGAAAAAAGGGGGTCAGGATTGCAAACTGACCCATTTTAAACAAAATGTACTGATATCAACAAAATCTGCTTGATATTTCTTTTGTACAGAACCTTTCTATTATTATATTTATTCACAAATGACATGTCTCAACCAACTTCCTTCTGTTTTTAATTTCCCAATACATTGCTACAGCTAAATGTCAATTCATCCACATACAGAACAAATGATGAAAAAAGGTATAAATAAGATTTCAGAATTACATAATTCTATATACTTAAAAACTGAAATTCTATTGGTGTAAATATTGTAATGTCAATTACACTGTTTGCACTTTCATATTATTAACTGTCATTTATACTATTTCATCACACCCAAAGATTCTGATGAAACATTGGTTACAGTGATAAAATCTTTGAACTGACAAATACAAATGCAATTTGTATCATAATAAAAATGATCTTACATCCCTTGTTATTACTAAAAAATATATATATCACGTTAATGTTTCAACATTAATAAATAAAAAATACAAAAGAAACAAAGAGATCCTGTACCACTGATATGACTGGTAACATACTAGGTGCTCCTGACAACAATGACAAGCTCACCAATTTAAGGAAATAAAAAAATAAACCAAAAAGTTAAATTTCAAATTAAATAAATAAGTTACAGGGTCAAAGAGGAGAGCAATTTATTCATTGTTTGTAAGAAACAAAAGCACAGACATGCAATTACTGATACTACAATTGATCTTAAAACCCACGGGGAGCTTGACCCTGTTGTCAGCAACACAGTTTTATTAGTATTTATTCATTCATATGATTGTTGTTAGTTTCATTATCATCAACAATAATATTCTGAATAATATCTTAGTTGTACTGATTACCTTGCAATGACACATTTTCAGTATCATTTACAATCTTTACATTCTATCAAATAACTTTAAAAGGAAAATAAATACATCACACAGACAACGCTGATGGTATAAATAGATACACTGTTCAAAAGTTATCAGCTTAACATCATAAGGCTTAGCAAGAATTTCATATCCCATCAAAAAGGAAATTTCTTGAATTCACCTTTCATAGACAAAAGACAAAAGGAAACAGGTTTTCCCTTTTCAGTCTATTTCAAAACAACTTCTATAGCATCAATGAAAACCTCTCATTCCAGACTTTATAATTTTTTTTCACAAGACCATCATGACATGTTTCTTTTGAATAAATTTATAACAATACCATGTCTACATATGTGGTCTTGGAAAACATTATTTCATAATCAAATACCTAACATAAGGGAGAAAAATATAAGCATATAATTCACTGAAAAAATGTCAAGTGCAAATAATATTGGAAACAAAAAAGAGAGAGAAAAAAAATTATGACAGACCACACCTCATCAAATCCTATATGTGAATATAACTTTAAAAACTATATTACATTTCTTCAATATAAATATTTGCTGAGAGAAAGTCATCTTAACTACTGGTGCATATTGTAGACTCTTTCTATTGCACATGTGCTTCAAATAAAAAGAATTATTAAGCTTATCATCACTAAAAAAATAAAAGATAAAAGGCAGATGTTAATAATGTAAGCAGGCCTAGCTAGAAAAGCAAATCATATTCCAAGTTGTGCATAGACTAAATTAACATAAAATTTTTGCTATCTCTGACTACTTTTTTGACTTCCTTATCACAGATTTATCACTATTTTCCCACAACCAGATCAGATCCTCTTGAAATAATGGAAATGGCGGTTTGCATTATTATTAACCTTCATTATACATGGATGAAGGAGCAAGGATGGGAAAATAAGAGAAAAAGAAATTGAAAACAAAATTTTCAAATCAAAAGCACAAAAAGCTGTTCATCTCAGAACATAGCCTAAATGTTCACATGCAAATGCTTATGTCCCTATACATACATAAATATATGCACACAAGCACACACAAGCATACATGCATGTGCTCATAAACATACGCACATAACCACACATGCATGTGCTCGTAAACATACGCACATAACACACACACACACGCTCAAAATCCGACCATTTGGCACATACAAATATATTAATCATTCTTACTGAAAGTTTTAAATATATTATCATTCTCTTTTTAAAAAACATAAAATCTGGTTCTAAACATATAACCAAAGAACTATACAAAAATATACGTCAAAAGATTTTCCACTCAAAAATGTAAAAAAAAAAATCTTGGATTTAGTCTAATTTCACCTACTGATAAACAGAATGTGCCAAAAATAAAACTTCAGAGAAAAAGATCTTTTTGACTAAATATTTAACCAGGCATTCCTTCCATCATATTTCTCAGGATCCATGCAATTCAGGTATCATAAATCTAAGCCAAACAATGATAGGCCTATGACAATAAAATAGAAAAAGAAAAAGAAGAAAAAAATTCCAGGCTTAAGAAAGATGCAATGATTTGCAAGTTCTACATAATGTTTGACATGTATGGATTCAACATGAACAATATGTTTTTAGTCATTTTATTGACTCTTCTTCCCATTATATCACTGTTTTCTAATATATGCAAAATGAGACAGGCACTTAGGATACACAGTAGAAATAATTCAACAGGTTTTAAAATAGCCTACTAACTTTGTTTTTGAGACAATGTAAATAATACATACTTGTTGAGATTTAACAATTTTTCAAATCAAAATCATGTTCACTGCAAAATGCAAGTTATTGAATTTCATCAGAACATTTTTCTAAAGCTTGGAATAAAGATGATAAACCTGTCTTCACTGAAGCAAAATACTCCAAGATTTTTATTTTTACTATTTTTGAATCTAATTACAATCTCTTATATTTTCCACTCCCACACACATGCCTTTCACTTTCAAGTACTTAGTAAATGCAATTAAACACATAATGTTACTTGTTGCTAATAATGAAAGCTCAACTGGATATTTTTTTTACATTATCATTATTTGTGTGAGAAATAGACTGCTCAAACAAAGCATTTTACTTCAGGTTTCTGAAGTAAAAAGTAAACTTTGTTGCAATAGTTTCAAAATTAACATTTTCTTTGCAAACTCCTACAAAATTCTACAACTGTCAGTTGAATCTAACCCTTTTCAATATTTACTGTGAATATTAACCCAAAAACTAACATACATCATATGTACCTGCAACATACGATATATGATGGAAAAGCTTTTCTTGAACATGTTACAGGGAAAAGGCCCTGTAAATCCAACAGCAAATAACCTTAATCAGCAGTGAAGAACAGTAGTAATGGTAAGAAAATTGCTGCCATCTTATTTAGTTTCTGTTTCTTGACCCTAACTAATAGTGCATGGGTGACAAGATGAAAAAACTGCACAGTTACTGGATTAGTTATTTCTTTTAAATGGTATTTGCAATGGGTTGCTATTTCATTGTAGCTATTTCTCAAATACTTCAGGCAAATATGATAAAAAAGAGTTGCATGACCCTTATCATACCAGCTAGAGGTAATTTCATAAAACTTTAATCAGATCTGTTCTAATACTTGTTAAGCATCAATACATGATAACCTCCTTGTCCCACATTTTCTTCCCCTTCTAACACTGCTTTTACACAAAGAGTAAATCAAATTATTGCCATTACTCACATGAATATCTAGTCTGTGAAAACATGCAAATGACCACAAATGATGCTTACATAAAAAAAGGGGAATTAATATAATTATGGCTGGGGTGTGGAAGAGGCACACAAGAGTGGACGGTCATTTGTGGTTGACCAGGAGGCAGAGATGAACAAGGACATTGTAGTTTATCCCATATGAACACAGTAGTATGGTAACATGATCACATTGGGTAACACAATACTCAGTATTACTTACTGAGGCAAAGAGGCCTAATCCCAAGCTAGTGTCTGATTTATTTCAATGACTCTGGATGGTATGTATATCATGCCATTATTAACTCAGTCCAATCATAGTTTACAGTCCTTCTACCATGCAGACTTTACATCAGGATGCTTTTGCAGGAATTTAGGCAAAAAAAAAACAGCACTAAGACCTCATGTTAAAAACAGCACTAAGACCTCATGTTATCATATATGTCTGTATCACAACAAATCTGGGACTTTATCTGTGTATCAGTTAATGGCAAATAAGCATACTGATTGCCTACACATTTATGGTCACTCCAGTGTTTTTGAACTGTTGCATACAACTCTGCATTTCATGAGTATTTTAAAGAAAAGGTTGAAACAACACTGTAAAACAATGAGAGCTAAATTACATGTTGTCGAGAGGTGAAGAAATAAGTGCTTATTTTCTTTATATGAAATACCTCAACAATTATTTTATATTACAATCCCTAAAACCTAAATCAAATTCATTACAATTTTACTTTTAACCTATTTCCCTTTGCTCCCAGCTAAAGCACTCAAAGGACCCTCTAGGACTGTGTGTAAAAATGATGGGATGTGCCACATATGGGAAACAGAGCATGTTTTCATGCTATATATGCATCTTCTTTGTGGCTGTGATACATTTATGTGTGAAGTACTGACATCTTTGTGCTATTTTTCAGCCTAAATTTCCACACAAATACCCAGCCATATATACATGATAAATATACTCTTGATAAATAT